>NW_025322474.1:0-309180 GCF_019176455.1 Solea senegalensis
TCTTCCTCATGAGGAGACAGAGTGATGATGGTAACATTTCATCGTACGCCAATCACAGGTAGAGTTGGGCGAGTGTTGTTGACACATGAACGAAAGCAAGCGCAGTCGCACACACAATGACACAAGTGAGTAAACGATCAACAACATGTTGAATGGCGAGCTCGGTAAATGTTAAACTGGAAGTATAGTATTTTTGACAAAATGTAGCCAGGTCTGTTGAACATTAAAACCATTTAGATTTTTGTTCACTGTTTCTGTATTCAGTGTCAGTTTTATGCTAATATCCAGATTTATCATAAATAATTGCACTTGAAAGTAATGCAATAGTTACTTTCCCTGGTAACTAGTTACTTTTATAATTTGTAACTCAGTAACTAATTCAGTTGTTTTTTTGGGAGAAGTAACTGTAACTAATTCCTTTTTTAAAGAAATATTTCCAACACTGGTTTGAAATCAAATGAGAAGCAGAAGCTCATTTTCATGGTTAACTGAAACTTTTCAAACTGGAACATCAGGACATTAAGAGATTAAAATCATTACATTACATTACATTACATGTCATTTAGCAGACGCTTTCATCCAAAGCGACTTACAGTAAGTGCATTTAAACATTTGGGTACAAATAAGAGCTAGAAGTAAGTAAGAGCTTCAAGTAGATCAAACTATGAAGTGCTAATCATAAGTGCGATGTATAAGCAAGTTTTTTTTTTGTTTTACTCGTCGTCGTCTTAGTCGAGGTAGAGTCGGAAGAAATGTGTTTTAGTCGGCGGCTGAAGATGTGGAGGCTTTCCACTGTCCGGTTGTCAATGGAGAGCTTGTTCCACCATTTGGGAGCTAGGACAGTGAACAGTCTCGAGTTCTGCGAATGCCTCTGCCATCCTCTCAATGAGGGGGCAGCAAGCTGGTTTGCCGATGCAGAGCGGAGTGGGCAGGCTGGGGTGTAGGTTTTGATCATGTCCTGGATGTAGGCTGGACTGGATCCGTTTGTAGCATGGAATGCAAGCACTAGAGTTGAAGCGGAGGCAAGCAGCTCCAGGAAGCCAGTGAAAGGAGCGAAGGAGCGGTGTAGTGTGGGAGAATTTTGGTAAGTTGAAGACCAGTCAAGCTGCCGCATTCTGGATGAGTTGCAGAGGTTGTATGGCACACGCAGGGAGACCAGCCAGGAGGGAGGTGCAGTAATCCAAGCGTGTGATGACAAGAGCCTGGACCAGAACCTGTGCTGCCTTCTGGGTCCATATCCTTCTGATGTTGTGCAACATGTATCTGCAAGATCTAGCTGTTGCAGCAATGTTGGCAGTGAGGGAGAGATGGTCATCAAGTGTCACACCCAGGTTCCTTGTGGTATGAGAAGGAGTTACCACAGAGTTGTCGAGTGTTATGGTTAGGTCTGTGGTGGGAGACCCCTTTACCTGGGAGAAAAAGAAACTCAGTCTTGTCGAGATTGAGCTTCAGGTGATGGTCAGACATCCACTGAGAGATGTTGGTCAGACAAGCGGAGATCCGTTCTGCTAGATGTGTCGGAGCTGGGAAAAGAGAGAATGAGTTGGGTGTCATCGGCGTAGCTGTGATAGGAAAAACCATGAGAGCGAATAACCGAACCAAGAGAGTTGGTGTATTGAGAGAAGAGGAGAGGGCCCAAGACAGAACCCTGAGGGACCCCAGTAGCTAGAGGACAGGGTTCCGACACAGATCCTATCCAAGTTACTCTATGTTTGGTTTTGAAGATAGGACGAGAGTAGGGTAAGTGCAGAGCCTGAGACACCTTGTTCTTGAAGGGAGGAAGTAAGGATCTGGTGGTTAACTGTGTCAAACGCTGCAGAAAGATCCAAGAGGATGAGCACAGAGGAGAGAGGCATCCCTGGCAGTGTGGAGTTGCTCAGTGACAGCAAGAAGTGCAGTTTCGGTCGAGTGACCTGCAGTAGAAGAAGTAGATTGGTGACTTCTCTGACTGGATGTTGAAGTCACCAAGAAGAACAAGTGGTGGACCATTTTCTGGGATGTTTGAAAGGAGGACATCTAGTTCCTCCAAGAAGTGTCCCAATGGGCCTGGTGGACGGTAGATGACAACAATGATGAGTTTTACTGGGTGAGTTACAGTTACAGCATAAAATTCAAACGACTGTGAAGAGAAGTGTGGCAGTGGGTAAAGAGTGAAAGTCCAGTTGGGGTTGATGAGCAGACCTGTCCCGCCACCTTCCAGTGGATCTGGGTGTGTGGGAGAAGGAGTGGGCGGAGGAAAGAGCCGCAGGGGTGGCTGTGTTGGAGGGTGTTATCCAAGTCTCAGTGAGCGCAAGGAAGTCCAGGCATTGCTCACTAGCAAAGCCAGAGATGAACTCAGTCTTGCGGGTAGCTGACTGGCAGTTCCACAGGCCCCCTGCAACAAGGTGTTGGATGTGTGTGGAGTGGGTGGGATAGATAAGTGAGGACAGGTTACAGTGATGCTGTGAGTGATTGTGAGGTTTGTAGTATCTATGAGAAGAAACATGAACAGGAATGGAAAAAGTGCACATATGTGAAAGGTAGAAAACACTTGCAGACAGGTACTTAGCCTCGTTAGCCTCCTTGTTAGACTCCTGAGTCTTCATCTTCCTGAGCCTTCGTCTTCCTGAAGCTGCCGCTTCAAAGTGAGTGCTGTTTTTTAAAAGACACCTGATTAGGGGCTGATTGGTTACAGCTGTGTTGGCCAGTACATGTCATGTGTGGCGTGTGAACTTATTGTCTCACGCTCTGTTCATTTGTTAATTACATGTTAAATAAATACCTGTAATGACATTTATGATGTATTCTACCTGTCATGTGATCAGTTCAATAAAAACTACATTAATGTCACTGCTTTGGATTCTGTTGTTTATGTTAACACAAATCTTTCTATAATGAACAGTAATTCTATAAAAATGTTTTCATGAGCAACTAAGAATGCTATTGTAAGGGAAATATTCCTAATTAAATTAGAATTGAATCAAATCGAACTGAGACCTTGTGAAATCACATTCTATTAATATGGTGCATTTTAGCTACAGCGTACCATGATAATCAAGGTCCAGTGTATACATTTAAGGTCAAGAAATTGGATTTTAATGAATGGACGATGATTTGATGGTGTTTTTTTAGCCCACAATGAGTTCATCTGAGCGCTACGGAGGCACCATGTTTTTACAGTGGCCTACGATGGACAAACTAAACATCTGTTGACATTTGATGCTAACTGAAGGCTACATAGTTTCTCTAGAACTCGTTTTACACGTTTCATCTGAGATTGAAGACAAAACAAAGTTTGTTACAAACTGAACACGTGTATTGTGCAGACAGTAAATACAAAGTGATTTCTGTTTGAAGAACGTTTACACTGTTGATATGAAATGAATTCATCATCGGAGTGGCACTGGTCGACCGTCACATGCACAAAAAAAAAATCTTTCAAAAAACAAAAGAAAACAAAAAAAAGGAACGACGTCGCTGCTCTTCTGTGACAGGGTGAAGTGAGAGTCATGATTCCTCTGAGCAGAAGTGGAGCTCACTACATGTCCACTGGTGGCTCAGTTTCCAGAGACATAGCCTCCAAGGGTGACTGGGACCCTGATATCAGGACACCCACTGACTGTGGGCCAGGGTCCAGGTCTTCACTGACAGAACCAGGTTTCAGCAACTCTTCACAGAAGAAACCTTGCTAAGGCCGGTGGAACCTGGTGAACGTGGGTTAAAACAGTGTTGTATTATTATCACAGTAGGCTGCACTCTTAAAGAAAGCTACACATCATGATGACACAGCCATCAGCAAGTCACTTTCTCATCTCCAGGACCTGGTTTCAGGTCAAATTCAGCTCACCATTGTGTAAGTGAGGGTTTAGCACGACCCTCCTGAGACATGATCTGTGAACAACAGACAAGAAAGTACTGACCTCGTCAGATGTTTGCTCAAAGAGTGAACTTCCATCTCATGACTTTTAAACTCGTTCAGCTCCTTTCGTATCGCCGCCTGCAGAAAAACAGACAAACAAGCAACATCAGGCGTGAGCTGAGGTGATGAAAGGTAGCAGTGTCTGTTGTTTTAGTAGAAACAGGAGAATCTGGAAAACCAACGGTTAGATTAGTAATGACATTTAATATCTATTTATCGAAGCTTTATATATAGAACCCAGAACACAACATTTTTTGGTACCAACCAGGAGACGTTTGAAGCCTCACTGTTACATTTCTGTTACAGCGTCCACTCATAAATCTTTTTGTTTTTCTCCTGAAAGAGACTCTTCCCTCT
Organism: Solea senegalensis; assembly: GCF_019176455.1. Taxonomy (NCBI): domain Eukaryota; kingdom Metazoa; phylum Chordata; class Actinopteri; order Pleuronectiformes; family Soleidae; genus Solea; species Solea senegalensis. Next base: position 4,256 of record NW_025322474.1, read on the forward strand.
GTGGATGTTTATGAGACTCCAGCACTTCCTTTACACAATCATCAAATCCATGAGGTACTGTATTTAAGACGCTTGGTTGAGATCCTTTTTCTAAATGATTATTATTACTTTGTCATGCGTGGCTATGTCTATAATGCAGCGTTTCCTCTACATTCATGAAGGAGTGGTGGGCCGCCCATCTTAAATCCTTGCTGCACCAGCGCCGCATGTCTCCACCCTCACAGCAGAGTCCTGCGCCGGGTCAGGTACTCACGAATTCTACGGTAAACTACAGATAAATATCTTGCTCAGTATTTACTATTGAAGAGAGAGACGTCTGATGAAGATGAAGACGAATTACTTTTACATTTACTGTTCACACTTGTAATCAGATGTGATGTGAGTGTAAATGATGTGACGTTCATGTTTTATGTAATCGTAAGACAAGTAACATTAGACAGAGATGAGCAGAGGAAGAAAGTGAAGGAGAGCTGAAGGGAAGCACAGGCCCCTCATGGCTCTACCACAATGATGATGGTAAGTGTTGATCAACCTTTTTTAACATACATGTCAATACTTCTGTTCAATAAATAAAAAATAAAATAATTTTAAAATTGTATTTCCATTGTACAAGCAAGGATCAATAATGCCAGCTCTTCTATAAAAAAATTAATTAATCTTTGCTACTGATTATCCATATATTTATGTAATTACATCAATTTATATCAACAAATGATTATTTATTGTTTTTATTTTTACATTCAGCCTTTAAAAAGCCAAATTTAAGCCATTCAGTAAATAGGTTGTTTCGTTCCCTGATGGAGGAAACACTGTTGTGTTTTGATGGTTGAATTTTGTGTTGTTTTTTTAACACAGAGAATATTGAAATTCAATATTCATGTAATATCTGTCAGATAAATTCCAATCAGATATTTCTCCCAAATCTTTCTGCCCTATTTTAACCTTTAACCTTTAACTGGCCTCTATTTACAAAATAAAATGGAATAAAGAGGAGGAGACCGACCAAATGTAAGTTTTCTACTATTTTAATCATGATAATTCCAGTGTGTCTGCTTTGTCAGAGGTGTCGTTTTATCTACCTTATCAGCGGCTGACAGTCTGGTCCAGGGTTTGTCAGCTCGCCTGTCATAGTCCTGAGCTTTGGCCACTTCCACGTAGTCACTGAAGCGGATCAGGATCTTTCTGTCCCGCAGTTCGTCCACCGTCGGCCGCTGGTTCAGCTGGAGGACACACATGGATGTCAGTGGCTCTCCTCAGCTCATGACAGCATTTAAAGCACGAGTGCATCACATTTATCTTGTATTTTGTATCCAAACAACTTCACAGTCGGCACTGCACACACTGGTGTCCTCAATAAGTCAACTGCTGAGTCTGAGACCTGTGAGGTGACCCGGACAGTTCACAGACAGACAGACAGAGTCATGTAAAGGGACAGGGTTAATATGAGATTAAACTGAAATAGCTGCGTACCTTTCTGTTTAAACGCTGTTTGATTTCTCTCCTCTCCTCCTGCTCTGTCTGGTCATTTCTCTCTGTTGAAACAAGGAAAGAGATAAAAACATGACCCTGGAATGGACTGTGTTTCCCACAGTGGTGAACAGCTGCTCACTGTGTGGACTCGTAAACTAGCTGGATGGATCAGAACACCACAGGGAGTGATGAAAGGTCACTAGATGTAACGTAATCTTATTTATTCCCCCAAAAATATTAAAGCTTTTGAACTAGAGCTGCAGCTTAACATGAGGCAGACTGGTCACCATGTCATCGACAGCTGTTTTACACTAATCAACACACGTTTATTTGAAGCCACCACAGCGTTTTTAACACTGAGTGATTTCTGTGATTATGGATAAAGATATTTCATGTTACAGCAGCACAGAGCTTTGATTCACACACACACACACACTGACATCAGTGATATCTGTACAGTCGGACTTGGTAAAAACAGAATTTTAGGGCTGGATGTCGCCACCAATTTCCTGAATCCATTCGATTCTGATTCACAAGGTTTCAATTGGATTTGATCGATTTGATTCAATTCGGAATATTTCAGTTACAATACTACTTTTATTATTTTTGTTATGAAAACATTTTTACAGAATGAATACTGTTAATTATACAAAGATTCCTCACAGCTGGCATACGGAGAATATTTGTGTTTACATTAATAACAGAATCTGTGTGTGTGCCCTCTGACTCGCGAGCACGTTAGACTCCTTGGTCCTTGTTTCAAGACGGGTAGAGTGTGTTGCCAACATCGCCGCAGACCTCTGGCGTAAATGTTAGAATGAAGCAGAGAATTTGTAATGTTCATAAAAGGCTCCCACTCTTATTGAAGCTTATATTTGATGTTGCTTTTATTAAAGAGGCCAATTAACGCTGTGTTTGTGTGTGTATCTGCGTCATGACCTCATCTATGAAGCCCTAAAAGTCCATAACAATCAGTGCAGCCACTGCTGAGAGCGCAGGGTTTGATTGTTTTCCGGAGCGCTACAAAGCGGCAAGGCACTGTTGACTAATTACGTCACTGGTGAATTTCACCACTCCTGTAAACAGCAGCACCACCTAGTCCGGGCACTAGAGTCCGGGCACATCCGGTGTGGAAGAAAGGTTCAGCGAGTGTTTGTGATAAACAAAACCAGACGCTCCACAAGCTCCAGCCAATGAGCAAAGAACAGCTCAGTGGATATCTTTCATATTTGATGGGAATATTCCTGCTACATTTCCCAAATACCTCCATGTATGCAGCAACCACTTCACGGAGGATTGTTACACAAACTTGGGGCAATATAAATCAGGACACAGAACCAAACTTCACCTAAAACAATATGTATATTACAATATTTACAAACTGTAAAACTGTCTTTGTGTGCTTGTTCTGTCGTTTAGCATTAGCGATTGTCGGCTACAGGCTACGCTACACGCTCATTTGCATGTACGTGTGTAACCACAACGTTATCCAAGCTCCAGGCGTCCTGAACCATAAAAACTACTTTATGTTTGTAAGTACACCTCCATATCTCACATAGAAGTGAGACAGAACCATACTATGGCCTCTGTAAGTCAGTCAGTCAGTCATCATCTCACCGCTTTATCCTCCACCAGAGGGTCGTGGGGGGTGCTGTGCCAATCTCAGCTACATCGGGCGATAGGCGGGGTATACCCTGGACAGTTCGCCAGTCCATCGCAGGGCCACACACAACTAGAGACAAACAACCATTCCCTCTCACACTCACTCCTACGGTCAATTTAGAGTGTCCAATTTACCTATTCCCCACATTGCATGTTTTTGGACTGTGGGAAGAAGCCGGAGTACCCGGAGAGAACCCACGCACACACGGGGAGAACATGCAAACTACATGCAGAAAGGCCCTTGTTCCAACCGGGGCTCGAACCCGGGTCTTCTCGCTGCAAGGCGAGAGTGCTAACCACTACACCACCGTGTAGCCCGCCTCTGTAAGTAACATTATATATTGTTATTGTTAGGTGAAGAATTTATTAGTTGAGTACTTTAATGGTGTATTTCCACCGGTTCTACTCAGTGCGCCTCACCTTTAAGTAGCGTTTCCATTACATGTTTCCACTAGTATAGAACCTGGATCTCTCGGGCGGTACCAGGTACTATTTTCAGCAGCCTGAGATATCCAGTCTCCACGACTCAACTAATGAATGTATATGACATAAAACACTGAAATGCAGGAAACCAGCCAGCTTCTAATTAATCTGAGGTTCTCTGAACCAGTAATAGTATCTCTTTTTTTTTTTTTTTTAATATTTTTATTGAGAAATATGGCACATTTACAAAAACAACACTGTAAGCCACAGTTGTGAAAACAGAAAAAAATAAATACTTGTAATGTAATGTGTATCACAAAGGAGTAGTAAAAGAACCATATTACTTTCTTGTTTTTTTTCCCTCTTTCAAGGTGAACAAAATCCAAACAAATTTTTATAAAACATACATTTTTTATAAAAAACAAAAGGAGAAAATGAAATAAATAAATAAACTAACACAACACATAATCAAACTAACTACCTACAGGGGGGACCGTCAATCGAGAGATAAGGATGGAAGAGACCTGAAAAAATCTAAGAGAGACTGCCATTTAGAATAAAATTTAGCGGAATCAGATCTCAGTGAATATTTAATTTTTTAAAGCTTCAGAAAAGACATAACGTCCTGGAGCCATTGGGTACTGGAAGAAGCTGTAGTAGATTTCCAGTAAAAAAGAAGATGTCGCCTTGCCAATAGAGAAGTGAAAGCAATAATATCTAATTGCACAGAGTTGTATCTACTGTAATCCTCTGGACATCCAAATATGGCAATATAGGGAGAAGCCTTTACAGTTATTAAAATTATTTTGGAAATGATGTTGCACAACTTCTGCCAGAAAGATAACACTAATGGGCAAGAATAGAACATGTGAGTCAGATTACAGGGAGAGGTATGACATTTGTCACAAATGTCATTGACAGTATGATAAATTCGTGACAGACGGGCCTTGGAAAAATGAACTCTGTACACAACCTTGAATTGTATGAGTGAGAGACGGGCACAGGATGAGCTTGTGTGGATCTTTTTTAGAGCTGCGTCCCACCAATTGTCACCAAAGATCAGCCCTAGCTCAGTTTCCCAGGCAGCCTTGATTTTAATGATAGGCGAGCTGTCGTAAAATAGAAGGCTAGTATAAATTCTAGAAATTAAACCCTTCTGAATGGAATCAGAGCAAAAGAGCTTGTCCCATGGTTGAGCTGGGGGTAGAAACAGAAAAGTTGGAAACAGAGATTTGACACAGTGTCTAATTTGAAAATATTGGAAAAGATGAGAAGGTGGGAGTTCAAACTCCAATGCTAAATCTGAGAAACTACGGAAAATTCCATTCTTATAGAGAGCTTCAAAATTGACCAAGCCTTTATGAAACCATATTGAAAAAGTGGGATCAGCTAGAGCAGGTTTAAATAAGTGATTCCTTAGTAACGGAGCCGAGGTGGAAGTGGACACAAACTGAAAATGTTTTCTGAATTGGTACCAGATTTTAAGGGTGGAATTCACCAATGGGTTATCTGGGAGGCCAGGGAGGGTATTAGAAACAGAAGAGGTAAGAAAAGCCAATAAAGAGGGTGTGTTGAAAGACTTTACCTCAAACTTACACCAGGGGGGGTGGGATGATCCTGTCCAAAATGAGATTTTATGTATATGTGAAGCCCAATAATACAATTGAAAATTAGGGAGGGAAAGTCCAGCATCTAGCTTACATCTCTGAAGAATGGACTTGCGTATTCTTGGGACCTTCCCACACCATAAAAACCTAGAAATATCCTGATCAATGGTCTTAAAAAATAGGAAGACATTGAAAAAAGAACAGAAATTTGGGCAGGATATTCATTTTAACTGTATTAATTCTTCCCACAAGTGATAAAGGCAAACTTTTCCATCTTTGCAGGTCAGATTTAATTTTAGCCATTAATGGACCGAAGTTAGCAGACGAAAGAGTGGTTAATGATCTAGTTACATTGATCCCTAAATACCTAAAGCCAGAGGGGCTCAATCTGAAAGGGACGTCAGCTTGATCCAGTTGTAGTGCTGAGGCATTAACAGGATAACAGTCACTTTTAGCAGTATTAACCTTATAGCCAGAAAAAGACCCAAATTTATGTAGAAAGGATAAAATTGCTGGTAATGATCGGCCAGGGTCAGAGACATATAACAGCAAATCATCAGCATAAAGGGATAATTTGAAATCCATTCCTAATCTGGATATCCCAGTAAAAATAGAGGAAGACCTGAAATGTAATGACAAAGGCTCTATAGCGAGAACAAAAAGTAAGGGAGATAAAGGACACCCTTGCCGAGTGCCACGAGACAGAGTAAAATATCTGGACTGAATGCCATTGGTGAAAATACTGGCCTGTGGGGAAGTGTAAAGAAGCCGTATCCATGAGATAAAACCATTGCCAAACCCAAATTTACGCAGTACAGCAAGCAGGTAGTCCCATTCAACCCTATCTCAGCATCAATAGAAATAGCTACTTCAGGGGTTGAAGCAGTAGTTTTGGAATAGATGATGTTTAGCAAAGTGCGCACATTGTAAAAAAGCTGACGTCCCTTAATAAATCCAGTTTGCTCCTCTGAAATTATGTATGGGAGAACATTTTCTAGAAGGCGAGCAAGCGCCTTAGCAAGGATCTTAGCATCAACATTTATCAGAGAGATAGGTCTGTAAGAACTGCAGAGATATGGATCTTTATCTTTTTTCAAAAGCAGACTTATGGAAGCTTTTTTAAAGTAAGAGGAAGAAAGCCATTTTCCAATGATTCCATATATACAGAGTGCAACAGTGGGGCCAATTTAGATTTAAATCTTTTAAAAAATTCTACCGGAAAACCATCTGGGCCAGGAGCCTTATTATTCTGCATAGTACTTATGGCAAAATTAATTTCCTCCAAGGTTAATGGTGCATCAAGTTTTTCCGCATAGTCTTGGCTTACGTTGGGAAAATTAAGACTATCTAAGAAATCACCCATTTCTGAGGCATCAGGTGGAGATTCAGACTCGTATAACGAAGAGTAGAATGAACAGAATACAGAATTAATAGCATTAGGGTCTTCATGTAGCAAGCCTGAAGAGTCTTTAATCTGAGGAATCATGCAAGAGGCGGTTTGGCGACACAATTGGTGGGCTAGGAGACGGCTCGCTTTGTCGCCATGTTCATAATATGTAGCACGAGAGCGTAATAAAAGGCGCTCTGCTTCACTGGTTGATGTGAGATCAAAGTCAGTTTGTAATTCAACATGATCTTTAAGTAAGACAGGAGAGGGGTTAATAGAAAGTTGTTTATCAATGTCACCAATTTTATTCAAGAGCCCCTTAAGTTTGGTAGCACGAGCTTTATTTAAGTGTGCAGAATAAGAAATAATTTGGCCCCGTAAGAATGCTTTCAGTGATTCCCACAATAGAGAATAAGAAACAGGTTCAGCCTCATTGCGGTTGGTGACCATAAAATCCTCAATTGAGGTTGCAATAAACTTATTGAATCCGGTATCAGACAATAACAAAGTGTTAAGCCTCCATGGTGTTCGGTACCGGGGTTGTGGGGAAAATTGGATATCCAAAGAAAGAAGGGCATGATCTGAGATCACAATAGGGTGATACTTAACTGCTGAGACTTTAGAGATTATTTTGGCATCGATGAAGAAATAATCAATTCGAGAAAAAGACTTGTGCATCTGTGAGAAAAAAGAATATTCCCTAGAATCGGGGTTATTAAATCTCCAGGGATCAACACAGCCATTCTTAAACATAAAATCAGAAAGCGCCTTCGACATTAGAGATGGATTCAAAGATTTGGGAGAGGAACGATCTAATTTTGGATCAATAACACAGTTCATGTCCCCACCAAATATGAGGAGAGAATTGTGTAAAGGAGGAAGATTTTCAAATAGCTTATGCATAAAGTGAGGGTCATCGAAATTTGGAGCATAAATATTGACCAATAATACCTGAACCTGAAATAATTTGCCTGAGAGTATTAAGTATCTGCCATTAGAATCAGATATGCATTTAGAAGGTGAAAATGAATAGACTTACTGATTTAAATTGCAACCCCCCTGGCCTTAGAATTGAAATTTGAATGAAATATCTCAGATACCCACGGACATTTAAGCCTAACTTGATCTTTAGTACGCATGTGGGTTTCTTGTAGAAACACTATATCCGCATTAAGTCGTTTTAGATGGGCAAGTACCCGAGACCGCTTAATGGGGCTCCCCATACCTTTAATATTCCAGCTCACAAGCCTCACAGCTTAACCATTACAAGTGACTCCAGAATTATTAGTACCGTTAGACATACACTAAGTGCTTGGTATCAGATAAAGATGAACATGACGGACCACCCCTGAGAGAAAACAAAACGCAAAAAAAAAAAAAGTAAAAATAAAAAATAAAAAACAGTGAAGAAAAACAAACACACCGCCCCACCCACCCCCTAGGCACTTACAACGACTCCATCCCCAAACGATGAAGAACCCAGTGCTGACTCCACAAGAAGTCAAATCCCTAACAGAGACACTAGCGGCTATTGACCACATAGAGCTAACCCAGTCGGGCTCCTGCAAACTTAACAATATGAAGCGAGGCACAAATCAACATTAATTCCAACCTCAGTCACAGAACACAAAATTACTAAATGTCCGTATTACTCACAAATGACAGTTCACTTGATCAGAGTCTTAACGAATGCAGCGGCGTCCTCCGGTGATTTAAACTCCTTCGTGGAGCCATCATGCGTAACCCGGAGGCGCGCCGGGTAGAGCAGACCAAACCGTATCCCTGGTATTCCACGGAGTTGGCGACGGATGTCAGTGAAGGCGGCCCGGGCCCGGAGAGTTTTAGAACGCTTCGCAGGAGCTCCGAAAGTTACGTCCTACTCCATCGATCGCCCAACCGGAAGTCAGTAATAGTATCTCAAACCACACCTACAAATACACCTCTTATTTTACCAAGAGACAACTGAAAACCTCCTCCTCTACCAAGGCTGTAGCACGACAAACTGTGAGACACTCTGTTGTAGCTTATTATTATTAGATGTAGTTTCTTTGCCCATATGTTGTTGTTTTTACACATCGTCATAGCGACCTGGTGGGACTGTGAGAAAAGTCATTTCATTTGCTTTTATGAGGAAATGATAAATCTATGAAATGTGTAACAGAACTTTGTGTACATCATGTTCTCTGTGTCTCTCAGGAAGACTCAGGAGGAGGAGGAGCTGCTGTTCAGAGGAGTGGTCTGATCTGCTCCTTACGTCACTAGCAAGCACTTTTCAGATCCGCTGAGGAGAGTTCAGGAAAACTCAGCAGTGGCTCAAGTGTTTGTTATGAAACTTTAGGACTTCATGTACCAGCTAATGATGCAGATACACACACACACACAAGCAACGTTAAGTGGAGTTTGTGGTCTATGGTCGCTTTAAATTCAACTCTTTCAGATATATTATAACACTTTACACAATTACTATTCAAATGTTTTTGTCAATAAATGAAGACTCTTGGATCACTCACGTGTGTAAGAACAAACACTGAGGTGTGAATAATAAACATTGGTCAGTGTGTCAACTTACGTTTTAAGATGTTGCGACTCTCCAGCTCCTCCACCGCCGGCCTTTGGCTCAGTCTCCTGCGGAAAAACACTAGGATTACGTTCTGGAACATATCTTTCTTTTCTCTTTATAAAAGTCTTTACGTCTTTCACTTCCACTACAACTGTGGATGAATGTGTGAGTCCAAAACTGGACTGATTTAAGGATCCACATCGGCCAAAATAAAGTCAGGCTGTGCGTTTACCAGCACACGTCTGAACCAGTCTAATGCAGAAAATTTTCCTTTGAAAAGCGGGATTTGGTTGGTTCCTAGTTAGCGATAGAGGCACTGGTCATAGTTCCAGTGTCAGACTCTGAGAGCTGGACCTGGACCTGGACCTGGAGCTGGACCTGAAGCTCGCTCTGTGAGATTCCCTCATGAACGCGCAGGAATCTTGTGCACGTGTTTGTGGAGTTTTATTGATGAGGACGTGAGCGTCATCAAGCCTCATACTTTACCTTCACCATACTTCACTTAAAGCTTCAGTATGTAACTTAAGTAAGTGACTGCCATTTAGTGCTGCACATTTAGAGAAAATATTGCGATTTACGACATAATAAATGTTATCATGAGCCTGATTCCTGCATTATTAAGCAAAATACTGTGAATAATCAGTTTTGAAATGTTTATTTCTCAACATAAAAATACAAATAAAAAAGAACATAAAGAAATACAAACCCTAGGGTCTAAACAGTGTATTACAGTAATGTGCAATGGAGTCGGTTATTTCTGCCTCTTTGAAGTCTTGTCATGAGGCGTATCGACACTTGTGCTTAGTTGTGGTTGTTTTCTGAGGCTTTAGTGGCTTATTCTTTAGCCTGACTGTGTTGGAATTTCTCTCGCATACATTCCATCCTCTTAGTGAGCGACACTTTTGTTTGTGAGTTTTCTTGTCATAGCCTTTCTGCTGATACCTTAGAGATTTTCACAGCCATTTTAGGAACTCCAATCACTAGGATTGTGATTTATTTGTTATTTGATAGATTGATTAGATCCAATCATTTAGATTGCGTTTTGTTTTCAACCACGTTCTCGGTTAGTTAAAGATCGCCAATCAAAAGGATTGTGCTTTTGAGTTAGTTTCCGTTTTGAAGTGTTTAGAGTTTTCTGCTTTCAGTTTTAGGTGATAATCATAGTCTGAGTTAGTTTCCTCTTCGGAGTGATTTTTTGTTTCCCGTTCATAGTTCCACAGCGTTTCTTTTGAAGAGTGCTGCGTTCCCCATTTGTTATAGTTTTTCATAGCCTCGCTTTTGTTTTCCCTCAGTAAGAGGATCTTTGTCTTGTGTTTTGCTAACGAGTGCTAATAAAGACTATTAAAAGGCCTCTGAGTCCTCTCTGAACAAGCTTGTCAGCACCCTCGTAGCGCAGTTCAATTCAGCTTTCAATAAGGCTGAGGTACTCGAGAGGAAAAAATGCACTACAGTGGAATCAGCAAGAGGCCAGAAGGAAAAGACTGGATCAAGAACTCCACAAACTCAGGGAAGCTGTGTATGTCTGGAAAGACTATCAGCCATATGGAAAAGAGAAATGGAGACTCCTTTTAACATTAGAAATTAAAAGGAGGAACTGATGGATGAGTGGGCATGCAAAACAAACGGGGAAATGGGCATATCCGACCGGTAACCCGTGCTAGTACCATCCCATCTGTTCACACCCACTCGACTGTTGTTTCTCTGCCTGTTGACAGGCAGGGTACTAGATGTGTTACCAGCACTTCGCACCCTTGACAACCTGAGATCACACCGATAAGCTTGCCCAATATCCCGGGAACAGGGAGGCTGATTGGGAGAGTATCCAGGCACAAGTGGGTACCACAAAGTCCTTTGAAGTGGAGCAGGAGAAACTGAAGGGTCAAGTGACAGAGTTACAGGAAGTCAATGTCAAGAAGGTAGAGGAGCAGAGTAAACTGAGACCCCAGCTGAGCTCTTTAAAGACCCAGACTGTGAAGCTGCAGAAGACATTGGTGCAAAGTCAGGAAGATCTCACTAGGCTTCAGTCTGACATCTACGGGAAAGAGTCAAAAGTTTCTGCTGTGCGTCAAGACCTCAAGGCACCAGAAGAAAAGTTGAGCTTAGCACAGAAGGACTTGGCTGCTAACCACACCAGTCAACTCCTGCTAAGCAAACCACTGCTAACTCCAAACCAGACAGGTTTGGAGGCTCAGACAAAGGAACTGAGAAGCCACAGCTCATTGGAGCAGGAGCTCACTAAACGAGCAGAAGCACCTGGTGATAGGGTCTTTAATCCAATTCAATTCATTTCAATTTTATTTGTATAGCGCCAAATTATAACATACATTATCTCAAGGCACTGTACATAGACAACATCAAGGAGAGCAGAGAACCTAGAACACTAGGCATCAGTGGAGAGAAAAAACTCCCTCTTAACAGAAGAAGAAATCTCTGACAGAACCAGGCTCAGAGATGTGCGGTCATCTGCCTCGACCGGTTGGGGTGAAAGGAAAAATGGGGGACAGCGTAGAGGTGGGGGACAGAAAGGAGGGAGAGAAAGGACAAGAGGGAGATGAGGTAGAGACAGAAGAGAGAGAGAGACCAGGAGCAGATACAAGACAGAATATTTCTAATTTTCATAATGTTCCGCAGGTGGAAAAAGGCTATTCTGGAAATGGGTTTTATGTGTGAATCAAATGACATTTCCTGGACTTAATGTCTCTGAGACATTCCTGGAGTTGAACAACCTGATTTATTTCATCCGGCCTCATCGATAAATATAGCTGTGTGTCATCTGCATATCAATGAAAGTGTATGTTATGCTTTCTAATAATGTTCCCTAGAGGAAGCATATATAAGGTAAAAAGTATAGGCCCAAGCACTGAGCCTTGTGGAACTCCACAATTAACTTTTGTTTGTAGTGAGGCTTTATCATTAACGTGAACAAACTGGAATCTATCAGATAAGTATGATTTAAACCAGCAGAGGGCAGCACCTGTGATACCAAGAGTCTGCTGCAATCTCTGCAGTAGAATATTATGATTAATGGTGTCAAATGCAGCACTAAGATCTAACAGGACAAGTAAAGAAACTAGACCATTATCTGAGTTACTAACTTTAACTAGTGCTGTTTCTGTGCTATGGTTTAATCTAAAACCTGACTGAAAATCTTCAAACAGGCCATTAATGTGCAAATATTCACATAATTGACTAGCAACTGCCTTTTTTAAGATTTTAGAAACAAAGGGAAGATTAGATATAGGTCGGTAATTAGCTAAAATATCTGGGTCAAGGGGGGCCACATGGTGGTGTAGTGGTTAGCACTCTCGCCTTGCAGTGAGAAGACCCGGGTTCGAGCCCCGGTTGGAACAAGGGCCTTTCTGCATGGAGTTTGCATGTGTGCGTGGGTTCTCTCCGGGTTCTCCGGCTTCCTCCCACAGTCCAAAAACATGCAATGTGGGGATTAGGTGAATTGGACACTCTAAATTGACCGTAGGAGTGAGTGTGAGAGTGAATGGTGGTGTGTGGCCCTGCGACGGACTGGTGAACTGTCCAGGGTGTACCCCGCCTATCGCCCGATGTAGCTGAGATTGGCACAGCACCCCCCGCGACCCTCTGGTGGAGGATAAAGCGGTAGATGATGATGATGATGATGATGATCTGGGTCAAGGGTCGCTTTTTTAAGAAGGGGTTTACTGCTATTTTAAACGTTTGGGGCACATATCCAGTTAATAAGGATAGATTAATTTGAGTTAATATAGAGTTGTTAATTAAAGGAAACACATCTTTAAACAGTTTGGTGGGGATAGGATCTAACTGACAGGTTGATGGCTTAGATGATGAAACTAATGATGTTAACTCAGGGAGATCTATAGGGGAGAAACTGTCTAACTGTGCACCTGGTGCTTCTAAAGCTCTTGTGCTAGAAGATGAGTCAGTCCCAATATGAGGGAGGAGATGATCCATTTTTTCTCTAATTGATGTTATTTTATTCACAAAGACGTTGATAAAGTCATCACTGCTCAGTGTTAAAGGAATAGATGGTTCAGTGGAGCTGTGGCTCTGTGTCAGCCTGGCTACAGTGCTGAAAACAAACCTATGATTATTCTTATTTTCTTCAATTAGAGAAGAATAATAGGCAGCTCTAGCTTTGTGTAGGGCTTTTTTGTAAGCTACAAAACCATCTTTCCAGGCTGAAGTTCCTCTAGGTTACTGGAACGCCATTTTCTTTCTAATCTATGTAACGTCTGTTTAAGAGCATGAGTATTGGAGTTAAACCATGGTGCTCGTCTCATCTGATTCACCACTTTCTTTTTCAGAGGGGCAACACAGTCTAATGTAGTACGCAGTGAGGCTGCTGTACTATCAACAAGGTTATCTATGAGGGCGGGAGTAAAATCACAAAAGGTACCTTCAGATGTACTGACATATGGCACCGAGTTAAATAAAGGTTGCACTGTCTCTTTGAATGTATTCATATTATTATCAGACAGGCACCGGCTGTAGCTGTATTTCTTATTTATGTTATTGTAGTTCATTATTGAACAATTGAATGTGAGTAAATAATGATCAGTAAGGAGAGGGTTTTGAGGAACTATGTTTAAGTTATCATTATCAATACCATAAGTTAAAACAAGGTCGAGGGTGTGATTAAGGCAATGAGTTGGTTTATTAACGTGTTGAATAAAACCTATTGATTCCAACAGGGAGTTAAATGCGCAGCTAAGACTATCACGGTCAACATCTACATGGATGTTGAAATCCCCTACAATTATGATTTGATCTGTTTTAAGCACCAACTCAGATAAGAACTCAGAGAACTCTGATAGGAACTCTGAATAAGGTGCAGGTGGACGATAAACTGTGACTATCAAAATTGGTTTCTGTGATTTACAACTAGGATGAGATAGATTAAGAATAAGGCTTTCAAATGATGAATATCCTGGTTTGGGCTTGGGATTGATTAATAATCTAGTATTAAAAATGGCTGCTACTCCTCCTCCTCGGCCTGAGCTTCTAGGAATATGGGTATTAGCATGAGTGGGTGGAGTTGATTCATTTAGACTGACGTAATCGTCTTCATGTAACCAAGTTTCAGTTACACAGAATAAATCAATACAATTGTCAGAAATAAGATCATTTATTAAAACAGATTTTGAGGAGAGAGACCTTATATTTAATAGTCCACATTTGAAAGTGGTATTATTTGACTCTATTTTATTGTTGGTATTAATCTTTATTAAGTTAGAATGTCTAACTCCTCTTCTGTTTGTTATTGGTTTATTTACTTTAGTTTTTACTTTAGTAGGTCGAGGGACAGACACAGTCTCTATGGGGTTTTTAATAGGTGACTGCTCAAAAAGAAGCACAGAGAAGCATGAAAGACTGCAACTCTGTGTCCTGGTCTCAACTCTGGATTGTCATGGGTTTCTAATAAAATGCCCTAAACTGCTAGATGAGAGAGCTGCTCCATCCAAAGTGGGATGGACGCCGTCTCTCCTCATGAGACCAGGTTTCCCCCAGAAGTTTTGCCAGTTATCTAAAAACCCAATGTTGTTTTCTGGACACCACCTCGACAGCCAGCGATTGAATGACGACATGCGGCTATACATGTCATCACTGGTTACATTGGGCAAAGGACCAGAGAAGATTACGTTGTCAGACATAGATTGTGCGTACCTACACACAGACTTAACATTATCTTTAGTGACCTCCGATTGGCGTAATCGGGTGTCATTACTGCCGACGTGAATAATAACTTTACTGAATTTACGATTATCTGGAGCCAGCAGTTTCAGATAAGACTCTATGTCGCCCGCTCTGGCCCCGGGAAAACACCTGACTGTGGTCGCTGGCGTCGCTATTTTCACGTTCCTCAGGATGGAGTCACCAATTACCAGAGTTGGTTTCTCAGTCTGTGTGGTGCTGAGAGGGGAAAACTTGTTTGAGGTGTGAACAGGTTGGTGGTGGACAGGACTCTTAGGCTTAATACTACGCCTCTTACTGCGGACAGTCACCCAGCTGCCCTGTTTGTCTCCCGGCTGCATGTAAGAGTAGAAAGTTGCTCTACGTTCCACTAAAATAAGATGACCAGGCCTGCTAAAACTAAATCTATTTACTGTAATGTTGTAATTTCATAACATTGGCATTGAATAAGTACAATCATGAATTGGTTGAAAATCCTGTTATGTCATAACTTTACTCTGTTCCTCTGTGTGCTATAATCCCCATGGTGAAAACTACAACTAAAAAAAGGAGATACTTGCAATACCATTCACAGTGATCTCAAAGCAGGAGCCAAAATGAATGAAGTATCATCAAACACTGCCCTGTTTTCTCAGCTCAAAGGCTTCATTTCTCTATTTAGCTGCTGTGACCTGTGATGATACTATGATATGTAATAAAACCATAAACAGTGGTCTAGTGGTCAGGGAGACTGCGAATTGATATAATGACGACCAAGCTGTACAATAGAATATTTACATGCATTACACAGTTACAAAACAAAAGTTCATTTTCCCTTGGCAAAGACAAATAAAGTATTTTATACTGCACTTTTACTAATTCTACATTTTCTTATTATCTAATATAGTGTATTTGTGCATAAAAGTAACATTTCCCAGCCCAGATTTTAGTTTTTATTCTGAAAAACAATGTAGCTAAAAAAAAGTCTGTTTACATCACTAATAACAATGAATACTGGGATATGTTCTGCTTGAAAATCTGATTTTTCCATTAGTTGCTGACTTGTTTTCACTGTGAACAAAGACTGTGTTTAGCACGTAGATCTGACCATGAGTCACAAACTGCTGTAAAAATCCCAGCTTCTTCTGAATGAACTATAAGAGATAACAATGGTGCTGCCACTTTAACTTACCCTTTTTTATTTTTTTTTATGTTTAATGTGTTGCTCTGTGACGTCTGCTGGAAGTACTACCACCGGAAAGTTTATTTTCTGAATATATTGTGTCATTTGAAAACAGTCTGTCAAGATGAGTTTTTAATTTCCATATCAGCATCAATGCCACAGACTCTATAAAAAATGATCCTGCTGAAACACTCTCTCAAGCAAACTGCAGTGTTTGATCCTGATGCTTGTAACAAATAAAGTAATCTTTGTTCTATGTGTCAGGAGAGTCTCTTTCTGCACCGTCATCTCACCACCATGTTGTTATTTAAAGAAGGAAGGCCTTCTAAACGACAGTATAAACGACAGTATAAACGACAGTATAAAAGCCTATCTGACAATGATAAATAAATCATTAATCAATAATTAATATTTAAGAGTGTAGGAAAGTTTTTTTTACTATGATGCAATACCATGTCCTGTTTTACCCCGAGACATGAAAACATGATAGCTATAATGATTTTACTATGTTTTATTTAACCTTTAGAACACAGAGCATTGAGGCTGTTTATTTCCATCATTATATTAAAACATATATATCAAATTGAATTTGTTAAATTTGGAAATAGGTCACATATAAATATACTATATATAATTAATGAACAAGAAAAGTATCATTACTCCAGTTTTTTTTAAAGTGAACTAAATGAATCATAACTTTGACTCAACAAAACGTAAGAACACGAAAAAAAACACATTTTGTAAAGCCTGATGATGTGACCTATAAACACGCCCATATAAGGAATTCCCACAGCAATTTACCAAGTGGAAAATAAGATTCTGAAACATTCTGTAACTGATAGGATTTATTATCATATAATATAATATATTATTATTACTATTATTATCATTATTATAATATTATTATATTATATGGCCTTGCTGCTATACATATATACATGTATATACATATATATATATATAAATATATATATATACATACAAACTTCTCCCTGGTGTTCTAAATACAGCAGCTGTCAGTTTGTAAAGAGGATAAGGTGAAACTAGTATCACGGCTGGGCTGTGAACAGCTAATCACTCCCTCTCTGAACCCTCCCTCGTCTGACCCTTGGTGGGCGTTCTCAGCCGGTTGCAATCAGTAAACGCAAGAACATTCCCCATTCCTGTTATCGCCAGATTATGCAGAAGGTCTCACAACAGCAAACGACATCTGTGAACCTCCACTCTTTGAAACACACCTCACTCACTGGCAGTTCCAGTCAGCAGTGAACAAGGCTGACTTCATTGCTGCCCATGCCAACCACCTATCACTGGACATCCTGGCTCTCACTGAGACCTGGATTAAACTTGAAAACAATAATACCCCGGCTGCACTTTCTTTTTCTTACAAACAACTACTACCCTCTGTCAAGTACAACTCCTTTGAATACATGCTTGATTTATCGTCCACCAGGACACCCTGTCTGTCCTCCATCCCCGAGCATGACTTTCCCATGATTGTCCAAGGAGGTCCATTCCCTGTTCTTCAGACTTCCTTTGAGCTGCACTGAGTTCACAGCCCACCAACTCACAAAGCTGGCAAAGAGCCAGATCTCATTGTAACCAGAAATTGTTCCACAGACACAAGGTCACACCTTTACACTACTCTGACTACTACTAACAAAGTCCTGCTTCTACCTTCATGGTTTCCTTCTGCTGCAACCTCCCAAACCTGTCTCCCACCCAATTCTCCTCCCGCCTCTGCTTTTCCACCTCCAACATATTCTTCTCCTGGAGGTTAATGATGCCACTGACTCTCTCATATCTGGATCGACTGTATCGATCCTCTCACCCTCACCCATGGCTCACTGATACCTCTGGTCGCTGTGCACCAGCCTCAGAGCTGCAGAAAACGACAGGCTCCTCTGACCTAAACTACTACTGAACTTCTCATCCAGTGTCACTGCTGTATTTTTCATTGACAAAGTGGCAGCTATCAGCAGTCAGTTCACTGCTCCTCCAGGGGCCTCACCAATTCTCCAACATGACAAAGTGCTTCATGGATCTGCTCCAACCTCATTAAATGCTCTCCTAAAGGCTTATGTTACCCCTCGTCTACTCCGCCTGTCGTCTGGCAATGCCAACACCCCACACATTACAATACAGACTCTTTTCATGTGTCTTTTCACGCTGGTGGAATGACCCACCAAGGAAGGGAGGGGGTGAGCAGAGGAGCATTTCTCTGTTGTAAATGTCAGCCTCTCCTCTAGGTGTCAATAGCAACTACGTACTTCCCCTTTAAAGGCTAATTGTAAAGCTACAAACCATTTTTTATTTTACAGCGATTTCCGCTTACATGAACATACGTTTTCATGTACTGTCATTAAAGCTAACTATAATAATGCCAAGAAGTGGGCAGTGAGCTGAGCGAGGGAGATGGCAGGTAGTGAGGATCAGTGATGTGAAATCTGACATAAAGTTGCAGCTGTGTAAGGTGTTGTGAGAGGGTGGATGACAGCTGATCACGGTTCACACAGAGCGACTCACTTGGCCAGCTTCATCTCGATCTGCTGCCGGAGTTCCTGCCGCTCCTGGTCAGTGCGGACAGGGAAGATGTTGCGCTCCTCCAGCTCCTGCTTGCTGGGCCTGTTCCGCAGCTTCACAGTCAGCAGCTCTTTCCTCATTCTGCGCGGGAGCGTCCCTGTTGTCCAGGAACACAGGAGATGTTAAATACAAACATATTTCAGGTTAAGAAAGAAAACCGTAAGTGTTATATTCTTTTAAATAACAATACAAATGTTGTGATGTTTTTATAGCAGACCTGGGCATTTTATGCAGTATGTCAGTCATAAACACAGCTGAGCAAGTATTTATGCTGCGCATGCAATACAACTGTGTTGCTTTTATTTTGAAAAGCCTGACATATGGATGCATGTATCTGTGTCTGTCTGCACAGGTGACGTTAGCCAGTTACCCCTGGTCCACTAAAAATGTCGGCTCACGTTAAAAAAAGTTATTTCCGAATGGTGCGTTTTCAACAAGACATGGACTGTTAAATATTTCTTTACAGGCGTCAAAGATAACGCCGTGTGCATAGTTTGTGCTACACAAGTCGCTGAGTTTAAGGATTATAATCTGAATCGCTACTACGTGATCAAATACAAGAATTTATCTGATGAAGAGCGCACAAATGAGTCAGAGGCAACGTTAAGAATGAGGTCTGTGGTTCTTTTCTGTGTCTCAGTTTAAGTTCAGGAGTTCTCATTATCTCCCTCCATGTTTATTATCTAACGAAGCACCGTCACTCGTATGTAAACTCACCCGGTGTGATTGCAGCATTAGTGTGCGTGTGTGTGTGTGTGTGCATAAGCGTGCAGGTGTGCTCTGTGCAGGTTGTGGTCACTGCACTATACCACAGTAGTATAGTATAATAGTATGTGTTGAGTTGGTTAGTAATTGTGTTTATTGTGCGTTTGTATGCTATGAGGGGCCGTCAGGGACATTATTCAGAATTATCATTCACACACACTAGTGAAATCCTCTCACACACACAACTGAAATGTTATGCTCTCATACACACATATGAAATCCTCTCACACACACAACTGAGATTTCAGTGTAAACAGAAGGCGGCTCGGAAGAGGAAGTGTAGCGTCTTTAGAACACAGATGTCGTCTCAGGAGCTTTCCAGTGGTCTAACAGAAGCTGCCGCTTTACTAACTAACATTTGGTGTCGGCAGAGACCATTCGAACAATGTCTAATGCAACAACAAGCGGGCAACAGTCACGCGTTGCCTCAGGTGCCGACACGGTGGAGAGTCCACTTACAGCGCTTTTCCCATCTCGCTGAACATAGCAGAAATAATAATAATGAATAACCCTCATGAGACACATGACATTGTTGGTGTGTCAGACAATAAAAAGGTTTGATTCACTGAGATCAGCCTTTCTCAAAGCGTGGTCCACGGATTACTGGTGGTCCGTGGGCGACCCCTAGTGGTCCGTGAGGTGACAAGCAAGTCACATAATCATGTTTTGAAATGTCAGATTCTCAAACTGCCTGTGGCGTATACATGTACATGTGTTGTTTGTTGTTTTCAATATCAAATCAACTTGTTCAATTTAGGAGGTTGTAATTTGTAAACTGTATGTTTTTGTGTCTGTGAGTGTTTTTTATGTATGAAATGAATTTACAAAGACAAAAACTGAGCACATTTTCACTACAATTTGAGTTTAATAAACACACAATTCAATTTCATTTAGTTATTGTTTTTTTTTAAACTAGTTTTTATTTTTGTAATTTTTTTAAATTTAATTTTAGTTTTGGTTATTTGGTTTTTGTTTTGTTATGTGAATGGCAGGCAGCTGAAAACTGAGCCACGTGAACAACCAGGAAAATGTAACACGGGAAAGTCTGCTCCTGGACGTCACTCTAAATCTCCCAGTAATGTTCACATTGTAAATAAAGGGCAGCAGTGAGTGGATAATGAAAGAGATAATCTCTGCTGAACACATTCTTATTGATTTATTCATCTTGTGCATTAAAAAGCTTTCTATTGTCAGCTGAGAACCTACCAGAGATTACAGACTGGTTCCAGCTCTCCTGGTCGCTCAGGTACTCATCCAGACGTCGGTTCTCCTTGTTCTCATCAGAGTTGTTCTTGCAGTCAGACTCAGCACCAGGCTCTCTCTCTGTGCTGGATGAGCGGGACAGTCGGCCTTCCAGCCGCCGCTTCGGGGATGAACGCACCTCCTTTCCCTGGAAACTAAAATCACACGACACAACCTGTTAATTCTTACAAAATTACAAAATTCAAAATGAAGGCTAGAAAGAAACATTTGGATGAGAGACAGTTCTAGAGCTACACTGCTTTTCCTTCTTAGAAATGTATAGGTTTAGTTTTGAGATGAACTGTTTCATGTATTTGATCATTAATTTGTATATTTAATTTGTATATACAGTATATATATATATTTTTTTATATGTTCGCTTCTTTCAAAAAATCTGCATCTGCCATAAAAAACCCTGTATAACTCCACCTCTGACAAAAATCACTTTACAGTGAATAACACAGTCAGAAAAACCCTGTGTCTCTGCCCACTGCACATCTCTCCTTCCCAGCTGCACACCTGGGAAGGAGAGAAGTGGGAAGTGCAGCAAGCCTGCACTCATCTGTTACAGAGGCATGCAATAACATTACTAATATCAAATATAGAATGAATACGCACCAAAACACGTTATCTTAGGAGGCAGTTAATATAAAGCCAACAATATAGGTGCTTTATTTTAAATATAAACTTCTGTTAGCACAAGAACTTCCTGTTACACTGAAGAGTTTCCTGTGTCATTGATGCGGGAAAACATGCTCTCACAATAGGACATAACAATAATAATATTATTAATATAATGAACCATGAGAACACAACCCACTTCATTAATGTATTAAAAAAGTTGAAAAAGATTATTGTTTCACACACACACACACACACACTTTAGTAATAATAAATTGACATTAGGAATACATTAATGTTATGATAAGCATTTACTCACAGTTAATTAATGCTTTAATCATTTATTGATGTTATTCAGGTTAATGAAGATATGAATTGTCATATTATTCAAGGGTTAACCAACAGTACACTACAGTACATGTCATTTAGCAGACGCTTTTATCCAAAGCGACTTAGAATGGAATTGAGTACAATCAGCTAGGGGTGGAGTCGAACTTGCGACCATGATGTCTTTCGCACAGAGGGTACCGGTCTTAACCACTGATCCACTCCACCCACAACAATTAACAATTAAATAAAACACTTTAAGTATCTGTAAATGTCCTTCTTTGGTTAACATTGTGTGTGTGTATAGTTGAAAAACATGATCCACAAATGTTTAGTATTAACCATCTCTTGATAAAACATTAACAGTTTTATTATTACAGCATTTACCGATTACTCCCATTAGTTAATTAGCTTAGCCGGTGATTTGTAATACAAACATATACACAGACCACAATGATCACTCATGTCATGACAACAAGGCAGATACACACATTCAGAATGTGGTAAGACACAGTCGTGAAGTAAATCATGCATCACCTGACTGAGGAGAGTGTGTGTGTGTGTGTGTGTGTGTGTGTGCACACATCAACACTTCCATCCTGTCAAACTGCGGATTTTTCTAAATAGTAAAATTCATTTTATTTCATTCCATTTTCCAACTTATTTACAGCCGTCTGACTTTACTACAGCAATGTTGCTGTTTCCTCCTTCTGTCTTGACACATGCGAGGAATCACTTTAGATCTAAACACAGAGTTTAGAGTTCTGTGGAGCTGATAGTCTTAAATAGCATTTGACAATGGTTTGAATGTGAGCTTTAAGTTTGACTGCTAAATGTGATTTATTAAAAAAAGGAGCCATGTATTAATATTAGTATCGAAAACATCCAATTAATAAATAAGTCACTGTTATATCACCTGTGGTAACACTTGGCAGATATAAATAATGAAAACAAAGGTTACTTTGTGTTTTGTGCATGTTTTAGAGTCTGACCTTTCCTGTCTGTGTTTCGTGGCCAAGGCCCAGTGCAGTTCCTCAATGATACAGCTAGGGGGCAGCTGTGGGTGCAGCATTCTGAGGTGGGGGGACCCAGTCGGTGTGGAGATCCTGCCTCTCAACAGGGAGCCATGAGGGTCTTTGGGAAGTGTGAAGTTTCTGGGTAAGGTGGCTGGAGACTTCTTCACTGGCACAGAAGGAGCACCTGAGGAGGACGACAGTCAGAGTCAGACTCCACCTCAGAGCAGCGCAGCAGCGACCTGGTGTACTCACAGTCGAGGCTGCCCAGCCTGGGGAGCAGTTTGACTGGCATGCTGGGTAGAGGAGGGGTGCTCGCTCGTCTCTGGGGCTTGGTCAACGTCACGTCTGCTTTCCCCTTCCCGGTTGACGGCTCCTCACTGGGGTCGCTCAGCGAGTTGCTGTCATCGCTCTGGCAGGAGTCTCCCACCGTCTTCGAGGCCTCAGTCACATCTTGCACTGAGACAAAGCAGCAGTGATTGGTCTCTGTCTCCAATCAAAAAACACTGACAGCAACATTTGTGAGAACATTGAAGGCATCATGTTACCACAAAGCTCTTTTACATGGAGCAGGATGTTGCTCCCTCTGAATATCATGACAGTTTTCCTTAATTGTCAATCATTTATTTAAAACCTTTGCATTTAGCTTGATAATAGTATGTTGTATATTTGTTGTATTACACCAGTAACTCACACATTTCTCTATGGGAAATTCACCACCATAAAACCAGAACAATGGGTTGAATTTTTGGAGGGATTTATTATAACTGACCAGATAAAGACAGAAAACACAGATTTGAACTAGTGACCAAAGGTCTCACTAACATGTGTGTCTGCTTAAAAGTCTATATCTTAAGAATATGTTTGTTGCTTTATCTTGCCATTAGACTGGAAACCTGAGGCCATAGAAAAAATCAGTGATTTTACAACTGATACACCGCTGCCTGCATCAAGAAATTCAAATGTCTTATATTGTGACTTCAGCTTTTGAAATCCTCTATTTGGATTTACTTAAGTGACACAAAGTTAACAGGCAGCAGTAGAGGAGTTCTCACACGCTATCATTATATTATATATTATATATTATATATTATATATTATTATTATTATATCATGCAAACTAGCAAACATCTGCTTATTATTTTCAAACCTTTTGATAAGTGGTTAAAACGAGGGTCAGTGACGCCGAACATTAAAATTGGACACTTTTTCATATTTATATATTACAAAAACCTTTCAAATACATGTGTAGTATGCAGTGTTCTAATATATGTGTTAAAGTTATGGATATTCTAGTTTTACTACAGTTAAACTGAATCATGTTCACATTGTGACAGGCTTTAGTTTACTGGAAGACTTTCATTTATTTCAAACAGATTGTTTTTTGTTTTTAAATCAGTGATTTAAAAAAATTATCTGATTTTGAAAAAAACAGATGAATGTAAGGGACATGTAGATGTTAATTGGATTTACCTTCTCTATTAAGTATTTCAATTTTTATTACAATATTTTTTGTGATCTTGAGATTTTGCTGCTCAGAGATATCGGATATATCAGGACAATATTGAATTGAAGTAATTGAAGCATTTACTGTCAACTGTGTCACTGGTATTTTCTCCACATTTTCTAATTTAATAAAAAAAAGGCTGCAACTCTTACAATTATTTTCACAGTTGAAATTCAACTGATTTACTTGATTACTTATCAGGTACAATTTCTGATTTATGAAATGTCAAAGAATAGTTATTTGGAAACCAATGTGTCAGATACCTGAACATGGTCCTGTTTGAGCAGCTGGAATCAAGGTTTTCTCAAACATTTCAGTCTATTTTTTGGTCATTTTGTCATTGGTCTGTTTCAGAGTGTCGAGTTCAACAGAATTTCACTAAAAACCTGCTGGAGTCATTTCTGGATGGACGAGATGCCACAACGCCAAGTGCTTTGGAGCTGTACAGAGCTGCAGTGTGCTACACAACATGAGGTATGGACTGTTAAGGTACTAAGTATCTGTATGTACCAAAATGAGAGGATTTTAGAGAATTCTATTGCATTTACATGTAGGAAAGAGCAGCTTCCCGACTTGGACTTTCACACTCTCCGGCTGAGGTTTCGTCAGACGTAATAAGGAAGTGTTATGTAAGTCAATGTATTGTTTTGTCATCTCATATTGAGACGCACTTGTTTATGTGACTGATTCTTAAGTGGTGCCAGCTGTCAACCTTGTTATTTTAAGATTTGAGGAACCTGTAAACCAGGGGTGACCTGGTGCTAACCCTCAATTGACCTGGGGGCCAATGAGCATCTAGTCTGGTAAAGAGGGGGCCGGTCTAGAGAAAAAAAAGTGTAAAAAAAACCAACTATTTAGTAGCAGGTGGTGCTTGTTTTGATATAAAATGATGTATAGGTCACAATAAAAACATATTTATGAACAAAAACAGAGAATTTACAGAGGTTAACTCTGCACAGAGTTACCCGCCTCTGTGCTGAGGCGGGCGGGCCGCATGCAATTGATTGGAGGGCCACATGTGGCCCCCGGGCCGCCAGTTTGACACCCCTGCTGTAAACTATGTCAGTAAACTGTATTTTACCATTTGACTGTTTGAGAAATGTTGTGTGGTGTTACAGCGATAATTAACAACTTGTTTAGGTGTGGTTAGACACTGATTTTGTTAACAAGTTGTGTCAATATAAAATATGATGCAGAAAGTGATGTTTCTTAAAATAAGATTGTTTGTTAATAAAAGATATGTCTTTGTTTAAACTTACTGTCATTAGTTGAACCACTTTGATAACTAATGGAAGAATCTTGAGATACTTTACTCAACTTTATAAACTTGAGTTTATTAATTTATAAAACAAAAACAAGGATGCTGCTTAAGTTGAGTTGCAGGTGAACTTACATCTGTAAGTTGAACAGACTAGAAATGTTTTACAGTGCACTTATTTTCAAACCTTTTGTTAAGTGACTAAAATCAGTTTTTCCATGTGTCTCCTCTGTCTTTGCTGAGAATGTCAGAAAACCTGCACTTTAACTTAAACTCACCCTTTCATGCATCTGTCAGCATGAACAATAATACTAATAACAATAATAGTAATCCTATTAACAATAATAACAATAATAATAATAATAATAACAACATTAATAGTAATCATATTAACATTATTAATAATAATAATAATAATAATAATAATAATAATAATGCAGATTCAGTCCTGACCAGTGAAGAATGTTTTTAAATTCTTCATCTTCATTCTCTTAATTACTGTGGCTCACAGTGTTCTACTCTGTACCTGTTGATGCTTCTAAATCACTGCCCAGGTCTTCAATGGTGCTGGCCAGTGGGGCCACAGGCTCCGCCTCTTCTCTGTCTTCACCCTCAGAGTGAGTATCAGGATCTTCACTGTTACCCCCACAGGCAACAAGTGACTCTGCAAACACACAGCACAGGAGTGAGTTAGGCATTTATGTGTGTGTGGCTCTGTGAGGACCAAACCTATAACCATAGGGTTATGCATTTAGTTGTGGTGGTTAAGGTTAGTGTGTGTGTGTGTGTGTGTGTGTGCACCTGTTTCCGTCTCCCCAGGGTTCCTCATGACGAGGTCCTCCCTCTTCTGTCTTACAGCTGCTCTCTTCTCAGTGGCTAAATAGAACAAAACAAACATTTATGGAGGCAATTTGCTGAATACAATGTAGTCTTTCAGTTTTATCCACTGTTTTTCCTCTTCCTTCTTTTTTTATGCGCCAAAATGGTTTAGTCCACCCACAGACAGCATCAGTGAGCCCAGATTGAATGATCCGGGGGTTAGCTGTCATCATGCTGCCTGAAAATAATAAATCGGGGAATCATAAAAAGAAAGAGCGTTAAGAAAAAGAAAGAAGCAGAATGAGGGGAAGCAACTGCTGAATGCTTTCTTTCTGAAAGGTGAACCGAGTTATGTAACTGCACCCATTAAAGTTAACGCTGGAGCAGCTGGAGCAGCTGGAGCAGCTGGAGCAGCTGGAGCAGCTGGAGCAGCAGTGGCCTCTGGCGGCTCTTCTGAAGATGAGGCTGAGATTGAGAATATGATGAGATAAGACAAGGTGAGATGGTTCAAGTATTCAAGGGCGAATGAAAACGTTAGTACAAAAACCAGATGGAGCCTGATGTTTACAGGTATTTGAGCACACGTCAGCCAAATGCATCAGTTCAGGTGTTGAATGAAAGAAGCAGTCATCAATATAATCCGATTTGATTATTAATGCTTGTTTATACATAAAGAAATGCACTGACATTACGAAGCCTGTGTCACACTCACGCGCTGAGGGCTTCATCTTCTCATTTTTCTTTTTCCTCCATTTCCACGGCTTGAAGATGCGTCCCAGGCTGGCCAGTTTGCTGCTGCGGTGGACGGGAGGTGTGCGAACCCCTGATACCAGGCAACCTGAATGCAGCGCCCTCTGCTGGTCCATCCCTTCTATAACACAAGACACAACGCACTTCTTTCAAATGGGCTGCAGATGATCAGATCAGATCTGAGACATTTCTTACATCCCAACACTGTCACAATTGGCTGAACACTACTGCATCCATGAACTTTGGACTTGTTGATTCCAGTCTAATTCTGAAGAGAAGACAGAGAATCACATAATTAGTGAATGACTAACATGGATTCAGAGCAGCCAGAAAAACACACACAGAGAAGTAACATCAGCTTCAGCTCTGAGGTCAGTGCAGACATCAGCATGTGCCTCATTTAGGTGAATACGTTGGTCAAGAACACGAGGATCTGTTGCATTACCATACTGTGATGAGATACAGTACGTTGTTTTTCATCGATGTGGGTCAACCTCCACTTGACCTTATCCTGACCATTTTTTTTTGATGTTTCTTTGGTTGATTGAGCTCCTCATGACTCTCTGTGTGTTTCTCAGTGTCTGCCATGCTGCCAACAGGGAGTGACTTTATTTCAAACACAAAAACACGTCTGAAGTGAATTCTATTATTAAAAAAAGTCGTTCAGATGTTTGATGGGAAAAAAGCTTCTTGTCTCCGCTCGCCCCTGCACTTCTGCTGTATACACACAAACGCTCCCTCAGTCAGGTCTGATAGTATTGCTTGACATTCCCTGTTCTCAGATGATGCGCAGCATACAAATAATGTTCAGGTACACACTGCAGACAGTGGCTAGCCTTGTTGCCTCACAGGAAGAAGGTCATCGGTTTGAATCCCACTATGTTCTCTCTGTGTGCACAGTCCAAATACTTAGAGAATCAATTTTAATGTTAAAGTTGTTGGCGACCTGTCCAGGGTGTGCCCCGCTGTTCCTGCCTGCCTGTACCTAACCCTAACCCTCATGTGGAGGATAAAGCAGTAGACAATGAGTGACTGAAGACTAAATTACATACTCAAAGTTGCCAACCTTGAGTAGCACATTTCTGGGGATTTATTGTCAATATTATTGTTCTTACATATGGAGGTAGTGCAGTGCACGCGCGCACTCCAACAATGATCCCTTGTTTGATTTATCATTTTGGCTGATCACACATCATTAATATGTATCTCTCACATGCTTACTAAGGCAATTCTTATTTAACATCAAACATTGGGGGTGGAGTGGCTCAGTGGTTAAAGACATCATGGTCTGGCTGTTTGTACTCAATTCCATTGTCACTTTGGATAACAGCGTCTGCTAAATGACATGTAAAAATAATATTAATATATTTGACATAAGCTGACTGAAAAGTTCAGGTTTGCTGCCCTCGCTCTTCCTGTCAGTCTCCTCATCAGACGTCACATTTGTTAACTGAAGGCACCCACACACCCACACACCCACACGTATGACATTCATGACTTGAGGGGACATTGCACTGATTTACATTCATTTCCTGGAGACTTACTCTAACCTTAACCACATTACTGGCCTAACTCTAACCTTAAAACATATCTTCACCTTAAAATGTAGCTATTTACGTTGTGGGGATTCGATTTTTGTCCCCATATTGTGACTGTGTAAACAGGTTTAGGTCCCCACAACATTAGTAATACCTGGGCACACACACATCATCCTCGTATTTTTTCAATAGTATTATTTCTGTGCCATCAACAGTCAACAGTCTCTGTTGCAGCAGCTCTCGCTTGTTCTAGCTTTGCCGTAAATGAGACGCACCGAGACGTCTCATTAGTTTTTTTTGTCACCTGCGATTTGATGCAAAATGTGCAGGTCTGCAAACTGCAGCTTTAATATCATTTAAGGAAAACTCTATTATGGTGTTATCACCCAACTCTACTGAGGCAGTGACTGAGGCTGCCGACACTGAGAGACAGAGACAAAGAGAGAGAGCGACAGAGAGAGAGAGAGCTCTTTGAAGAAAGGCCAAAAATAGGAAGGGACTCCTACACAGTCTGGAACCAGAACCAGGCAGAACAAGCAGGTCAGAATACCAGGAAGACTGTCTCTGAGTGTTAGGTGCTATAGATAAGTAAGTTAAGATCATGTGAGGTAGGGTTGTGATTGATTCAGCATGAATACAAATTGACAACCATGAAACACAAATAGCTGCTGAGTGCTTGCAGTCACAGCTCTAGGCTAGTAGCTACGTAGCTACGTGTCCTCAGGTTCTTCACTGTCGGCTATAACACTCTTTACATTGTACTAACATGTTTGTTATCTTCTGTCTGTGTGAAGTGTTTTTATTTGTCTTGTGCACGTCCGACATTGTTGCTGCTGACTGTCGTAACGTTAACAAGTCGACTAGCGGCAGAATGTCACATGACCAGAGAAAGCTTGTTTCACAGCTTTGATTATTTAAACCATGTTAATATAAGTATTAAGTAATTACATTCAATATATTTTATTATTGAAAGAATTAAACAGATTATAATTAATTTCAATACATAAATTTAAGAAATGTGAGTATTTAAATAAAATCAAATAGGTTTATATGGTTAAAATTAAACTATACCATGATTCATTTCTGTGCACTGTGTGTGTGTGTCTCCACCCGCAGTAAATACAGTTCATTGGATCTCACTCAAGCAGAAGAATTTCCTGTGCATTTCCTTCACAGAAAGTATTTAGGTTTATGACAGAAAGTCGGTAGATTCGTCACAAATTAGTTTTTTAATAAATTTAAAAACCATTAACGTAAACAAACAGACATTATGTCCCTGTCTTTCCTCTGGCTCTGTCCATTCAGTCTCTGTCTCTGTTCGTATATCTAATGCTTACAACGTCGTCTTCTCTGTTTTCGGTGTAACGTCAAATTAAATGCATCAAATACATTTCTGTTCCTGAAATGTTTGAGTCCTGTTGTTGACGGGATTGTTTTTGAACATTAAAAATGATTTGATGCACTAAATTTCATATATGGTCCTGCACTGATTTGGAGTCCTTAGATCACATGACCTCAATGAGACCGTGGTAGTTAAGAGCAACGAGTCAGACACTGAACCAGCTGTGATCATGCAGCATCACTGGGTGGAGACGGAGGAGGGTGCAGCTACTTTACAACCTGAAACTCATTTCACCGTAGACCTTCTTCCTCTTTCATCTTGGTGCTAGCTCAGTGCTAGCTCTGAGCTAGCACTGAGTAATTGAGTTTCACAGTTATCTAAAAAGCAAAAAATAATAAAAGCAGCATTCACAGGTGAAGTGGCATGTTCCAGCTGAAAATCTCTTCAGCCTTCAGTCAAAAGATTAGTTTAGTTCGTCCATTGTGGGCTTCTGTAAAAACATGGTGGGAGAAATGGCTATGAAGAGCTGACCTGCCTCCAGATATGAATATAAAAGGCTCATTCTGAGGTAAAACCAGTAGCTGTTTATTTCACAAAACAAATCATGAATATTTTTATCATAATTTCTGTAAGACTGAATGTCATTTTGAAAAGATAAATCAATATTTTTGTACCAAATAAATTAGAACATCATTAATGTGTTAATTAATAAATCTGAAGACCCAAAGAAGTCTCCATGTCCGGCCGTGGGTCCTTATCCAGTCTATCGAATGTCATTGTTGTTGTTGTTTAAATTTCTGTCATCAAAATGTGGCTTATGTTAGAATGTATCGTAATGGGTGTATTTTTGTTCAACCAAATGTCCAGAATGTACACCAATTCCTCCGGCACAGGCCAGTCCTTGTAATGCTGAGTATGGGTATATGACGTATCATATGTCATATGACGTGAAAATACCCTTACATGTAAACAAAAACATAAAAAAACAAATATGTAGCTTTGTTCAGAAAAATGACCTGATTGAGCAAAACCAATGTGATTTTTGGATTCAGCACATCAAGATTATCCTAAATCAGCCGTATTTAGTCAGCGACCGTATTTCACGACTTACAAACACACACATTTTTAAGAAAAGGTCACATAGAGCTCATAACTGACCATTCTGACACGTCCTAATTAAACATATTTGTTCAGTACGTCCTCCATGACCGGAGCACAGACTCAGTCTGATACAGTCACATACAGCAGCAGTTTATGCAACGATCAGCGGTGGATCAGTGGTGCTGTCCCTACCTTGTGTACCAAAGACATCATGGTCGCAAGTTCGATTCCACCCCTGGCTAATTGTACTTGATTCCATTGTAAGTCGCTTTGGATAAAAGCATCTGCTAAATGACATGTAATGTAATGTAAGTGTTTTTAACTGATTTACAGTTGGACAGTGTTCGGCTCCATCCTTATGTAGGACGCCACTCTCGCTGTTTTCTGCTCACGCTGCCATGTTGATATTGTCAGAGAACTAGTGGAGGGAGGGGGAGAGGAATGAGGGGAGGGAACAGAAGGTGAGCGAGTGAGCGCTGTAAAGAGGACAAATCAGAAACCTCCTGGAAGAAGTGGGTGTGTGTTTGCCTGTGTTTGCATATAAATATTATTATTATTATTATTTTTTTTATCATTATCATTATTACAATAAAATTGTGAAACACTGATCAATCAACATGTATGTAACACATGTAATAGAAGTAGCACAAGTAGAACAGCATGTTTGACTATCTTTGCTGAGGATGCAGAACCAAATTCAGGTCAAGCTTGTAGTAACAGCAGCAAGAGCGAGCCCATGTAGGGTCAGGCTGCCGTTGCCATAGTAACTTTGCTGGATGCTGCAAAAGGAAAAAAGGCCCTCAGAAGCAGAGGATCAGCATAGTATGAGGAATAGGGAGTTGCTGGGTGGATGAGAAGGATGCAGCTAATCACAGCCCAGTATGCAGAATGTAAATCACAGTTGTTGTTGAAATATTGATCAAAGTGCTATGGTTTCTCTTAGTTAATGTTAATGTGTCTTTCCAGTAAACTTGGATCCCTAACCTAACCCTGATCTAAGAGGACTCACACACAGCAAACGTGCTGACGAGGGTTGCAAACCGTCCCTTGAAAAACGGAATCGTCCCGTATTTAGAAACAAAAGCAACCGTCCCGTATTGAGATGAAAGGGGATGCACTTTGTCCCATATTACTGTGAGAGTCAAAAAATAGTCAGTAAAATGCCAATGGAAAATGAATAACAGGGTGCTTTATATAAACATTTACGGTAAACTTGTTACCAGGCCCTGTCCTGCTCTGTGACCAATGAGCTGACAGCATATTCACACACGAGTATGACGATACAGAATACGCTCATCCCATTGGTCGAGGTACTGTTGCTCGCGGAGAAGATACACTCACAGAAATAAATCATGGTAGAGTTTAATTTTAACCATATAAATCTATTTGATTTGAGTGAAATACTCACACTTCTTAAATTTATATCATCATCATCATCATCATCCTCCGCTTATCCGGGGCCGGGTCGCGGGGGCAGCAGTTTCAGCAAGGGACCCCAAACTTCCTTTTCCTGAGCCGCATTGACCAGCTCCGACTGAGGGATCCCGAGGCGTTCCCAGGCCAGAGTGGAGATGTAATCTCTCCACCTTGTCCTAGGTCTACCCCGAGGTCTCCTCCCAGCTGGACGTGCCTGATATACCTCCCTCGGGAGGCGCCCAGGAGGCATCCTCACCAGATGCCCGAACCACCTCAACTGGCTCCTTTCAACGTGAAGGAGCAGCGGTTCTACTCCGAGCTCCCCCCGGATGACCGAGCTTCTCACCCTATCTCTAAGGGAAAAGCCAGCCACCCTCATGAGGAATCCCATTTCAGCCGCTTGTACCCGCGATCTTGTTCTTTCAGTCATGACCCAACCTTCGTGACCATAGGTGAGGATAGGAACGAAGACTGACCGGTAGATCGAGAGCTTTGCCTTCCGGCTCAGCTCCCTTTTCGTCACAACCGTGCGGTAAAGCGAATGCAGTACCGCACCAGCCGCTCCGATTCTCCGGCCCATCTCCGGCTCCCTCGTCCCCTCACTCGTGAACAAGACCCGGAGATACTTGAATTCCTTCACCTGGGGCAAGGAGTCCCTACCCGGAGAAGGCAATCCACCGGTTTCCTGCTAAGAGCCATGGCCTCAGACTTAGAGGTGCTGATCCTCATCCCGACCGCTTCACACTCGGCCACGAACCGATCCAGTGAGCGCTGAAGGTCGCAGGCCGACGAAGCCATGAGGACCACATCATCTGCAAAAAGCAGCGACGTGATCTCAAGCCCGCCAAACCACAACCCCTCTCCCCCACGACTACGCCTCGATATCCTGTCCATGAAAATCACAAACAGGATTGGTGATAAAGCGCAGCCCTGGCGAAGGCCAACACCCACAGGAAACAGGCCTGATTTAGTGCCGAGAACCCTGACACAGCTCATACTTTGGGCGTATAGGGATTGGATGGCCCTAAGTAGTGCCCCCCTCACCCCATACTCCCGCAGCACCTCCCACAGTATCTCCCTGGGAACCCGATCATACGCCTTCTCCAGGTCCACAAAACACATGTAGACCGGTTGGGCGTACTCCCAGGCCCCCTCCAGGATCCCTGCAAGAGTAAAGAGCTGGTCCGTTGTTCCACGACCTGGACGGAATCCGCATTGTTCCTCTTGAATCCGAGGTTCGACTACCGGTCGAACCCTCCTTTCCAGAACCTTGGAGTAAACCTTACCAGGGAGGCTGAGAAGTGTGATGCCCTTAAATTTATATATTGAAATTAATTATAATCTGTTTAATTCTTTCAATACTAAAAAATATTGAATGTAATTACTTAATACTTATTAACATGGTTTAAATAATCAAAGCTGTGAAACAAACAAGATTATTTTATTTAAAATATATGTGATTAGTTTACATACAACTTGGGGGAAATGACATCTTTCCACTGGACGCCATTACGACCTTGCTGTAACATGTGGTACCTCATGTTTAACGGTGAGTAATCCGAGCCATTCTTTATCTATTTACATTGGTGCATGTGTTTTTAATCATATTACATTAATATCAATTCATTTATATTGAATCTACGTAGTTTGTGACGATTGTATACGGTTTTATCTTTACATCGTCATGTGTACTGGCACTCGCAGATGACGTAGCAGCAAGACGCAGCCGCATGGCAACTTGGGTTGATAGGACAAGTAAAACCAAAGTTTTGATGAAAATAATTACTTTTCTAAATATTTTCGGCACGTGTGGTGCTCTGGGGTCTATGATCACGCCTATGCACAGATCATCCTGACATGTAGTGGTGGGTAGCTTAATGCGAATGTTGCTCTGAACAGTTAGTTAGCTAGATGGCGGCCTTGTTGTGACGTGCCGGTCGCAAACGATCTGGTGTTGGGCCGAAAAACTACTGCCCCCGTCGGGAACGCGCAGCACTGAGAGAATTTTTTTTTTTTTGTTACTGTGCAATAGATATGTCCTGTAGCCCTAGCAATCACATAACACATAGTGAGAAATCAGTAAGTGCTATCAGAGGTGGATAATAACGAGTTACATTTACATAATAACATTTGCTTAAGTCACTTTTTGGATAACTTGCACTTTTTACAGTATAATAATGAATACAATAATGCAGCATATGTAGAACTGTAACTGTAACGGCACAACACCGGCTCTGAAGTGAACAACAAGAGCAACATTGATTATTCTTTTCATGCTTCTCCTGTGTTCTCACTTTAGTAGGTCAACCTCTTAAATTTATTGAGTAGCCTAAGTTACAAAGATGCACACATCAACGTGTAGCACAATTAAAATGTGGTTCATATTGACTGACAGTTTGTGTGATTTTAAAATTGTTTAAGATATCAAAGCTAAAATTTTAAGAGTAAATAGGATAAATACATTAATTACAGAAAATTCAAATTCAAATTCAATTCACTATGAAAACTGATGTTTTTGCCATCATTGGCAGATATATTGTTCTTTGTATTCATTCACAGGTGCTGTGTAAATGTGGCCATGTTAATTTTGTGACGGTTCACTATCTTACCACCAGGGCCACACATGCCAATATCCATGTATATGTAGAGTGTCTTTGTACATTCAGAATCTTTTGAGTCACATATATCAAACACACAGAAAGCTTGAAACAGCAGGTGCTCAGTTGACGACGTTCACATGCCAGACATGTGGTTGTGAAGAACTTTTAACTCAAAGGGATTACTTTGATCATACTTATCTACATCTTAGACAGTATGAAAATGTAAAAAACAGGTCCTTTCAATACATCTCATTACTGCGATCGTTGCAGCAGATACATGATTCAACTGAAGTGTTGAATAGAGTTATTGATAGACACAGAACACAGGGCAGTAACACTGACCAGCATGAAAACCAGCAGTGTTGCTCCATAAGAGATAGTGTTTACTTAAAGGAAAACCCTTTCCTGACAGGTGAAGATTCAAAACTTTGTTGAACTTTATACATTGATGACTTTGAATTGTGTAATCCTTTGGCCACGTCACAGAAAAAGTGCAAGTTGTGTAGTATATATTGGATTCTGAAAACTTGGCACCAGGCTCTCACTCAGCACTCACACAATTTATTTGGCAGTTTGTGCAAGAGTGAAGATGTAAAGGCATATGGATATGGAAAAATATTTGAGCCACTTTTACATGATCTCGTTACATTAGAAGAGCATGGTGTGTTCATTCCGCAGCTTGGAACTTTCGTCAAAGGAACAGTGCATAGTGTAAGTGCTGACAATTTGGGTGCCCAGTTTGGCTAGTTTTTCTGGGCAATATATTTGTCGGTTTTGTACTGCTCAGAAAGTAGAGATACAGTCAAAGGACGTTCATTCAGGTGCCTTTTCTCTACAAACCCAAGAAATACATGACTCACATCTGAAGATTGCACAGGATACTGAAACAAGTTACTGTGGAGTGAAGAGAGCTTGCCCCTTAACTGAACATCTTCAACATTTTCACCTAAGCACAGGCTACCCCCCAGATATAGTGCACGATTTGTTCGAGGGTATTGTCCCATATGAACTAGCACAGTGTTTGAGCATTCTGATCTCCAAGAAGTATTTTAGTCTACTTTCTCTTAACACGCATATACTTAAATTCCCATACAAGGGGAGTGACAAAAAGAATCGGCCTCACATCATACCACATAGCTATTCCAGTAGGAAGACGATAGGTGACAATGCCCATGAGAATTGGTGCTAAAACGTTTACTTCCATTTCTCATAGGAGACCTGATACCAGAGAGTGAGCTGGTTCGGCAAGTGATACTAGACCTGAAGGAAATCGTAGAGTTAGCTGTGGCACCTGTTCACACCCAGGAGACTATTGCCTACCTTGTTGTCAAAGTGTCTGAGCACAGACACAGATTACTTGAGCTTATCCCAGGTGAGACGCTGAAACCTAAACACCGCTATCTCGAGCACTATCCACACTTGATCGGGTGCTTTGGGCCTCTTGTAGGTGTATGGACGATAAGATTTGAAGCAAAAGACAGCTTCTTTCAACAAATTGCTCGACACAAATAATTTCAACAATATTGCACTCACTCCGGCAAACAAACACCAGCATTTGATCAGTTATCACTTGCATTCATCCAGTCTCAGTGCATCAAATGTGCAAGTTACAAATGTCTCTATAGTCCTGGTTGATGTTCTGAATGAGGAGGTTGTATTGGCTCTCAGATTGAAGTATCCAGACATTAGTCAAGTGAATCTCACAAAGAATGTCACCACTAGAGGGATGATTTTGGCAGGGATGATTTTGGCATGTGGTTCAACTGCTGGAATGCCTGAATTTGCAGAGATCATACATTACATTACATGTCATTTAGCGGACGCTTTTATCCAAAGCGACTTACAAAAGTGCATTTAAACATTTGGGTACATATAAGAGCTAGAAGTAAGTAAGAGCTTCAAGTAGAACAAACTATGAAGTGCTAGTCATAAGTGCGATGTACAAGTTTTTTTTTTTGTCGTCTTAGTCGAGGTAGAGTCGGAAGAAATGTGTTTTTAGTCGGCGTCGGAAGATGTGGAGGCTTTCAGCTGTCCGGATGTCGATGGGGAGATCGTTCCACCATTTGGGAGCGAGGACAGTGAACAGTCTCGAGTTCTGCGAGTGCCTCTGCGATCCTCTCAGTGAGGGGGCAGCGAGCCGGTTTGTCGATGCAGAGCGGAGTGGGCGGGCTGGGGTGTAGGTTTTGATCATGTCCTGGATGTAGGCTGGACCGGATCCGTTTGTAGCATGGAACGCAAGCACTAGAGTCTTGAAGCGGATGCGAGCAGCTACCGGAAGCCAGTGAAGGGAGCGGAGGAGGGGTGTAGTGTGGGAGAATTTTGGTAAGTTGAAGACCAGTCGAGCTGCTGCATTCTGGATGAGTTGCAGAGGTCGTATGGCGCATGCAGGAAGACCAGCCAGGAGGGAGTTGCAGTAATCCAAGCGTGAGATGACAAGAGCCTGGACCAGAACCTGTGCCGCCTTCTGGGTTAGAAGAGGCCGAATCCTTCGGATGTTGTGCAACATGTATCTGCAAGATCTAGCTGTTGCAGCAATGTTGGCAGTGAGGGAGAGATGGTCGTCAAGTGTCATACAAAATGTGTATAGTGGGAGATGAGTTGAGCTTCATGGTTTGTTTATATTTTGCTTGGTATCAGGACCATTTTAGAACCTTTCATAGAGAGGTTGCCCTTGTTCCGCTGGAGGAGCTGACAGATTGCTATCCACTTGTGGCCTACACAGTTGGATCCTGACATGGTGACCCTGAAGAGACATATCGTCATCAGAGGTTTGATTTTGATTAGTTACAATGCAGTGTAAAATTCTTCAGTAATACATTTGTTTTTTGTGTAACCCAAGTCTCATGTAGTTTAATATGACTAGAGCTGTAAATAAGATGAGACAGGGCCTGAACTCGTTGTAGAAATATACAATTGTTTGCTCTGTACTTCTAATACAATATTTAGTTTAATAAGGACCACTGCAACAGTACTTTAAAGCCCACATAGACCAGAAGCTCCAATTAACGCTGCGTTTGTGTGTGTTTCTGCGTCATTACCTCGTTTATGAAACCCTAAAGTTTCAGAACAACAGTTCAGCCACTGCTGAGAAAATAGTGTCGTATTGTTTTCCTGGGCTCTGCGAAGC
The DNA here is from genome assembly GCF_019176455.1 of Solea senegalensis. Classification (NCBI taxonomy): domain Eukaryota; kingdom Metazoa; phylum Chordata; class Actinopteri; order Pleuronectiformes; family Soleidae; genus Solea; species Solea senegalensis. Next base: position 42,221 of record NW_025322474.1, read on the forward strand.
GGATCGGCACTTCCTTAATTTGATGTCGTCATCAAAAATCCTCACCACTCCTCTCACCACCGTAGCGCCTCCTGGTGCGGGCACTAGTCCGGGCACATCCGGTTGCGTACATTCAACCCGAGAGAAGAAGAACTACTCTCGTTGTAGCTGCTGAGATGCAGAGCATCCACCGTGCCAGAGGGGGAGCTGTGTATCTGAGAGCTGGCCTATCTATTACGTCACTTCCAGGTACCTGGCCAATCACAGGACAGTGGGAAAGCTCTCGTTGGCTGGCCAATCACAACACAGTCCACGTTCTGGGGGTGTGGTTTTGGTCTGAAACAGTGCGGCTGACGAGAGCGTCAGTGAGGAGATATTTTGATCGGCTCATTTGCAGCGATTAGGAGGTTTTTAATCATGAAAACAAGTTAATATATGTAAGTAGACCTCCATAACTAACATATATGTGTGACCATGAAAACAAGTTAATATATGTAAGTAGACCTCCATAATTAACATATATATGTGACCGTGAAAACAAGTTAATATATGTAAGTAGACCTCCATAACTAACATATATGTGACCGTGAAAACAAGTTAATATATGTAAGTAGACCTCCATAACTAACATATATATGTGACCATGAAAACAAGTTAATATATGTAAGTAGACCTCATAACTAACATATATATGTGACCATGAAAACAAGTTAATATATGTAAGTAGACCTCCATAACTAACATATATGTGACCATGAAAACAAGTTAATATATGTAAGTAGACCTCCATAACTAACATATATTGACCATGAAAACAAGTTAATATATGTAAGTAGACCTCATAACTAACATATATATGTGACCATGAAAACAAGTTACTATATGTAAGTAGACCTCCATAACTAACATATATGTGACCATGAAAACAAGTTAATATATGTAAGTAGACCTCCATAACTAATATATATGTGACCATGAAAACAAGTTAATATATGTAAGTAGACCTCCATAACTAATATATATGTGACCATGAAAACAAGTTAATATATGTAAGTAGACCTCCATAACTAACATATATGTGACCATGAAAACAAGTTAATATATGTAAGTAGACCTCCATAACTAATATATATGTGACCATGAAAACAAGTTAATATATGTAAGTAGACCTCCATAACTAACATATATGTGACCATGAAAACAAGTTAATATATGTAAGTAGACCTCCATAACTAACATATATGTGACCATGAAAACAAGTTAATATATGTAAGTAGACCTCCATAACTAACATATATGTGACCATGAAAACAAGTTAATATATGTAAGTAGACCTCCATAACTAACATATATGTGACCATGAAAACAAGTTAATATATGTAAGTAGACCTCCATAACTAACATATATGTGACCATGAAAACAAGTTAATATATGTAAGTAGACCTCCATAACTAACATATATGTGACCATGAAAACAAGTTAATACATGTAAGTAGACCTCCATAACTAACATATATGTGTGACCATGAAAACAAGTTAATATATGTAAGTAGACCTCCATAACTAACATATATATGTGACCATGAAAACAAGTTAATATATGTAAGTAGGCCTCCATAACTAACATATATATGTGATACAAGCATTCTATGTCACCTTTAAATACAATAATCCTCACTGGTATTTATTTGCATAAATTAAATTCAAAGGAATTAAGTTTCCTAGTATAAACATTGAATAAAAAAGATTTCAAAATAAATTGAAAGTGTCTTTTACACCCTTTAAAAAAAAGAAGGAAAAACAATAAACAAATAAATTAAAACCTTTGGTTTACCAGGCAAAAATATTAGTACCCCGTTTTATCACAGACACACACATTTCTGATACTTCAAACTATTCAAAATCACTTTATAAACAATACCTGTGAGCCGAACACTGTCCAACTGTAAATCAGTTAAAAACACTTAGGGACAGCACCACTGATCCACCGCTGATCGCTGCATAAACAGCTGCTGTATGTGATTGTATCAGGCTGAGTCTGTGCTCCGGTCATGGAGGACGTACTGAACAAATATGTTTAATTAGGACGTGTCAGAATGGTCAGTTATGAGCTCTGTGTGACCTTTTCTTAACAATGTGTGTGTTTGTACGTCGGTGAAATACGTCCCCTGACTAAATACGGCGACCGCTGGCTGCAGTCTGATGTGAAGTGGTGCGAACACACGTTTGCTGACTTTATCCGGCACATTAGTTTCATATATAAAATCCTCTGTAAAACACTGTGCTCCACTGTTTAGCCACCAACAGCACACTTGTCCCTCCACATTGACATAATACCGCTCTTCCTCCCTCGTCTGCACTCTCGCATTTTATAGGGACAAGGTGGAGCTAAGGTTGAGCTCTCGAAGTAAACTTACTGGTGGGGTGGTAACATTTGCGGTGAAATGCGCATGCTGCCGTCATAAGCGCAGGGAATTCAACATGGAGTGTTTTATCGCTTATACTTACACTAAGGGGGACCACGAAAACATGACTGAGTATTCTTTTTCCACACTTTGGTGACTGGTAGGGCCTCCAGAGTCCCAAATATAAGTATTGAAATGGTTAAAAAGTTGATTTTGTATGATATGTCCCCTTTAAGATTTTTTAACTGATTTAGGATAATCTTGATGATTTTGGTGTGAGGATGGCGCCACGGACGGCTGCCTCGGTGCTTCGCTCCGCAGTACTTTGTTTGTTTTTGTTTATTTGTCAGTTCTAAGTTGTCCCTTCATCATCCAATACACTCGAGAGGAACTTTTACAGTCTGAACATTCAACTGGTCACACTTTTTCGCTGTTTCCCAGCGATTCTGGTGTATTCACGGAACTTTTAGTTGGAGGAGCAGCAGCTCTCTGTAGGATGTTCAGGAGACGCAGACGGGACAAGCGAGCCAGCGTGCTCAGACAGCGGGGTTTTCGGACAGCGCTCCCATCAATACATCTGGCGAATGTCCGCTCCCTGAACAATAAGATGGAGGAACTGCTGCTTCTCAACAGTAGAAACTCGGACCTTCACAGATCTGCTGCCCTGTGCTTTACTGAAACCTGGCTCAGTGAATACATCCCGGACACAGGACTACATCTTCCGGACTTTCAACTTCTCCGTGCGGACCGCGTAACGGAGCTCTCGGGGAAGAGGAAGGGAGGTGGAATCTGCTTCTATATTAACGAAGGTTGGTGTACAGATGTCACAGTGTTGAGCAAATCATGCAGCCCCCACTTGGAGTCTTTTTTCATAAACTGCAAGCCGTTTTATTCACCGCGGGAGTTCTCCTTGTTTATTCTGGTTGGTGTTTACATCCCACCTCAGGCGTATGTTACTGAGGCTTTACAACACTTGGCTGACCAGATAACGGACATGGAGAGGAAACATCCAGATTCCCTGCTCATTGTTCTTGGGGACTTTAACAGAGCAAACCTCAACCGTGAACTGCCAAAATATAAACAACATGTTAAGTGTCCCACTAGGGACAAAAACACTCTGGACCATTGCTACACCATTTTAAAGGATGCATATCGCTCTGTCCCCCCTGATCACTGCATGATCCTTCTTCTCCCAAACTACAGGCAGAAATTCAAATCTGCTAAGCCTGCAGTGAAGACTGTAAAGAGAAGGACCACAGAGTCAAAGTTGGAGTTACAGGCCTGCTTTGACTGCACAGATTGGATTGTTTTTCTGGCTGCTGCTACAGATCTTGATGAACTCACTGACACTGTGACATGCTACACCAGGTTTTGTGAGGACATGTGTGTGCCGACCAAAACCTTCTGCACATACAACAACAATAAACCTTGGTTCACTGCTAAACTTAGGATGCTTCGTCAGGCCAAGTAGGAGGCCTACAGAAGTGGGGACAGAGTCCTGTACAATTCAACCAGGAATGCTAGGATCCTGTTTGTGGACTTCAGCTCGGCGTTCAACACCATCATCCCGGACATCCTGCACTCCAAACTCACCCAGCTCTCCGTCTCAGTCCCCACCTGTCAGTGGATTACAAACTTCCTCACAGACAGGAGCCAGCAGGTGAGACTGGGGAAAATCACTTCCAGCACCCGGACAATCAGCACTGGCGCCCCCCAGGGATGTGTGCTCTCCCCACTGCTCTTCTCCCTTTACACCAACAACTGCACCTTGAGTGACCCATCTGTCAAACTCCTGAAGTTTGCAGATGACACAACAGTCATCGGCCTCATCCGAGACGGCGACGAGTCTGCATACAGACGGGAGGTGGAACAACTGGTCCTCTGGTGTGGTCAGAACAACCTGGAGCTGAACACGCTCAAAACTGTGGAGATGACAGTGGACTTCAGGAGTAACTCCCCTGCTCTGCCCCCCGCCCCCCCACCATCCTCAATAACACTGGTTTCTAGGATCTACCATCTCCCATGACCTAAAGTGGGCACCAAACATTGACTCCATAGTCAAAAAGGCCCAGCAGAGGCTGTACTTCCTGCGACAGCTCAGGAAGTACAACCTGCCCCAGGAGCTGCTGATCCAGTTCTATACAGCAATAGTCCAGTCTGTTCTCTGCACCTCCATCATCGTTTGGATCAGCCACCAAACAGGACAGAAACAGACTGAATCGCACCATCAGTACTGCAGAGAGAATCATTGGTATTAAACTGCCCACCATCCAGGACTTGAACACATCCAGAGTCAAGAAACGGGCAGGTAGTATCTCTGCAGATCCATCTCATCCCGGAAACAACCTGTTTGATCTTCTTCCCTCTGGCAGGCGTTACAGAACACTGTACACCAAAACTGCCAGACACAAGAACAGTTTTTTCCCCCAGGCCATCACACTACTGAACACTTGACCAGTTTATTTATTCACTATTTTGCACCTTATCGGTTATATACACAAATATACATATTTAAAAATAGACCGGACTTCTGGACACCTTATTTATTCACTTTTGTTGAATGTATGTTACGTTATGTTGATGTTTACGTTTAATGTACAGCGTGTGTTGGATAAAACCGGAGTCAAATTCCTTGTATGTGTTCACATAGGACTTGGCTCTTAAAATCAAGACTTTCTTTCAAGTGTCTGAGCAGTTCAGACTTCAGTACAAAGACAAAGACATGGATGACCAGTTCATGAATCTCTTGTCAACATCAGAACTTCAAGATAAATGGACTTTGAAAGTGGTGTGCACACTTAATGTGACAACCAGGTTCGCTCCACTCAGAGAAGATGCCTGCTCCACAATCTCAAGTACTCCTTCCAAAGCCAGCTCTTCATCACAAGAACCAAGTGATTCAGAATCCAAAACCAGCAATGATACCTTCATCTTGTCATCGCCAGCGACCCGGTCCTGCTCTTAGCCTAAACCCTTTGTCCGAGACCGGATTTGAGTACTACATCACTGCTTTCAAGGTCTTGTGCTACTTTGCGCCAGCATAAATATATTATATATAGGGACATGGTGCTTAGGACAAAACCAAAATAGAGCCCATTGTTGTGAAACAATTTGTGATCAGTGAAAGGTGCTGAAACTCAACTCATTACATTTCATTTAGCAGACGCTTTTATCTAAAGCGACTTAGAATGGAATTGAGTTCAGCCTGGGGTGAAGTCGAACTTGCGACCATTGCGACCATGATGTCTTCCGCACACAGGGTACCAGTCTTAACCACTGAGCCACTTGACCCCACTTGCTGAAAAACAAGTGAAGAGGCCAGCAGACTCCAGCAGCCAACATCAAGAAGCCCAGGAAGGGAGATGTTAATTTCTGTCCAAACATCCCTAGTGGTGAAACAAGAGACAGTTTGGAAGTGGAAAGGGTGGCTCTACTGACAGAGGTAAAATGTGCAATACATTTTTATCTTACCTATTCATGATTACAGTATGTTCACGCCATGACCAGTATGTATGTGATCACAGTTTTTACCTGTCATGTTTTTGCACTATACTTCCTGTCCAGCTCAGCTCAAGAAGCCAAACAATTCATTGGACAGCACTGGACACTGTTTTCTGGTTACTTTGCATAGTTAATTTTTCTTTTTCTATTACACTCAGTCTATTTATTTTGTTTACTCCCTAATCATATTGAATAGCATCTTCCTTAGTGTTTCACTTTCTTTTATCTGTTTCTCAAATGTATTGTGTACTCTTGCGGAGAGTTTCTTACCAAATTTCATTATAAATGTATCTGTACTGTATGACATTGAAGTTTCATTCCATTTCAGATAAAAAAGAAGAAAAGGGACGGGGCCATGATCAAGGAGAAGATGCACCGTACCTTCTCACTTAGGAGGCAGGAGGTTCTGCAGGAGCCAAAAATTCCAAAATTCCTGAACAGATGGCCAGCACTCTTTGATGTCAGTGAGGTAAGTTTATATCTGAAGTGTAGTAACTCATGTATTCATTATCACACATTGTTATATATCTGGTAAATGGGCTGCACTTATATAGCACTTTTCTGCACCCAACCCTTAGCGCTTTACAATTGGTTTCTCTCACCCAATTCACACATTTACAAATGCAGCGTGCTCGCCTTGCTCAAGGACACTCCCACATGTGGACAGCCAGAGCCCGGAATCGAACCGCTGACCTCCGGTCTATGAATGACCCCTCTGTCAACTGAGCTACAGCCACCATGTTTAAGTCTGTATCCTGTCTGTATTGTCTTTTACAGATCAACTTAGAGTTTATGAGGTTGACAACTGTACCTCTGACCTCCAAATTCATTGGCAAACTGGATTTCCTGACTGATAACCTGATCAAGGTTTTCCATACCAAAGGTGGAACAGCAGGTAGAAGGATTGGCAGAGATGAATAATGTAAGTATTTTTTGGTCTAACCTAATAAGCATATGGTTTGTTTGACTCCGCCACATTGGAAAGCTCCTTTGTTAACGGTTTGGAAAGGATAGGCACTTCCAAAAAATACTCTGTAGTACACAAGCTCAGACCTGTGTGAGCTTTAACTGAGTGGGTGAAACCAGGTGAGTTCAGTATGGTCAAGAAGGGAAATGTTAGTGGCTTGGCCTCAGCACATGCGTGTTAGTGTGCTTCTGACACTGACCAGTATGGAATCATCTGTTTGTTTCAGAATGAAGACGTCAATGTCAGGCGTCATATTTCATATTATGTCAGGTTGGTTTTGATTCTGATTGATTGATTCTTGTGTGTGTGTGTGTGTGGGGGGGTGGGGGGTTACATGTTGACTGGATATCTAACCAACACAAGATTTATCAACTTCTCTATCTCCATCTAAGCTCACTCCTCTGTCTCTCAATCCTGCTTTTAAAAAGGTGTAAAAGTTGGGCTAAATGTGTTAATTCTCATTTTTTTCTACAATGTAGTTTACATAGATTCCTCCTTTACCATACCTTGTAGTGTATTTAGGGCTGATATCCATGCAGAGAAATAATGGAATAATTATTGTTTATCTGTCAAAAGGCAGCTGAGGATCTAAGGCAGTCAGTAAAGCCAAAGTCAGATATCAAGAGGTAAGTCTTTGGATTGTTGTTTTATCATCCTAATCCAGAAATAAATCTATCTATAAGTCATAAAACAGTGTAGTTGTAAGTATTTTTATTTTGGCTGTGGGGACTGATTCTATTTAGTACAAGTGGGCATTTCTGAGGGTTGAGGGATTATGGGAGAGAAGGTAGGGAGAGGTTAGTTCCTTTTATTTTCTTACAGGAACCAGAAGGAGGTAAATATAGAGGGGGGACAGCACAAGAGAGGTTTGGTGATGGTTGGATTTTTATTTCTCCTTTATTTAACCAGATAAAAGACCCATTGAGATCAAGATCTCTTTCACAAGGGCGACCTGGCCAAGAAAGGCAGCAGCACACATCATAGTTCAATAAAAACAGGAAGGCAGCAACTGCAATACAAACATAGAAAGTAACAGGTAGAGAAAGGTCACAGTAACAATTTTAAGAACACAGGCACTGTTCGATGGATTTTTGTTGTCCATCTTTTAAGATGGAGCGGAAAGCTCCCAGTGAAATAAGAGCATGCAATTTAAGTTCAGTTTGGTGGGTATTCCAAGCAGAGGGGGCAGAGAAACTGAAAGCTTTTTTTCCCATTTAGGCAGACAAGTGCAAAATATAATTTGAACGTAAGGCATAATGGCTTCTGGTCCGCTGAAGAAAAGTACTTAAATAAGTAGGAGCCAAGCCGAGAAGAGCCGTATAGACCAGAGTCATCCAGTGTGTGTAGCGTCTTTCAGACAGAGAAGACATGGAAGCTTTGGCATACAGTTCACAGTGGTGGGTGAGGCGGCTACAGCCAGTGATGAACCTCAGAGCACAATGATAGACTGGAGTCAAAGACTGTAGGCAACTGTTAGAGGCACACATGTACACAACATCGCCATAGTCAAGTATTGGTAAGAATGCCGCTGATATCAGGACCTTCCTAGCTCTGCGGGAGAAACAATACTTGTTTCTATAAAAGAAACCTAGCTTCACCCTTAATTTAGAAACCAAATTTCTAACATGCACTTTGAAAGATAGCTCCCCATCAATAAGTCCCAGGTACTTATAACTGGTAACCAGCTCAAGAGCTCTGCCATGGGAAGTTGTAATTGAAGGGATTTGTTCTATGGGAACAGATGAGTTTGAAAAAAACATTATTTTGGATTTTTCAGCATTTAAAACAATTTAAACAAGCATTTAATTTCTCCAGATTATTCTGCACTGTATCAAAAGCGGATTGCGAAAATGTGAATGCTTGTGCAATTAAAAATGTGCAAATAAATGACTGTATCATCATCATAAAAATGGTGTGAGGCATCGGACAAGTTTGCACACAGATCGTTAATATAAATTGTAAACAAAAGTGGTTCTAGGACTGAGCCTTGAGGTGCACCTTTTGTGACCTCAACAAAAGTGGAACTAACTCCAGCCATTTGAACACATTGTGTCCTATTTGCCAAATAATCTTTTACCCAAGTAGTAGCTTGTGTGGAGATTCCTTTTCTGATGAGAGTATCTAGCAAAATATTGTGATCCACAGTGTCAAATGCCTTGGACAGGTCAGGGGCAACAGGGCAACACAAAACATTTTTGAGTCCAATGCCTCAAAGACATCATTTAAAACCTTTAGGGCAGCAGGAGCAGTGCTGTGTTGCTTCCTAAAACCTGATTGAAGAGAGTTTAGAATGTTGTTAGATTCCAAAAAGTCCTTCAACTGATCGCAAACCAATTTTTCCAATACTTTCGCCATAATTTTGAAATAGGCCTGTAATTGTTCGTGTTTGAGGGTTCGTCTCCTTTAAGCAGTGGGAGGACAAACGCAGATTTCCAAATTTTAGGAAGTTGGTTTCTGCTAAGGCTTAACTTAAAAATACCAGTTAGAGGCTCAGCAATTAAATCAGCAGCCAGCTTTAGAAAAAATGGATCCAAACCATCAGGACCAGCGGATTTTTTGGGATCCAATTTTTCCAATGCACTACAGACCTCAAAAATAGACATGTGTTCAAAATTAAAAGCACAATCAACAGGGGGATGGCTTACAACAGTAGAGTCGTTATTTAAAACACTGTTTTTAAAATAACGATTTAAAGAGTCAAACAAGTACCCTGCTGTGATAAAATGTTCATTAAAATAATTTAGCATGGCACATTTATCAGTCAGGTGTACAGAATCTTTGACTAAAAAAGGTGGCAGTTCACTGGAAGTAGTAGTACCAGAAACACCTCTCACAACATTCCAAAATCTCTTGGGATCATTCAGGTTTTTGGTAGTTTCTGATATATAAAATTCATATTTAGCCTTCTTTATGAGGGAGGTACATTTATTGCGGAGCTGACGAAACATTTGCCAGTCAGCCTCTTTTTTTGTTTTTCGTGCTCTGACCCAGGCATGATCTCTTTCTTTGAGGAGGTTTCCAATATTAGTGGAAAACCAGGGATTATTTCGCCCCTTAACTCTAAATTTTCGTAATGGAGCATGTTTGTTTATTATCTTCAAGAATTCAGAATGAAAATCACAGCGAAAGACATTGTAACCATTTATAGAAATATCCCGATCTGAGACTGATTTACCCATCCAGGTTTCAGACAACACAAGAATATCAGTTTCAGTTGTCTGTACCCAAATCTTAACTGTATCAATTTTAGGAAGCAGGCTCTGGACATTCAGATGTAAGATGCCAAGGCCTGATCTGGCTCTAAATTCATTAGGGGTAGTAATATTTTTCTGGAAAGGGCCAGGGTTAGGCTGAACATTGCCTGATAATAAAAGAAGAAGAAGGATAAAACATTTTCGTTTTACATTAGAAGTTGACACCTTGTCATCAATATTGGAATTTACCAGGTCAATAAGTGAAATTTCTGTGTGTACGAAATTGCCCTGTAAGACAAATAAACACATCAAACGAAGGAAAAGTACATGAATTTGTCCTGGGGGATAGTAGGACTGCAGCGGATGCAGGGCCAGTTTATGAACGGCTAATGGCGCATGTTACTGACCTGGAAAGACCCCAAGGTGGACAGGGGGCGTGTCTGCGCACCCCACCACCACAGCTCGACAATACAGACCCACGGGAAGCAAACGAAAATACAACAAACAGTGCGAAAATGAGCCTCATTGTTTCTGTCTCCGGATATACCGACAAAAGAAGAAGAATACAAAAGCAACAATAAGAAGAAGTCTTGGAGTGCGACAAGAAGTCTTGGAGTGCGACATGGCCCTGTTTCAGCAGCTAACAGGCTCCGGTGGTTAGCTGCTGCGGCTAACAGGCTCCGGTGGCTAGCTAGTTGGGATGTTTTGTTGACTTATTGTGGCAGGTCAAAGGCTTCATTGGATAAAGTGCAGTCTATTCTGTCTCACTGGAAATCCTTGCGTCTTCAAGAAGCACTAAACCTTACCCTCAGAGGAGGACACACCTATGAACATGTAAGTGTCTTATGTTTCATGTGCACCATTAAAAATGTACTAAATTAAAGGATTAAGAGTATTACTTTAAAGCAATGAGACACGGCATGCCGCTTTTTACTGCATGGAGTACCCACAAACGATAAAGAGTGGCCTCTTCAACGCGACCTCATTGTGATCAACAACATGATAAAATACTCTCATGATGTGGGCTAATTGAGGGCAATTTTCAAAAACTTTCAAGGGCCTTTTTAAATTCACAACCTTTCAAGGATTTCAATGACCCACAGGAACCCTGTTTACTTCTGTTTACTTCACTTCTTGGTCTCGATATTATCTGGTCTTGGTCTTGTCTTGGTCTCGATACCCTCTGGTCTTGGTCTTGGTCTTGTCTTGGTCTCGATACCCTCTGGTCTTGGTCTTGGTCTCCCTCTGGTCTTGGTCTTGTCTTGGTCTCGATACCTTCTGGTCTTGGTCTTGTCTTGGTCTTGGTCTCGGTTTAGGCGGTCTTGACTACAAGTCTAATGAATACAAACAAGGTTCAGTGTCTAACATAAAAAGTAAATGCAACATCACCAAGGACTGAATGTATCATAAATAACTTAAACTTGCACTAATTTCAAAGTGAAATATGGAATTAAACAGCAAGTATATTATTATTAAAAGTCATTATAGTGTATAAAGTATTTGTTGGATAGGACCAACTGTAAATCCCAGTAAACAGTTAGAGTCTTAAAAACAAGGGTATTTATTTGAGACTAAATGTTAAGTATGGCCGATGTACAGTAATTATATGTAGAGTACAGTTCTCAAAGGGTCGGGCCTCGGGCTTCCTTTGTTCCGCACATAGAACACATTTTCTCTCTCTCACTCTTTTACACACACACACAAAACTGAAAGGGAGCATGACGTTCCCACCAACCATGACCAATGGGCCTCCACGTGGCTCAGGCATTGGTAACTGAATGGTTCTCGAAGTTCGATGTTTCCGCCCGTATCCACTCCAATCAAGGCCATAACTTTGAGAGTTTGCTGATTCAGGAGCACCAAACCCATGTACAGATAACCTTTGAAGTACTGCAGCAGAACGCAGGAAGAGAAACTATGACCAGCATGTGTCTCCTTCGCCATTGCACCTGTCATCTGCTGATGCCCCAACTGGGTTAAATCCTACAGTGGCACCTGCTCCTGTGAACATGGGTTCACCACTTCCCCATAAAGCGCTTCCATCAGCCATGCACCCTAATCCTGTTAAAGAGGAAGTCCAACAAAAGGCATGGCCAACTGCAGGTCAACACTCAATGTTTATCATCTGCCACAACCTGTCAGGACCCTTCGTTGCAGACCTGCACTGTGAGGTCTTATATTCAAAATAAAAGCAAGCATACCGGAAGCACGTATTTTTCGTTCCCCATGTGAAGTGTGGAGACGACGAGGTGAGTAAAAGTCAACAACAACTTTGCGTCATACGAAGAAACAGAAACAGTCTTTATTCACTAGAATGTTATGTTGCACACTATATGTGATGTAAAGTTTTAGATCATTAATCATTAAAATCATCAAAAATAATAAAATAAAATAAAAAGACATTTGAATGTTTGTTTTGTGTCTACTGTTTTCTCTTGTAACAGAGGTTATTGGTTATCTGGGTCATGTAACTAGGTATTCAGTCATTCACTTTGAATACACAAAGCTAAGTTCATTTAAAATCATCAACCCTCACACCGTCCATTGGCAAATCCATGTGGTCCACAAGGTAAGAACATAGCACAAACAATATTAAAGGGGACATATTATGCAAAATCAACTTTTTAACCATTTTAATACTTATATTTGGGACTCTGGAGGCCCTACCAGTCGCCAAAGTGTGGAAAAAGAATACTCAGTCATGTTTTCGTGGTCCCCCTCAGTGTAAGTATAGGCGATAAAACGCTTGATGTTGAATTCCCTGCGCTTATGACGGCAGCATGCGCATTTCACTGCGAATGTTACCGCCCCACCAGTAAGTTTACTTCGCGAGCTCCACCTTAGCTCCACCTTGTCCCTGCGAGAGTGCAGGCGAGGGAGGCGGTATTATGTCAACGCGGAGGGACAAGTGTGCTGTTGGTGGCTGCACAGTGGAGCACAGTGTTTTACAGAGGATTTTATATATGAAGCTAATGTGCCGGATAAAGTCAGCAAACGTGTGTTCGTGTGTTCGCACCACTTCACATCAGACTGCGGCCAGCGGTTGCCGTATTTAGTCAGGGGACGTATTTCACCGACGTACAAACACACACATTGTTAAGAAAAGATCAAATAGAGCTCATAACTGACCATTCTGACACGTCCTAATTAAAAATATTTGTTCAGTACGTCCTCCATGACCGGAGCACAGACTCAGTCTGATACAATCACATAAAGCAGCTGTTTATGCAGCTCGCCGCTGACGATCAGCGGTGCTGCACTCTCTGTGCAGCGGTGCTGCACTCTCTGTGTCACCGCTGACAGCGGCGCTGCCTAAACTGCCAGCGGTACAGCAGGTGCTCACCGCTGTCAGCGGTGGCGAGGTCTCCGAGCACAGTCACCGGTCTGATACAGTAACATACAGCGGCCAGCTGCGCCAGCGGTGGCAAGGTCTCCGGAGCACAGTCTCCGGTCTGATACAGCAACATGCAGTTTATTCAGCTCGCCGCTGGCGATCAGTGGTGCTGTTCCTAAGTGTTTTTAACTGATTTACAGTTCGGCACTGTTCGGCTCGATCCTTATGTAGGACGTCTCTTTCTGTGATGGCACTCTCGCTGTTTTCTGCGCACGCTGCCATGTTGATATTGTCAGAGAGCTAGTGGAGAAAGGGGGAGACAAATAGAGCTGTAAAGCGCTGTAAAGAGGACAAATCAGAAACCCCCTGGAAGAAGTGGGTGTGTGTTTGCCTGTGTCTCATTTGCATATAAAGGGACCTGGCACGAAAACCGTGCGTTCTGAAAGGGGTGGGTTTAGCAGGGTTATTGAACTACTATGATTCTTCATCCTTATGGTATTTTGACCAAAGCATGTCACTGACATGTTCATTAGGACACCAGGGAACTATTTTAATGGGGGAAATAGGGTATAATATGTCCCCTTTATTAAATGAATTATGAGGTGTTACAATTGCAAACACACATAAGATATAACTTTATAAAAAAAATGAGTAAATCAATATGTTAATGGGTCCAACAGTGCAGGGGGCTACATTTTCACTGATAAATAATGGTATAGAAGCAAAGAACAGTCAGCAATAGGTTGGAGTGTAGATGCATTATGCCATCACACATTAAGGTGTATTTACAGAGATTTATTGTTTCAAAATGAATTTGTAGTGCACACTAAACTAACAGCTGTCCTTTTTATGAATTAAATTTAATTAAATTGAAATACTGGAGTAAAATAATGCGTTTTGAGTATTGGTTACAATATTTTATAATATATATTATTTCCTGGTAGTCAGGAGGATAGGGGATTTTCACACAGTTGCACTGAGGACATCCAATGCCACCCTGTCTTGGCATCTTGCCACTCCTTTACCATGCTAAATTTGCCATGTGCCATGGAGGGTTTGTGAGTGATCTGCAATCACAAGGGAGAGGAAGGAAAATAGAAAAATACACTTTACATCAGCAACCCAACTGCTCAAATCCACAGTCATGGAGGGTCCATTTGTGAGATAATTTGCACCAAAGTACTTTACAATTGATTGCAAACCTCACAGTAATCACACTCTCACTGAAGGGAGAGCAGCTGTGTTTCACAGATTTGTGGCAGGAGAGGCAATTTCCCACCAATCGCCACCACAGGGCATATAAAGGGAGGTGGCATTGATCTTGCTCTCTCTTTCTCTCTTTGTGTTTGGCTGAGGCACTTCCATGTATTGTGTCCTGCCACTCTACACAACCTGCCACAGATGGTTGCTGTGCTGCTGGTCTGCCGCTATAGGTATAACCGGCAGGTTGACCAGTGTGGGGCCAGGCTGACCAGTGTGGAGTCAGCAGACAGACTGACCAGTGTGGAGCCAGCAGACAGACTGACCAGTGTGGAGTCATCATCAGACAGACTGACCAGTGTGGAGTCAGCAGACAGGCTGACTGTGTGGAGTCAGCAGACAGGCTGACCAGTGTGGAACCACAGACGGAGCTGACCGGTGTGGGTCTTCAGCAGACAGACTGACCAGTGTGGAGCCAGCAGACGAACTGGCCGGTGTGGAGTCCAGACAGGCTGGTGTGGAGTCAGAAGACAGGCTGACCAGTGTGGAGCCAGCAGACAGACTGACCGGGTGTGAGTGCGGTCAGCAGACGGGCCAGCCCGGCCAGTGTGGAGCCAGCAGACGGGCCTTGACCAGTGTGGGTCGTCAGCGAAGACAGGAAGCTGACCAGTGGAGTGGGTCGGCAGACAGACTTGACCAGTGTGGAGCCAGCGACATGTACTGACCAGTGTGGAGTCGTCCAGCAGACGGGCCCGGCCAGTGTGGGTCAGAAGACAGGCTGGCCGGTGTGGAGTCAGCAGGCTGACCGGTGTGGAGCCAGCAGACGGGCTGGTGAGTGTAGGTCAGCAGACGGAGCTGACCGGTGTGGAGCCAACCCGGCAGACAGACTGACCAGCCGGGTATTAGGTCGTCAGCAGACAGACTGACCAGTGTGGAGTACGTCAGCAATGACTGACCAGTGTGGAGTCAGCAGACAGAGCTGACCAGTGTGGAAACCAGCAGGCAGACTGACGGTGGAATGCGTCAGCAGACGGGCCCCGGCCAGTGTGGAGCCAGCAGACAGACTGACCAGTGTGGAGCCAGCAGACAGACTGACCAGTGTGGAGTCGTCAGCAGACAGACTGACCAGTGTGGACCATCTCTAACACCAGGAGCATAAGCTACAGCAGGAGACAGAGTTCAGAGTCAATATACAGAGACTATTCAAACTTGCCATCTATGGTCAGTTTAGAGTCTTGATGAAGGATTTTACATTCATTATTCTAAGCAGTCCAACAAAGCTCATAACAGGATATTGTTTGTTACAGCTGTATCTAAGATTCAAATTATTTTTTTTTTTTAAACATGTGGCATTATGGTCTGGATCAGAGTGGTAGGTTGGATGAATGATGGGTTTCTCTTAACTTTCATCTGAGATGGGGTAAGAAAACCATGATGACAGAGATAAGTATTTTAAACATTAATTAATTATACATGTGTGTGCATGTTTGTTGTCCTGTGTTGCATGAGCTAACGCCAGCTAACAGCTAACTGCTACCGGACTAAAAGGGATGTTTATGTGTGTATGTGTGTGTGTGTGTGTGTCTGCTCCCTGTTAGCACAAAGTTAGCAGGCTAACAGCTCATTGTGTGTGAATTTCATTATCTGACAGTAACATTGGAGCAGATTTCAGAGAAATCATGAGTCTAGTATATTTAGTTTCTGAAGTCATGATCAGTGCCCTGATGATTTTTCATGGAAACATCGTCATAAACAAAACAATGAAGTTTTTGAAGATACAGTAAACTATTATTTATTCATATGACATTACATTACATTACATTACATTACATGTCATTTAGCAGACGCTTTTATCCAAAGCGACTTACAATAAGTGCATTTAAACATTTGGGTACAAATAAGAGGTAGAAGTAAGTAAGAGCTTCAAGTGAACCAGACTATGAAGTGCTAGTCATAAGTGCGATGTATACGTTTTTTCTTTTTTTTTTTTTTGTCGTCTTAGTCGAGGTAGAGTCGGAAGAAATGTGTTTTTAGTCGGCGGCGGAAGATGTGGAGGCTTTCCGCTGTCCGGATGACGATGGGGAGCTTGTTCCACCATTTGGGAGCTAGGACAGTGAACAGTCTCGAGTTCTGCGAGTGCCTCTGCGATCCTCTCAGTGAGGGGGCAGCGAGCCGGTTTACTGATGCAGAGCAAAGTGGGCGGTACTGAGACTGTGTGTGTGTGGCGGGGCGTGATTTCATGCACATGCACACATTTGCAGGCTGCGGTTATGATGTGAAACCATGCACTAAGACTGAAGACATCCAAACTATGAAGGAACACATTATATAGTTATATAGTATATAGTGTTAAAGAAACCAGGATATGTTTATATTTGATATTCTTTTGCTTAGATGACAGCTTCTCTTAATCAGCTTCATGAGGTCGTGACCTGGAATGGTTTTCAGTCCTGAAGGAGTTCCCAGAGGTTCCCGTTATATTTGAGAGCATCAATAGCACTATTTGACCACTGTTCTAATCCATATTATGGCAAGAATCAAGTAAAGAGAAGCAACAGTCCACTCCTTTAAAACATAAAGGTCAAGAACTTTGAACATTATCCTCAAGTGCAGTCGCAAAGACCATCAAACACTACGATGAAAGTGGCTCTCATGAGAAATGCACCAGGACAGGAAGACCAAGAGTTACTGCTGCTGCAGAGAACTTCATCAGAGTTACCACAGATTAACAGCACCTCAGATTAGAGGCCACATGAATGCTTCACAGTGATCAAGTAGCAGACTCATCTCAACATCAACTGCTCAGACGGGACTCTGTGAATCAGGCCTTCAGAGTTGAATCGCTGCAAAGAAGCCACAATAAATCTCATGCCATTCCACAGCCGTTTATTTCTCTGTGAACTGTGATTTCAAACACTCCAGGTTCATGTACATGGACAAATGACAGCAAAGATTATTAAATTATAATATAATGTGAAACCATGAACTAAGACCATCATCCTTTCATTGACTATCAGACAAACCCCACCGTGTGTGTGTGTGTGTGTCGGACTGGATTTGATGTATACTCAACTCTGATGCTCATCCCACAAATGCATTTCTTCACAAATGTGGCACCATTTAAATAAATGATGGGAAATAAACAGACTTTCCAAC
Source organism: Solea senegalensis (assembly GCF_019176455.1). Taxonomy (NCBI): domain Eukaryota; kingdom Metazoa; phylum Chordata; class Actinopteri; order Pleuronectiformes; family Soleidae; genus Solea; species Solea senegalensis. The sequence continues at coordinate 59,958 of NW_025322474.1, forward strand.
GGTGTAAGAAATAATGGACCAAACACAAATTTCCTTTTTGGGTTAAATTTATACTGAAAATGGCAATAAAACTGAACATTTATTTGTTCAGTCTTGTCTTTCTGTGTTTTATTACATTTATTAAATTCAGAGAATAAACATGATAAAAACATGTCAACAAAGAGTTTCTGTCACATATAAGAAATGTGTCTCTACTGGTGAGAGGAACAGAGGGTCATGTTAGAATGACCTGCAAATTAAACAACAACTATTTTTCCAGCTGTCCTGCTTATACAGCTTTATTTGTTACAGTGAAGGTATAGTTGTCATCCTTTCAATAGAAGAAGATAATATTTTGATGGTGTCTATCTGAAATTGTATTATATCTAATACACTGTGTATATTGAATCTTTACTGAACTGAAGGTTTTTCTCTCTCATTTACAGCATCTCATTTAAAGCATCTCATTTAAAGCATTTAAACAACCATGTAATGGTTGTAATGTCCTTCCAGGTCACTGGTGGAGGGTGACGTCATGCTTTGTCCTGCATGCTGTGCTGCTTCTGCAGACAGAGGGACACGCAGACGTCCCTGCATCGTGTAATCATAACACTGGAGACGAGTCAGCACAAAAACAGAGGTGTAGTCTCCGCTCGCTGCACCAACGACAGAGGGTAAGATTGGTTGGGGAATAAAACTATTACAATCCTTTAAAGACCCATCACATCCCACCTGTAATGATCCACACTGATCACGGCTTTACTGACAATACAATACTAAGTCTCTCATCACTGCTTTCACATGTTCCACATCTCCTAAAACACCCTGAGGAGTTGTGTCCACAGAGTGACACCCATCTTATTTTTGACAGCCTTTTCAAACAACACTGTATGCACAACGCTTCGTCCTGTCACACACTCTAAAGGACAATGTGATAAAGAGCCAACGTTCATCTCACAGTATGAAACTTTATATGCAGAACGACCTTGGACAAAGCATATGTCATGTGATTAATACACTGTGAATATTGAAGCTATACTAAACTGGTTTTGTCTGAATTGACATAAATTCCCTAAAAAAGTCGATTGTTTATGAATTGATGAGTTGATGTGGGTGGAGCCATATTTCTTCATCTGTTCAGGCTGCTGTCGAAACATGTCAGCTGAAGATGGCAGTCTCAGTAAAGCATGCTTGTTCATTGTGTAAGGCTCATTCTTACACAACGTCTCAGAGATATTAAGTCCTGGATGACCTGTAACTTTCTACTTGGGGTGGAGTGGCTCAGTGGTTAAGACCGGTACCCTGTGTGCGAAAGACATCATGGTCGCAATGGTCGCAAGTTCGACTTCACCCCAGGCTGAACTCAATTCCATTCTAAGTCGCTTTAAATAAAAGCGTCTGCTAAATGACATGTAATGTAAACTCAGAAAAAACAGAGGTCATTATACTCGGCCCTAAACACCTCAGAGAAAAACTTTCTGTTGTCATGGGATGTCATTAACCTTGTCTCTTTTTCTCCCTAGTTTGTGTCCTTCCTTCCTTCCCTCTCTCTCTCTCTGTATTCTCATCTTGCAGGTTGCAGGATATTACCACCATTATTATTGTGCTATAATTAAAAGTCAATATCATTGACTGTATAAACTTGTAACTTGATACAGTTGTTGTGTCTTGTCCTTTCTCTCCCCCCTTTCTGTCCCCCACCTCTCTGCTGTCCCCCATTTTCCTTTCACCCCAACCAGTCGAGGCAGATGACCGCACACCTCTGAGCCTGGTTCTGTCAGAGATTTCTTCTTCTGTTAAGAGGGAGTTTTTTCTCTCCACTGATGCCTAGTGTTTGCTCATTGTGTGAACTGTTGTGTTTCTCTGCTCTCCTTGATGTTGTCTATGTACAGACCTGAGATCATGTATGTTATGATTTGGCGCTATACAAATATAATTGAATTGAATTGAATTCTAGGACTTCAAAACAAGAGGATTTTTTTTTTAATAAAACATACAACATGGAAACTTAATGGTTAGTAATTTTTTGCCAATAAACCTGTCAGCTCTGCCTTCAACACCATCATCCCGGCTCTGCTTCAGGAGAAGCTCTCCCAGCTGAGCATGCCTGACTCCATCTGCAGGTGGATCACTGACTTCCTGTCTGACAGGAAGCAACATGTGAAGCTGGGAAAACATGTCTCCGACTCACAGGTCATCAGCACCGGATCCCCCCAGGGCTGCGTTCTTTCTCCTCTGCTCTTCTCCCTGTACACAAACAGCTGCACCTCCAGTCACCAGTCCGTCAAGCTCCTGAAGTTCGCGGACGACGCCACCCTCATCGGACTCATCTCTGATGGTGACGAGTCCGCCTACAGGTGGGAGGTTGACCAGCTGGTCACTTGGTGCAACCGAAACAACCTAGAGCTCAACGCTTTAAAGACAGTGGAGATGGTCGTGGACTTCAGAAAGAACTCAGCCTCACCTGCACCCATCAACCTCTGTGACTCCACAGTTGACACTGTGGATTCCTTTCGCTTCCTGGGAACTATCATCACCCAGGACCTCAAGTGGGACCTGAACATCAGCTCTCTCATCAAAAAAGCCCAGCAGAGGATGTACTTCCTGCGGCAGCTGAAGAAATTCAACCTGCCAAAGACAATGATGGTGCACTTCTACGCCTCCATCATTGAGTCCATCATCACCTCCTCCATCACCATTTGGTATGCTGCTGCCATGGCCAAGGACAAGGGCAGACTGCAGCGTGTCATTCGGTCTGCAGAGAAGGTGATTGGCTGCAATCTTCCATCTCTCCAGGACCTGTTCGCCTCCAGAACTCTGAGGCGTGCAGGAAAGATTATGGCTGATCCCTCCCACCCTGGACAGAAACTCTTTGAGTCACTCAGAAACTCTTTGAGTCACTCAGGGCGTGAGGCCCAGAACCTCACGCCACAAGAACAGTTTTTTCCAGTCTGCTACTAGACTTATCAACAAGGCCTGGAGACCCCCCCGACACTCTGACTCCTCACACTCCTCCTCTGCCTCTACATGTCACATTATCATTACATCCTTTTTATGCATTACATTAACGTCATTACTGTGAACTTTTCACCTGGTGAATATTTCACTGTTACTCACTTACTGCCCAGTTGTACTGCCCTTTACTGCTCTTTCTGTAGTGCTCTTTTTCATCTTTTAAAAAAAAAAAAACAACAAAAAAACATTTATATACTGTGTATATATACGTATACTGTTCACTTAACTTTTTAAAATTGTGTATGGGGGGGGTGGCCGTGGGTGCACTCCTGAGCGCTCGATTCCTGCCCACCCCCTGGCCGTGTTGGGACTGGCGGTCTGGGTGGGGGCGGCAGTGGTGGCCATGAGGCGTCGCTGGACGTGGGGGATCGGGTCCCCTGCGCTCGGTCTGGGGGGTGTCCGGGAGGCATGGTTGTGGCTCATCATGCCGCACCTCCCTGAAGGTGCTGTGGTGGGCGGCAGTCTGCCTACCCGGCGGGGGTCGTCGGCCGGCGCAGATGCTCCTGGATGTTGGGGGACCCCTCTCCGGGGCACCGCGGGGTTGGGCACGGCGGGTCCTTGGACCACTGGCCCTGCCTCTACCTGGGGGGTCTGGACCGGCTCGGGAGTATGCCTCTCTTCTGTCTCTGGGGGCCCCCTTGGCTGGTGGCCCTACGTGGACCTCCGCCTGTCCCTCCCTGGGCTGGGGGGCATGCGGTCGGCTTCTGGGGGGCGGTGGGGGTGGCAGTGGTGGGTATCTGGCCGTGCCTCCCTGGTGGGCGGTCTGGGGGGGCTCTGCTCCCCCCGGTGGTGGGCTGGCCCTGCCCTTGGGCGCTGGCGGGCTCTGGGTGCGGAGGCCCTGGGCCTCTGCGGCCTGCCTGGGTGTGGGGTGGTTCGGCCTCTGTCCGTGGTCTTGTCGCCGTCGACCCCCTCGGGTCGACCTTGGGTGGGGGGGGCTTTCCCCCCGCATTCCTCCGACGGGCCCCCTGCGGGACAGATGCGTTGCTATCCTGGGGGCGGTGGCTGTGGGCCTCTCCTGCCCGGTACGGCTACTGGGCGCCTTAGGCGCCTGGATGATTTTCGGCCCGTCGCTGGGGACGGGCCGGACATTGGCACGGTCCCCCACCCCAATTCCAATCATACCTAATGACAACCCCTGCACATATACACTGATATGCACGATCAAACACACACTAACACGCTAAGATAAATTAAATTTAACTGATATAACTGTTGTAAGCCCGGACATACTCTCTTGATGTGGTCGTTAACAATTACTATATAAACTGTATCTGAAAGTATGTTCTGTATACGCTAAATAATTTTAACTGTTTAATGTTATTAACCTGTTACTAACACACTAATGTCACCCTTAAGTTGCCTAGGTTCTGTCTTATCAGGTATGTTCTGTCTACTTTATATAATTTCAATTTAATGGTACTAACCCATGTATTATACTGTTGTCCACCTTGCTCTCCCTCTCTCTCACTCTCGATCTCCTTCTCTCTTCTTTTTTCTCCCTCTCTCTCTCGCTCTCTCTCTCTCTCTCACTCCCCCTCCCTTCCTCCTCCCCGCTCACTCCCCATCCCCTTGTCAGTCCACTCCCTGTCCCCCTGTCCGGTCCGGCTGCCCGCAACACATAATCATAAAACGAATAAATAAAAATACTGCAGTTATGAGTATCCCAGACTCGTCCTGCACATATCAAATCTGTCCGACACCAAAAGGCATGCAGTCAATCATATTACATGTCCTGGGTACTAGACAGGACAGGTTAAAAAAAAAAATAAATAAATAAATAAAATTGTGTATGCTTCTTATGCACCAATGACACCAGAACAAATTCCTTGTATGTGCAAATCGTACTTGGCAATAAAGCTCTTCTGATTCTGATTCTGACGATCCCACTCTCCTCCACGTTATTATTCTTGTAGACATTAATTAATTATACATGTGTGTGCATGTTTGTTGTCCTGTGTTGCATGAGCTAACGCCAGCTAGCTCATGCAACAGCGGAAAGTTTTACTCCATGCTGCTCTCTCTCTCTCCCCTCTGCTGGAGGCGTGGCTGACCTACTTCCCCTGATGATGCTGGTAATCAGCAACACCTGCGGCGGCTCATCCTCACCTGCTCCTGATGAGCAATCAGGAGGCTTCTTAAGCCTTTGCCGCCTTTGCCTTCCTAGGCTTCTCCACCAGCCTGCGCCTGTGCCGACCCCGGTCACCTCAGTTCCTAATGTGGTTAGCCCTCCATCACCATCAGTAACTGTGCCCTTACTCGCACCACGTGAACCATACGTGCCCATCATCCCTGAACGTTTCTCCGGAGACATAGGTAAATGTGCTAGTTTTCTTTTTCAGTGTTCTCTAGTTTTCGATTTACAACCCGCCACATATCCTTCCAACAATGCAAACATAGCATTCATTGTAAACCTTCTCTCAGGTAGAGCTGCACAGTGGGCTACAGCCATATTGAATAATCCATAACTTACAACACTTTTACGTCTGATCTCCATAGGGTTTTTGATCATCCCCTCCAGGGGAATGACGCCGCTTCGCAACTGCTGAGCCTTCGTCCGGGTAATACTTCGGTCACAGATTACTCGATTGTCTTTCGTATCCATGCAGCCAAGTGTGGGTGGAACGACATGGCGCTCCGGGGAGTGTTTATTCAGGGCTTAAGTGAGGAGTTGAAGGATGAACTGGCAACCCGTGATGACTCGATAAATTTAGATTCCCTAACGATTCGCTTAGACAATTGACTCCGAGAGAGATGCCGCGAGAGAGCCAAGGCTCGACGCTCCCCACCTCTCTCACATTCACTCATTCCAGTCAAGCCCTCCGTCGATCGGCCCAGTCCCTCACTCCCCTCAGTCCCCAACACTGACTTCATCGCCTCCTGCCCCTCCCGGCCAAAAGACTGAGCTCACCAGCACACGCAGGAGTGCTGGTGAGTGCTCTCCCTCTCTTCTTCCTCGTCGACTGCGGAGCAGATGACTACTTCCTCGACCTGAAGATCGCCAACCAAGCCAGGATCCCTACTGTCCCCCTCCCTGAACCAAAAACCATCCTGGACCTGGACGGCAAACCCCTGGCCAAAGTCACCCATTGAACTCAGCCCGTCACTCTTCTTCTTTCTGGCAATCACCACGAACAGATCCAATTATTTCTGATTCCGTCCTCTTCCGCCCCTGCAAATGCTGGGTTTACCATGGTTGGCTTGTCATAGCCCCCAATTTAACTGGTCTACAGTCCAGCTCACTGACTGGAGTGTCTCAAGTCATTCCCAGGGCCTCCACTCCGCTCTCCCTGTCTCTCCCTTGGGTCCAGAGCCATTCCCTGCACCACCAGATCTCACCTCTGTTCCTCGTGAGTATCATGACTTGGGCGAAGTCTTTTCTAAACAGCACGCACTCTCGCTGCCTCCCCACCTTCCTTACGACTGCGGCATCGACCTGCTCCCTGGGGCTACTCTCCCCTCCAGCCGTCTTTATAACATCCTGTTCCCTGAGCGCGAAAGCATGGAGAAATACATCCACGAGTCCTTAGTTGCTGGCCTCATCCGTCCATCGTCATCCCTGGTTGGAGCAGGATTTTTCTTTGTCCAAAAGAAGGATGGTTCCCTAAGGCCGTGCATCGATTACCGGGGACCAAATGAAATAACAGTCAGAAACAAGTACACCCTGACCCTGCTCGATGCAGCTTTCAGTCCCCTCAATAAAGCACAGATTTTCTCAAAACTGGACCTGCGCAATGCCTACCACTGAGGGGGACGAATGGAAGAATGCATTCAACACCCCTTTGCGCCACTTCGAATACCTGGTAATGCCCTTCGGCCTGACCAGAGCCGTTTTCCAGAGCCTGGTCAAAGGTTCCTCTTTGTTTACGTAGATGACATCCTCATTTTTTCTGAGACGAAGGAGGAACATGTCCAGCATGTCTGTTTGGTACTCCAGCGCCTTCTGGAGAACCGGCTGTTTGTGAAGGCCGAGAAGTCCGTCTTCCACACTACATCCGTTCCCTTTCTGGGTTTCATCGTTGAGCGAGGCCAGCTCTCTCCTGACCCAACAAAGATCAGTGCCGTAAGAGACAGGCCCACCCCCTCCACTCGTAAGCAGCTCCTCCGTGCTGCTCTCTCTCTCTCTCCCCTCTCTGCAGGAGGCGTGGCTGACCTACTTTCACTGATGACGCTGGTGGTCAGCAACACCTGCGGCGGCTCATCCTCACCTACTCCTGATGAGCCATCAGGAGGTTTCTTAAGCCTTTGCCATCCCAGTCACCAGCATCAGATTGTTTTTGCTCTACCAGTGGTAACTCCTATGACTTCTGTTGTGATTTCTGAAACTCTGACTTCCGGAACACTCACTGGTGTTGTTCTGCCTCAGGTCGCCACGTCTCCTGCTTCCCCGAGAGCCGTGGATTCACCACAACCCATCTCGGCCATTGGAACCTCCCCTGTCTCTATTCACCATTGTGAGTCATTCCATCAAGCATTCCTCTACTCACTGACTCTCACCCTGGGCTCTCGCCATCTCCCGGCACAGCTGCATTGGCCATCTCTCCGAACCCCCCTCCCTTTCTCATTCCCCTTGCATCATCAATTATATACAATTCCCGCAATAAACCTTGTTAAATCGTGATCTGTCTCCTCTGCATTGTTGGGTCCTCTGTGTAGTCAAACCGCTCTTATTAGAGAGCGTAACAAAACCGTCCTGAAGTTTACACACAGAGGAAAAGAACATTTGAAGGGAGATCTCAAAAAAGTTTCATTTACTTCTCCTATAGACAATTATGAGACTTAATAATTTCTCCTGTCTCTCACCTTTTTCCTCCTGAGCAATAAGATGCACTAAATCTCAATTATGTCTCCTTTTAAGTTTAAGAAGTGATCTCATCGAGCTCTAATATGATTGTTGTGTTTTTGTCAGCTCAGACATCAGAGAACTCTCTCTATAAACTCAATCTACTCTCATCCCAGCTTCATACACTCACACGCCACACATGGCATTTCTCATGCTGATCCAATCCAATCCAACTTTATTTATATAGCACTTTAAAAAAGTGCTGTACATCAGGGATATATAAAACAAATAAAATATAAAAATGTGTGACCTAGCAGACCTAAGAACAAACAATAAAACACTGTAGAAAATATAAAACAACATGAATAAACAAGGCATACAATAAAACTATTAAAAAAAAGATAAAAACCAACGTCTCATACTGGGATGAAAGCCAAAGAGTAATAATGGGTTTAAAGATGCTTGCTTGTCTAATATGCTGTGGAAGATTGTTCCACAATCTCGGCGCAGCAACAGAAAAAGCTCTGTCTCCTCTAGATTTAGGTAACTGTAGGAGTAGCTGATCAGCTGACCTCAGAGACCAGGCAGGAGTGTAGGGATTAAGCAGCTCAGATAGGTAAGGAGGGGCAAGACCATTGCAGATTCTTTCTGTGATGTAGTAAAGTGAAATACGATTTGGTGTCAATACGGGATCCTTTATTCTGAAAAGTAAACGGATGTTTTATTTTCCTAATTCCTCTCCCTCTCGTACTGAATTCTGTTGAATTCATGCAGCAGAAATAGAAGTGCTGCATATTCACACGCAGCCTTTGACACATGGACTAGAATGTATATCAGAAGGAAAAGTACAGCCAGGAATGCCTTGGGCTAGCACTGCTCCTAGACCAATGGCAGATGCATCAAATTGCACCAGGAACCTCTGTTTGAAGTCTGGACTCCGGAGAACTGGGGAAGAGCACAGGTGAGCTTTCAAGGTGCTGAAAGGGGCCTCACAGTCATCTGATCAATTCACCAGGTTCTTCTGGTCCTTACGGGTCAACTCAGTGAGTGGGGCGGCAATGGTTAAGAATTGGGGCACAAATCTTCGGTACCATCCGGCCAATCCCAGAAAGGACCATACCTCTTTCTTTGTTCGAGGATGAGGGCATTTCTGGATAGCTTCAACCTTATCCACTTGTGGGCACACCTCTCCTTGGCCCAGTTGATATCCTAGGTAACTTGTTTCCCGTTTCGCCCATTCACACTTGGAGAGATTGAGTGTCAGTCCAGCTTTCTGAATCTTCCCCCGGACCAGTGCTAGATCACAAACATGCTCCTCCCAGTTGTCGCTGAAGATAACCACATCATCAAGGTAGGCAGCACTGCGGTGGTCACAACCTTCCAGTACCTTGTCCATCAATCGCTGGAATGTAGCAGGTGCTTTATGTAGTCCAAAAGGCATCACAGTAAACTGGTAAAGTCCTGCTGGAGTTCGGAAGGCAGTATATGGTCGACAATGGCACTTGCCAGTATCCTTTGCACAAGTCCAAGGTAGTGATGTACTTAGCTGCTCAGATCTTCTCAAGTAGATCGTCAATCCTTGGCATAGGGTAGGCATCAAACTCAGAAATTGAATTGAGCTTCCTAAAGTCAATACATATCCGCTGCGATCCATCCTTTTTGAAAACGATGACCACTGGACCGCACCACTCTGAGTTGGATGGCTCAATCACTTGGAGTCTAAGCATCTCCTCCACCTCCTGCTGTAATTTTACCAGATGCTGTGGAATCCGGTAGAGACGCTGGTGTACAGGTTGTCCATCCTTTAAACGGATGGCATGCTCAACATATGTTGTCTTTCCGGGGTTGGCAGTGAACAAGGTAGGGGTCTCCTTGAAAACCTGGAGGAGTTGGGTTGCTTGTTGCTGTTCCAGATGAGTTAGCACAGGAGAAGCAGATGTTGCCATGGTTTCCAATCCAGTGTCAGGCTCTTCTTCTGTCTCTACCTTCCTTACCATCAGGACCTGGCTGGAAATGGAGGCTGGACGCTCATTCCACTCCTTCAGAAGGCTGACATGGTAATTTGCCTTGGCTTCTTCTTCTCAGGATGATGTACCTCATATGTGACTGGGCCCATCTTCTGTGTAATGACATATGGGCCTTGCCATTTGGCCAAAGGTTTGTTATTAGATGATGGCAGAAGCAGTAAGACTTTTTGGTCTGGCCATACTGCACTACCCCTCTGTCATGCAAGATGGAAGATGGGGCCCCTCAGTGCTTTTGAAGCAGATCCATTGGCCCCTGGATGTCCCAACCATACAGCAGTTCAAACAGGGAGAAACCAGTTGATGCCTGGGGAACTTCACGGTAGGCGAAGAGGAGGAAAGGCAACCAGCGGTCCCAATCTTTGCCTGTGTCAAACAAACTTTTGCAGCATCCTCTTCAAAGTCTGGTTAAAACGTTCCACCAGACCATCAGTTTGTGGGTGGTATGGTGTGGTTTTGATGGGTGATATGCCCAGCTGTTTGTAAAATAGCTGTGACAACTTGGAGGTGAAATTAGTCCCTTGATCGGTCAGAATTTCATGTGGGATCCCCACTCTTGAGAAGAGCTGCACCAGGGCTCGCAGTACAGCAGGTGCAGTGATTGTGCGTAGGGGAAAAGCTTCAAGGAACCAGGTAGCATAGTCACACACGACCAAAATGTATTGCTTTTCAGCAAAGGGCCCACAATGTCCATGGCGATTCTACGAAATGGAATTGATATGACAGGAAGTGGCTGCAGAAATGCTCTGTCAGATTTAGGGGTAGTGCATGATTTCTGACAGGTGGGGCATGTAGCACAGTATTTCTGAATATCAGTGTACATGGAGGGCCAGTAAAAAGGTGAAGTGATGCGCAGATATGTTTTGTGGCGGCCAAGATGTCCAGCCCATGGTAGTGAATGTGCAAGGTGCATAATGATGTCTCTACATTGGACAGGCACTACTAGACGCTTGTGATCATTGTCAATTGTGTACAACACCCCCTCATCAACAATACATTTTTCCCCCACACTGTTTCCATTTTCCATGAGTGTCATCTCCACTTTGCAACATAGAAATATTTTCAGGTACATCCCACATTGCGCTAGACATTAGGTTTTTGCTTTCAGGCACTGCTGAATTTAGCTGCTTTTCAAAGTGTCGTGTGTGCGTCTTTGCGCTCTATCAGCGAGTGTGTGTGTGTGCCATTAGTTACGTGTCACTCCGTCACATCATCCCCCTCCTCTGGGAGGTTGTCAGTGTGCGGCAACCTGGGCAGTCTGCTACCACATTGACTTTACCAGAGCGGTGACGGATGCTGAATCTGAAAGGTTGAAGAGAGAGGTACCATCGAGTCAAACCCTTCAAGTTGAAAGACGACTCGAACACTGAGCTACCATAAAGGTAAAGCGAGAATTGAAAAATAAGTTAAGAAAAGTTAAGGAAATTAATTTTTCAATATCCCAAAGTATAAATATCTTTAACTCCATGTGCTATTCTGTGTCTGTGGTACTTCAAATCTTTTGTTTGGGTTTAAGCGACACAAACTTAGCAGAAAGTATAGAGAGCAGTCGACCAACTCACCTAAAATCATGTGCTTAAAATACTGTAGCTAAGTAGATTTAGATTTTATTAGGTGGGCCTTGTGTTGAGTCCCCACTGGCAGCCATGTTTTGTCAGAGCATCTTGAACTCTCTCTGCTGGTTCTCTGCTGATGCACTGTGACCATTGCCCAGGGTGCCATGATAAGTGCTGGAATCAAAGTGACAGCAGGTATACCAGAGCAAGGAAAGGTTAGCACCAAGCAACGTGCATGCAGAGGTGGAGAAGGTGGAGAGGAGGAGAGGTGGAGAAGGTGGAGAAGGTGGAGAAGGTGGAGAGGGGCATCACCGGGATTCAGGAGAAGCCGGGATAAAAAGTGCTGTCGTGCTGTAGCTTTAGAGGCGTCAACAATAGATTTTGAAATGATTACAAACAGCAGAGTGTTATAATAGGATGCTCCTGACAGCATTGTCTCAGACTTGCCCATACACCAATGTTATATTACGTAACCATGGCTACCACAGCATGACAAGCACTGGAGAGTGAGGCAAGAATGCAAGATTATCTGCCGTTGGCAAGAGAACTTCCTGTGTTGCTATGTGGCCTTCACATCTAAAGATAGCACGCCCTGTGAAACAGTAATAGTGTCTCAGCTGCAACACACGCATGCTCTCTTACACACATCACACACAAAACAACCTCCAAATGAGATTTGAATCAGATCTGGAAAATAACCATTTCACAGAATTGAACTTTGAAATTTAATTAAAGAGGAACAAAACCTGTTCTGAAGCTGACTCCACCCAATGCCTGATTTTAAAGCCCACATAGACCGGAAGCTCCAATTAACGCTGCGTTTGTGTGTGTATCTGCGTCATTAGCTCGTTTATGAAACCCTAAAGTTATAGAACAAACAGTTCAGCCACTGCTGAGAAAATAGTGTTGCATTGTTTTCCTGGGCTCTGCGAAGCAGATCGGCACTTCCTTAATTTGATGTCGTCATCAAAAATCCTCACTGTCAAAAGAATTGAGATCCATAGGAAGGAGATCGGAGTCAGCTCAGTGTCCAAACAAGGGTTTAATCTTGTACAAGAGGAGCATTCACAAAGCAACACACACAGGCCAGTTACAAAGTGAAGACTCCCTGTCTTGTAGGAATCGCAAGGTATTTATCTGTCTCAATGGGTCAGCTATCACCCTGCCATAAGGTGCAGACCCCCGCCTCTGTGGGTTTGTTATCACCTTGCCCTCAGTCGCAGACCCATTGTCTCTATTCACAAGTTACTTCAAACAGTTCCTAAAACAATACATATGGTCACTGGCCAAAAGTCGCATCCAACAGTTACATTAACAATACAAAGAGTGAGTGGTCTCAGGTCACATCAACGGTTGCATTGAGCATTTGTCTTCATGTATTACATGAGGTGCATAATTCCCATAACACTCACCACTCCTCTCACCACCGTAGCGCCTCCTGGTGCGGGCACTAGTCCGGGCACATCCGGTTGCGTACATTCAACCACAGAAGAAGAAGAACTACTCTCGTTGTAGCTGCTGAGATGCAGAGCATCCACCGTGCCAGAGGGGGAGCTGTGTATCTGAGAGCTGGCCTATCTATTACGTCACTTCCAGGTACCTGGCCAATCACAGGACAGTGGGAAAGCTCTCGTTGGCTGGCCAATCACAACACAGTCCACGTTCTGGGGGTGTGGTTTTGGTCTGAAACAGCGCGGCTGACGAGAGCGTCAGTGAGGAGATATTTTGATCGGCTCGTTTGCAGGAATTAGGAGGTTTTTAATCATGAAAACAAGTTAATATATGTAAGTAGACCTCCATAACTAACATATATGTGCGATACAAGCATTCTATGTCACCTTTAAAAATCTACAAAAAGTGGGCAGGGAGTTATCGGTGAGTGAGCATCGCAGGGGGCGTGATGATCGAGTGACAGCAAGTACAAATCGTGGCAGCGGCAGCTTGGAGCTGCATTTAGCGCAAGACACACACATTTCAGTACCTTCAAACAACCACATGCTGATAAGTAATAAAAGTCAGCGCAAATAATTATAGACGAATAATCTATGAATCAATGATGTGAAGGCAGATTGCTCTGTGTCATTCATTCATACAGCTGTCTTGAATTAGCAACCTATCAGCCAATCAGAAAATAGTATTCACTGTCGCTGGGCGGAATGGACACGCTCCGCTCAGCCAAGTTCCACTTCACTGCTGCCGTCTCACGTCCGCCCGCTTCCACAGCTGCACAGCTGGAGTCAGAGACGAGTGGAAATCCACTGTAAATGTTGTAAACACAACAAACAGAGCAGAGTTTGTATTGAGCGAAAACAGAGGAGCACGCTGAGCTTGCGAGGACTCTTTCTGTGATGTAGTAAAGTGAAGTACCATCTTTTTATTTTCCTACTTCCTCTCCCACTCGTGCTGAATTCCGCTGAATTTCAGCACACACAGCCTGCTGTGTCTCTGGGGGCGTGGCCAGAGTGCTAGTTTAAAAAAGTGATTTATCATGTTTTCACATTGATTCACCAATACCTTTCAAAACACTATATCCAATGACTGAAATGTGACTCCCCTCTCATGAGTCACAGTGGGGCAGGTTTCACTTTGACCGGCTGCTGTACAGCACTGAGTGTAACGAAGAGGAACAAAATCCAAAAAACAAAGCCAACAACAACCAGTGTAAAGTGCAACAGACTAAACAGTATGTCCACTCACAGCTGGGGAGCCAAAATCTGCCTCCTGCCATTTGGGTCACTATGGAAACAGCCAAATACACAACTATCACTCTCATCAGCTTCATCTTAACACACTACAGTCAAGTCTGTGTGTGATATTCCATCTTCCCCTGCTACAAAAACACAAATCAAAGAATTTGATGTGGGAATGTATAACATTAGTGCATCCAAGCATGTTCATTATTATATGACAACAAATGCTAATAAAAATAAATGCAAAAGGCAGAAGAACAACTAACCCATACAGAACTGTATATATATATGTATATATACAATTCTATATATACTGTATATATACATATATATGTCCATATAGTATCCTGACAAAAATAACATTTTAAATTCCTTAAATTTTAGAAAGAAACAAACAGCTTTTTGTAGAAAACTAAATAAACTGCATTTTTAGAATGAAAACCTATCATGTTAAAATTAGTTAAAAGATGCAGGCTACCCCTTGTGGCAGCTCAAAATAAATCACTAGGACTGTTGTTGGTCACTGTTGTTGACTAAGGAAATAATGATTTTTTTTTCCTGCTCTCCACAATGATGAACTTATTATAGAATAAGAATAAGACCCATGGATACGTTTTAGAATAAGACCCATGGATACATTTTTAGAACAAGACCCATGGATACATTTAAGAATAAGACCCAATAAGACCCATGGATACATTTAGAATAAGACTCATGGATATTTTAGAAATAAGACCCATGGATCATTTTAGAATAGAATAAGACCCATGGATACATTTTTAGAATAAGACCCATGGATGCATTTTATAGAACAAGACCCATGGATACATTTTATACATTTTAGAATAAGACCCATGGATACATTTTAGAATAAGACCCATGGATACATTTAAGAATAAGAGCCATGGATACGTTTTAGAATAAGACCCATGGATTTTAGAATAAGACCCATGGATACATTTTAGAATAAGAGCCATGGATGGTAAGACCCATGGATTTTTAGAATAAGACCCATTTTTAGAATAAGAGCCACGGATATTTTTAGACCATTTAAGAATAAGACCCATGGATATTTTAGGATAAGACCCATGGATTTTTTAGATAAGACCCATGGATATAAGACCATGGACCCATGGATCGCATTTAGAATAAGACCACGGATGCGTTTAGAATAAGACCCATGGATACATTTAAGAATAAGAGCCATGGATACGTTTTAGAATAAGACCCATGGATATGTTTTAGAATAAGACCCATGGATACATTTAAGAATAAGAGCCAGAATAAATGTAAGAATACCCATGGATACGTTTTAGAATAAGACCATGGATACATGGATATGTTTAGAATAAGACCCATGGATACATTTAAGAATAAGAGCCATGGATACGTTTTAGAATAAATGTAAGAATAAGACCCATGGATACGTTTTAGAATAAGACCCATGGATACATTGGATACATTTAGAATAAGACCCATGGATACGTTTTAGAATAAGACCCATGGATAAGAATAAGACCCATGGATACACATTTAAGAATAAGACCCATGGATACATTTTTAGAATATGACCTATGGATACCCATTGACACACCCAAGGTACCAGATTGCTGTTATTTATACTACGATTGTCACTTGTGTCTCCCTGCCCTGATTCCTGAACACATGTTTTTCCTACCTGTGTCCTGACTTGTTTTGTTTGACCATCCTGTCGAATAAATCCTGCCTTTTTGAACTCTTAAACACTGCCTGCGCTTGAGTCCTCTGTACAGCCTGACACGTAGTAATATATTTTGAACCTTTTGTAGTTGTATATTGTATATGTGCCAATATCGTCAACAATGTTTTACATCCTTGTTCCATATCTTATTGTATTGCTTCTATTTTTACATTTTTCATATATATATCTTTTTTAACATTTATCTCATTTTATTAATTATTATTTCCAATTCTGTACTTGTCACTCACAGCTATAGTCCAAGGAATAAGCTAAAGTGGTTGTTGATCACCAGGGCCCCAGTTGGCTCAATAGAATTACATAGTTAGTTAGTTAGTTAGTTAGTTAGTGTAATGTAATCTGTAGTAGCTAGGTTATAGGTGATATCTCACCTTCATGGTGATAAACAGTGTTATTATTGTTGCATATAGTAAACTTAGATGTGTGTACATACAGTATATTAAACATAGAGTATGTTTATATATATGTTTTATGCATGCCATAACTGTATGATTCCTACATGTTTCTACACACACACACACACACACACACACACACACACACACGTGTATGGGATACTGATACAAATGAGTCATCATAGGCCAAATGACTCGAGACAACATCTCGTACAGTGTGATGGAAGACACAGTATTTCACTGATTCATTGTGTCACTGTCGCTACAGCTTTAGGGCCAGAGCACAGCAGAGCACAGCAGAGACTTCACATTCACATTCACGGGGAACATTTACAACGCAGCCCTCGGTTGTTTGCACACAAATCCATTGACATGACCGCAGATAGTGCGTCTCTTCTCCATAAGCACCTGTCTAAAGCACACACGCCCACACGGAGAGCAGATGACAGCTGTGCAGCACGTCTTCAGCCTCCTCCTCCTCCTCCTTCTACATTATCTTACCTGCCCTGTGCGCTTCAGCCAGGCGGACCTCGGTGATGCTGCTCGGGTCACTCTGGGATCGTCCTCGCTGCTGCAGCACGCAGTGTTCATCCAGCGCGTCCGACGATGCCATGGTGAAGAAGAAGAAGAGGAAGCGTAGTTTGCAACGCTGACAGGCGGAGCCACCGGCGGCCAAGATCGCCAGCAGCATCAAGTGGTGGAGCTGCTTTCAAGACTGCTGCTGCTGATGCTTATTGCTGCTGACGGTGATGCTGCTGCTGCTGATGATGATGATGACGGTGATGATGCTGCTGCTGCTGCTGCTGACGGTGATGACGATGCTGTTACTGCTGCTGCTTGGGAAATCCACTCCGCGTCGCGCAGCATCATGTCCTTCAAGTGCAAGGAGCAAACCCCAATGTTACAAATTCGACTTGATGCTTAAAAAAAAGAAGCAAAACTGAATAGATTTAAAAAATAAAACAAAAGATGCTAGAAAACGAGAACAAGCAGCACTGAGCCCACACTCACTAAGATAATAAACAATAACATATAAAATCAAATGATGTGCATAATACAGAACATGCATCAGGGTGAGAATGTACTGGAAAATGTTGTGAATAAAATTTAAGATTTTGAAATATTTGAAAGTGTTTATACAATCACAAAAAAACAGTTGTAATTACCTGTAAAATTGGGATAAAACACAATCAATAAATATCTCACAAATACTAGTGAAACATCTCACATACAACTGAAAATCAAACCTCTCACAAATACAAGGGAAACCTTTACCATAGACTACTGAAAATCAAACCTCTTACAAATACAAGGGAAACCTTTCACATAGAATACTGAAAATCAAACCTCTTACAAATACTAGGGAAACCTTTCACATAGACTACTGAAAATCAAACCTCTTACAAATACAAAACCTTTCACATAGACTACTGAAAATCAAACCTCTTACAAATACTAGGAAACCTTTCACATAGACTACTGAAAATCAAACCTCTTACAAATACAAACAGAAAATCAAAACAAATACTAGAAACCTTTACCATAGACTACTGAAAATCAAACCTCTCACAAATACTAGGGAAACCTGTCCCATAGACTACTGAAAATCAAACCTCACAAATACTAGAAACCTTTACCATAGACTATTGAAAATCAAACCTTTCACAAATACTAGGAAAGCCTTTCACATACTACTGAAAATCAACCCTCTTACAAATACTAGGAAACCTTTCCCACTACTGAAAACTCAAACCTCTTACAAATACAAGGTAAACCTTTCACATAAAATCAAACCTCTCACAAATACTAGGGAAACCTGTCCCATAGACTACTGAAAATCAAACCTTTCACAAATACTAGGAAAACCTTTCACATAGACTACTGAAAATCAACCCTCTTACAAATACTAGGGAAACCTTTCCCATAGACTACTGAAAATCAAACCTCTTACAAATACTAGGGAAACCTTTCACATAGACTACTGAAAATCAAACCTCACAAATACTAGACTACTGAAAATCAAACCTCTCACAAATACTAGGGAAACCTTTACCATAGACTATTGAAAATCAAACCTTTCACAAATACTAGGAAAGCCTTTCACATATACTACTGAAAATCAACCCTCTTACAAATACTAGGGAAACCTTTCCCATAGACTACTGAAAATCAAACCTCTTACAAATACAAGGTAAACCTTTCACATAAAATCAAACCTCTCACAAATACTAGGGAAACCTGTCCCATAGACTACTGAAAATCAAACCTCCTCCTCCTCCTCCTTCTACATTATCTTACCTGCCCTGTGCGCTTCAGCCAGGCGGACCTCGGTGATGCTGCTCGGGTCACTCTGGGATCGAGACACAAGACTGGTGGACTCAAATGCACGACTCCAGACAATATAAGGTTTAACAAAAAGTTTATGTAATAAGAGTATCAAAAAAAACGCTCTCAAAAATATGAACAAAAAACACTCACTGAAAAGCGATTTCTCAGTTAGCATAAACTGAACCATGGAAGCATGAATGACTAGACTATGAAAAAACTTGACGATGTAGCTCATGAACAAGACGAACTGGCAACATGACAGGAGAAGACCAGAACTATTTTAGCAAGGTGGAAGTGGTAACAGGTGAATACAATCAGGGACAGGGCAGACAATCACAGTGGCAGGAAGTCACAGAAGGGAAGGAGGTCAGGCTCTGAAATGAGAGGGAAAGGTGAATACAAAATAAAACAGGCAGTGCATATGAAAATAAAACATGAGTGATTTAACTTAACAAACTTGACGAGACATTACATTGACCTGTGGAAGCTTCTTGACAAAGATGCAGAAGATGTCAGAAAATCAAAGAAAGCGACTGCAGATATCTGTCTGTTCCTCTTCTGGACAGATCACATTAGGTCAATAATGCACAAAACCCTTTACCCAAACTTGTTCAACATGGCCAAACAGTTCCTGGCGACACCGGCATCTTCTGTGCTGTGAGAAGGTCTTCTTCAAATCTAGAGAGGTTGTCTCAAAAGAGAGAAATCCTCTAAACCCTCTGTGGAGAAAATGTCTGGATAAAAAATCACACAAGTACAATGTAAATAAAACATATATCATTATTACACCCACATGTTGTGAATTATAGGGGGAAAATGATTTAGGTAGTCAGCATTTATTTTAACATACTATAAGGTATAATGTAAAATGCTTTGTCATTCCTCACAAACAAACTCCTTTCCAAGGCTGTACAAGGGTTCAAAGCTTCATGAAGGTTTGTTTGGCCATCCTTAGCGCCACCTGTCTCACATGAAGAAGAAGATAGGAATCATCTAAAACAATCACAGATGGCACACTTCATGCAACAAGCCTCTGGCGCCCTCTGTTGGTCATTCATAAAAGAATGAAAATTTAAATAACCGAGCTACACATTACAAAGTGTGTAAATGCCATGTATAATCTGTATAATCTGCATTCAAATGTAGTTTAAAAATTTTCTCACTCGTTTACAGCAAGTAAATGGTCAGGAGACAAAAACTCAAAAATCTTTTAGACTCTTGTCATGTGTATTACTGATTTAAAACAAAACAAAGCATGAACAGAAAACACAAGGACAATGTTTGGCAATGAGAATATGGCTATGCAGCTTGAAGGCTACATGAGTGGGATTAGGCAGCAACAAAAACCAACACATTTTGTCTAAGATAATCAACATCACATTATGTGGGGCTACTGAGCCAGCACTATGTGTCCATGATGAAAATGCACTCAGAAACCCCAAACTACAACATCAAAGAGGCAGGCTAGTCAGAGCAGGCAGGGGCAAAAAGGGACAAACAAATAAAAAGCAAAATAAGTTACCAGGAGGAGAGTCTTATTCTCTGCACATCCTAACACAGTGGTCCACAGCTCCTTCAGGTTATTCCTCCCTGCAGGAAGTGCAATATACATATATAATATCTCATGTTCAATCTTGTTTATACTGTAAATATCAAGCTCATATATTCTGCAAACTGTCTATAATATACATTCTATTGTAACTTTTTATAGTCATATTGTTAATATCTCTCTACGTTTATTGTACTTTCAACCATTGATGACCATTTTTTGAATGGTCATCAAGACTAGAAAAGCACTATGTAAATACAGACCATTTACCTTTAGTGTGCAATTTTATGCAGCTGCTGTGATGACTCCGCCCACATTGAGGAGGTGCTATACAGTAATAGAAACACAACCAAACCGGTAGAGGCGAACTGAGAACATGTGGTGGACCATTACAGGTAAATATTCAATTCAATTCAATTTTATTTGTATAGCGCCAAATCATAACATAGATGATCTCAGGTCTCTGTACATAGACAACATCAAGGAGAGCAGAGAAACACAACAGTTTTCACACAATGAGCAAACACTAGGCATCAGTGGAGAGAAAACAGAAGAAGAAATCTCTGACAGAACCAGACTCACACATGTACAGCATCTGCCTCGACTGGTTGGGGTGAAAGGAAAATGGGGGACAGAAGGGAGGTGGGGGACAGAAAGGGGGGAGAGAAAGGACAAGAGGGAGATGAGGTAGAGACAGAAGAGAGAGAGAGAGACCTGGAGCAGATACACAACAACTGTATCAAGTTATAATACATCATACAGTCAATGATTACATGTTTATAGAACTGATATCAACTTTTAATTATAGCATAATAATAATGATGATGATATGTATGATATGGATAGTCTCGAAAACTGGATCTGGATCCTGCAACCTGCAAGATGAGGATACAGGTCATTGGAAGCTGGTTCCACAGGAGAGGAGGAGCCTGGTAACTGAACGATCTGCCTCCCATTCTTCTCTTACAGACTCTGGGAACCACAAGTAAACCTGTATTTTGTGACCTAAGTGGTCCATTAGGGTGATAGGGTAAGACTAGGTCTTTCAGGTATGAAGGGGCGTGACCATTAAGTGCTTTGTACGTGAGGAGGAAGATTTTAATTGAATTCAAAACTGTACGGGGAGCCAGTGTAGAGAAGCTAACACTGGAATTATATGGTCTCTCTTTCTAGTTCCTGTCAGAACTTGTGCTGCAGCATTTTGAATGAACTGAAGGGTTCTAACAGACTTGTTGGAACATCCTGATAATAAGGAGTTACAGTAATCTAATCTAGATGTAACAAAAGCATGAACTAGTTTTTCAGCATTCTGTAAAGACGGAATGTTTCTAATTTTCATAATGTTCCGCAGGTGGAAGAAGGCTGTTCTGGAAATGAGTTTTATGTGTGAATTAAGTAACTTAATTACTAAATTAATTAGTAATGGTTAAATTTAGGGAAGGTGCTAGGGAATGTATTATGTCAATAAGTGTCCCCTCTAAGAACACTGTACAAGAATGTGTGTTGTGTCCATTGATGGCTGTTTCTATTTTCATGTTTTTAGCATAAACAAACCTGTCTGTCTGTCTCTCGGACTGTCTGTCTGTCTGTAAATTGCATAACTGTACAACAGTTCACTTCAAATTTGGTTCAAACTTGGCAGTTGACTGACTAATGGGTGGAGTGGCTCAGTGGTTAAGACCCTACCTTGTGTACCAAAGACATCATGGTCGCAAGTTCGATTCCACCCCTGGCTAATTGTACTTGATTCCATTGTAAGTCGCTTTGGATAAAAGCGTCTGCTAAATGACATGTAATGTAATGTAATGTAACTAATGGCACAAGAGTGTGTGATGGCGACGTTGGCTGTGTTTGGATGAGCGGTGCAAGAGAAATTGGTAAAAACAGGCGCACATCAAACTGGTACTGCAATGATTTGGTCATACATTTTTTGTAATTCATAGTCATTTCTAACAGACATAACAGACACAAAAATTCAATGCATCACATTATGTGGTTCAGATACAGCTGCCTGTGATTATACACTTGGCCAGTAGGTGGTTTCGTGTGCACATGAAGCTTCGAGAAATGAACCCTTTCTCGAACCAATTGGCTCAAGAGGTTCAATGCCTCATGAGGCTTCATCTCACCATCACTAGGTGTAACGCTGCCCTCCACAGCTCAAACATCATACTCTCTGTGCTGGCGTTGATCCTTTGATCTTGTGAAATGTAGGTACTTTGAACACAAGGTTTTTTTGTCCATTTTGTCTTGGATAAAGTGAACAGTTGTTTTTTTTTACCTGGCTGACCTTGAAATCAATTCATCACTATGAATCAATCAATAGATTTGTACCTAATGAAGCTCTCTCTGTCTTTAATGCCTGCCCATGAAGCTTAAATAAAACTCCTTCCCTCTAGAAGAAATGCTAAAACTGCTTTAATGGCGGGTGATAATTCTTCACAATGTTGAAAATGACTTTGAAGGAAAGACATTGTTGGGGCCTCAGTCTGCATCTGCAACCAGTGTTCTTCATGAGTACATGAGCCTGTATGCAGACACAAAACCCCCTCTTTATGACTACGGGTGACCTTCCAGGGGCAGGATCTGATTAATATCTCACTCACTCACTCACTTACTCATGAATGAGAGCTTCCTCATATGCAGCCATGCTGTTGAGCTTTAGCCCAACATCTGCAGCCTTATGTTAATGTGTTTTTGGCGGCATCTTGTGTGGAGGCGTATGTCTACTGTGCACGTCTCCACCATTTTGGTTCCAGAAGTGGGAGTGTCTTCATTTGATTACCAACCGCGTCACTTCCTTTCCTCTCTTCACTTCACTTCTCTTCACTGTTCCCCACGATTGAACACGCCCACACACACACACACACGTGATGTGATTTTTAACTGTAAGTGAAATGTATTATTACATTTTTATGTTTTGATGTTTATTGCATTGACTTAGATCACTCAATTAACTTTGTGTTATTTTCAGTGAATCAAATTGTTGAATTGACTTTGTCATTTGATTTAATAAATGATGACTTGTTATTCACTGAAAGGAACGCTCTGTGTGTTTTGTTCATGAATACTGTGACAGACGAGGGTTGAGAGAGTCAGGGATTCATTCCTTCAATACTGTTTAATTAGCATATCTTTGATATCAGAGAATGGAAGTGCACACAGGAACTTCAAAATAAAATCATTTGACAGCATTTCTGGTGGAAACTTTTTGTATATTGTCATGGATTTATACGTGAATGTAACGAAGGGAACTTACTGGTGATTTTGCACTATTTGGGCTTTGGCTTATTTTGTTTTTAACATTTGAACATAAACAATGACACTTGACACTGTAATATTAATTTCACTTTATTGCAAGTTTGCACAGAACATTTGCACATTTTCTATACTATATTTTAATAATTGGTATTTATTGAATGTTTGAATTGATTGGTAAAAGAGACGCCTGTAAAAGTGTCTACAGGACACCTGGAGACATGGACACAGGCATGTATAGATCTTTATATTCTATATTTTTAATTCATGGAGTTTCACATTTGTAAAACCACAGGCCATAAAAAGCCCCGAAAAATCTTATTTCCCAGAGTGACGTCACAGGTGTGTACACGAGCACGGCAAATCGCATGTGACCACCATGACAGAGGCCGTTTCTCAATATCCATACTTGTGCGTACTTTTTATTTTAACTTTGAATGTTAGATTTATATTAAAGTCGCACAGTCATTGTATCTGTATTTAAATATAATATGTAAATATTAGATATGTAGAGTAGTATACATTTGTACACGTCATGTATATATATATATACAACTCTACAATGCTGTAATATATCTATTTTCCACATTGTATTATTTGTATTGTATATTTTAATAGAAATAAATTAATAAATGAAGTATTTAAAATGTGAAAATAATAACAATATATATGCATTTATTAAAAGTATTTCATATGTTCATTCATCAACACTGTAGGTGGCGCTAATGAGGACAGCAGAACAATACATACATACTTGCATACTTGAGTATTGAGAAACAACCACATACTTGTGTACTCCCGTACTTCTCAAGTATATACTTCCCAAGTAAGCAAGTACTTGCGGTCTGTTTAAGGCAGAGGGGGCGGAGCTCTATCCAGTTATTATAACACATCCATGACAATCATGAAACTCTTTAGCATAACTCCAGCGCATGCCCCGAAACGTTTCTGACTTCCGGGTTGTGCGGCTCATTATGTTTTAATAAAAATAAATAATTTAATTAAATCTGTGAACTGTCCATTGTTTCACCACAAAAAGAATAAATGTTATGAATCAACGGTGGGAGAAACTCGGGCCCTGCGCGTCATCGTGCCGAATCACAAGCGCGTCACCGTTGAGACGCAATCGGCACACGTGGTTTTCAGGTGAGTGTGTTTGGATGATTTCAGCCGTGTCGACACACACACACAGACACGCACGCGCGCCACAGCAATTCCTCTAACAAGTTAGAACATGAGCAGAACTCCTGTGACGATGACGTGAAGACGTGAAGCAACGGACACCAGCTGGAGTTGATCATCTGTGTGTGTGTGTGTGTGTGTGTGTGTGTTGACGTTCGCTCCACCTCCACCGCCTTGAAACTCGTCGCAGCTCCGTTTCTCGAGAGGAAGCGGACTGCGCCCACAGCACACACACACACACACACACACACACACAGGCAACGATGGCTGAGAACAAGATGGGTCCAAACCTGCAGGCTGGAGCCGGATTCCTCGCCAAACGGGTCCAGAAGTCTCTGAATAGAGCCCAAGAAAAGGTGAGACCGGGACTGTGGGGTTCGTAGAGCATCGACTTTGTCCGCCATCAGTGTGAGGAGTCCTGACTCAGCCATATTATCAGTATTATTGTTGCTGATGTTGTTTTTAAAGCTTGTTTTTGGTCTGGAGAAGATCACGTGCTTATACAACAACAATAACTGGCGTTTGCAACAAAGTAGAACGAGCACGAGAGCGTGAGAACAACAAGAGTTCACTGTGATGCTGCTGACGTGCAACAGAGAAGCTCATATTAGTTAGAGCAGAGTATGAACACAACTGTGAGTCTGTGATACAGAGGAACGTGTTATTTAAGGTGGAGGTCGACGAGACATGTGAGTGAGGAAGGTCTGATACTGTCAGGACACCACAGGGTTGTTTTTGAACCACTTCCTGACTGAACACTTCCCCCCCCTCTCTCTCTTCTCTCTCTCCCTCACACAGAGTTGATGTTTAAATTTCACTCTTCTTCACTCAACAGCAAGCCTGAGTTGTTGTTAGTATTCTGTGGAAACAAGCCATAATAAATAGGACACAGGTCATTGTAATGTGTCTTTCAAACAAAGTGCAGTCGACTGTGAATGGATGATGTCATGATTTTGTTGGGGGCCAAGGCAGAAGGTACTTTTGTGGGTGGGGTTGTTTGATTGTGTAACAGAAATAGATTAAAGTCAGAATTCAGTGGAAAAAGTATGACTTTTTTTCAGAATTCATGCTGATTTTTTTCTTTCTTTCAATTTAAAAGCACATTATTGACAGTAATTCATTTTTATGTTGTAATTGTATTAAAAAAAAGATACATAAACCGTCAAATATCTCACAATAGCACCACCCACTCTCCTGTACCAGAGTCCATAGAGACCATCAGGATGTTTAGCTTGCACAGACACGGGTAAAGTGTCACTGAGGTAAATCTGAACTACAGATGCACCCAAACATTTTTGGTTTTCAACACTGAAACAAAAAGACCAAAACAGGATGTTGTGACGACGCATGCAGAAACTGCATCCAGCACACGTCTGTCTCTTCCCACTTAGAGTCTGTCCAACATCAGTTTGAACACCAATAAAACGCTGGAAACTCTGTGACATTCACTGGGATCACGACTGCAACACTCCATCCTCGATTCTTAAGTGATTTTTAAACATGAATATTAATCTATACAATTGCAATGCCTTGACTAGTGAGGACAGTTCACACAGTCCCAGCCATAACATCACATTACATAAAAAAAACAATGGTACAGAATTGGCAGAATCATTTTTACTGTGTTTCGGTTTTGGTTTCAGCCAACAATGTTACTTTTGGTGCATCCTGAATCTGAACTATGATCTGAGTAATTCAACCAAAGTAATCACAAAAGACACATTTGAACGCTTTTGTGCTGGGATGGAAAATGGACTTTGTTGTAGGAAAAATGTGCTTTACAAAGCAACACAAATGTGCTTTACAAAGCAACACTTTTCACTGTGAGGCAGTCTAATGTGAGACACATTCTTAAGATAAAGTTGGTTTTAGGTGTATGCGGTCAGTGGGGGCATGTGTCATTGTGTCAGTACTCTCACGTTTGATGTTAAAGACCTACTGTATATCACTCTGTCAGTTTTAAGTTTCTAGCTTTATTCATTCTCTCTCAGGTGCTTCAGAAACTTGGCAAAACCATGGAGACCAAGGATGAACAGTTTGAACTGTGTTTCCAGAACCTGAACCGGCAGCAGGTATGCCCACACACCACAATAAGCTCTCTCTGCTTGGTAAACCTGGGCCCGCTTCAGAAAGCAGGTTTAGTGAAAACTCTGAGTTAGTTAATCCTGAGATGAGGTAAACTCTGGTTTCTCAGTTTCACAGAGACAGTTCAGCTTAACTCTGAGTCAGTTACCCTGGCAACAGACTCCGTGAACCTAACCTGCTCGCTGTGTCTCCTTCTGCTGGGCCTGAAGCAGCTGACACTCGTCTCATGTGCTCATTCATACAGTCCATATCAAAATGATATGACATTTACGTCTTTCAAAACATCCAAATCCCAATCACGTGTTACTTCCAGTCTGCAAATTGTACCATGGATTTCGGGGTGCTCAAGTACAGTATATTGGGAGGGGGGGGTGCCGGTGCTGGTGCCTCAGAGTGAGGACTTGTGGCGTATTTCCACTGGCTCTACTCGCCTCAGCACGGTTTAGGTTTCATCTCCACAAAATAGAATCTCAACAAAAATAGTACATACTCAACTCGACACATCCATTATTACAAGTCTGTACGTCGACTTGTCTTAAGTCAGCACATATCACCACACCAACCTCCACACACAAACACACATCTGAATGTTTCCAGAGGAGCTCATGTCTCATTAAGGGGGTCTGAGACCCCTCTGGCTCCCCCGTAGTTCACCACAGAAGCGCTTTTATGATGAACATATGATGGATGTGGACAACACTGTGACTCACTCACTGTGACTGTGACAATGTGAGAACACCGAGGCTGTAGCTGCTGTAGCTGCTTTAGGCCTTTGGGGTGCTAAACTTTGGGGCCATCCCCACCAGTAGCATGGCGGATCAACACTTGTAATTGTTAATCATGGTTGACCAATAACTATACAACTTTTCTGTGCACATAACTTTGAGTGTGTTTGAGATTTGTTAAAGTGAGCTGAACCAGCTGAAAACTGAAATAAGAAATCTCTTTAATAACGCGACTGAAACACATCCGTTCTATTTGCACTTTAATGTCCCGAGTTTGAATCTTTTTCTAAATTGTTTTGTAACTGAAATATTCATCCATTAAAGACCTTTATCTACCATGGGGGGCGCTGTGCCAATCTCAGCTGGCATAGGGCGATAGGCGGGGTCACACACTGAACAGTTCACCAGTTCATCACAGAGACCCACAAAGAGAAAAACAACCATTCACTCTCACTCTCAGACCTATGGTCAATTTAGAGTGACTAATTTACCTAATCCCTATATTGCATGTTTTTGGACTGTGGGAGGAACGAGAGCTTTCCCACTGTCCTGTGATTGGCCAGGTACCTGGAAGTGACGTAATAGATAGGCCAGCTCTCAGATACACAGCTCCCCCACTGGCACGGTGGATGCTCTGCATCTCAACAGCTACAACGAGAGTAGTTCTTCTTCTGCGGTTGAATGTATGCAACCGGATGTGCCCGGACTAGTGCCCGCACCAGGAGGCGCTACGGTGGTGAGAGGAGTGGTGAAGATTTCTGATGACGACATCAAACTACGGAAGTGCCGATCCACTGCGCAGAGCCCAGGAAAACAATAAAACCCTATTTTCTCAGCAGTGGCTGAACTGTTTGTTCTGAAACTTTAGGGTTTCATAAACAAGGTCATGACGCAGATACACACACAAACGCAGCGTTAATTGGAGCTTCCGGTCTATGTCCGCTTTAATGTTTGAGTTTGCTGTGTAATGGACCAAAGATGACTTGAGATGACAAATGTATGTTAAGGTTCAGTGTTTTATGTCGAGGCAACAGCTGCAGCACATACCATAGTGTAGGGAAACAGGAAGGAAGTCCATAGTCTGACACTATGCAACTTTCACTTCACCACTGCCATGCCAACATTACATGTTTTGTAATGTCATGTGACTTCCACAGTGAACATAGACACAGTGACTATGTTTAAATGTAGTATGGAGTTTATGCAGCATCAGTGTCACCAAACCAAACGTGTCTTTGTTCTTTTTCACGCAGATCGATGGAATCAGGTTGTTCAAGGATGTAAAAGCGTACCACGCAGCAGTGAAGGGTAGGTTTTTTGGATTTTGAACTCATTTTAACTGATCTATAGTTCCACATTGTTTGGTTTGATTCACTTGGGACCTCGCCAGAGCAGGAACTAAAAAAATGAGCAGGTAACAGGTACTGTCGCTAATGGAAAAGCGCCAAGTCCAGATGAGTTGTGCCGGGAGCATGTAGTGGAAAAGCAGCAGCAGCAGTAGTTTTCTACAAGGTAATGACACTTGTGTTTGTGTTCATACACATACATGGCTGTGGTTAATCTTCATGTGGCAGCCACAGGCAGAGATGGAACGTGAAAGTGGAGCAGCAGAGAATGATCAGATGATAATGAGATGAGTGACATAATGGACTGAAAAACGTGTGTGTGTATGAGAAAAAATGTAGCTAACAACTGTAGATGCTCTTCTGTAGTGAAATTAACCAAATATTTTGCATTCATGTCACAGCACATGTGGGTATACATTTACTTCATTGTGCGAAACAACAAGTCAAGGAGGCAGCAGCCTCTTCTGCCTACAGTGTTTGTCATTAGTCATACTGGGCGATCTTGTGTGTGTTTGCCAATCTCTGATAATACGTTTGAAAGCCAATATTGTGCCGATAATAACGTGCATTCCTAACCAATATCATACAATTGTTGTTTTTTATAATCAGCGATGTGTTTGCTTGAGAGGACAGCACAGAAGTTTTTTATGACACTTTTATGTTTAATGTCAGCATCACTTTGTTCAAACACAAGACTGTCAGAATAACAGGAAGTGGGCATGTGCTCCATGCAGGTTAAATAGGCAGAAGCTGACTGCCATGTAATTGTGCTGTGTAGTTGATATGTCTGAAGCGTAGCATCTTCATTAACACCAGCATTCCCATCTACAACAGTTCTGCTCAGTAACGTAAGGAATAATTGGAAGGATTGGATTTTTTTCTATTCTTAGAGTCTGTGTTTGACTATTTTGCAATTCTGTGTTGTTCCAAAAGAGCAAAATCCTGCAGTTAAAAAGTTGCACACACAGCAACGCACAAGTTGACTCATGTTCAACAACAGGCTTCTGTGTTTCTGGTGTTGTCAGCTTTTACTCCTGCAGTGTGAACAGTCAGGAAACCAGTGTCTGTGGAGTCATGATGACGTAATGAGAGTGTTAGTTCATTTAGTTCTGTTTCGTATGATGGAGTTTTAGTGCCACATTGAGGGAAAAGAATAGAACTTCTAATAGTTTTGCTGACTTTTCCACAGCTGTGCATGAGACATCAAAGCGACTGTCCCAGACGCTGCAAGACGTCTATGAACCTGAGTGGAATGGAGCAGATGACCTCACTGTCATCACAGAGGTAGGTTCACGATGTGCTCGACAGTCACCAAGGTCAAATAACCTGATCCAATCATTTAATGTTCTCAGGAAATGTGACTTCATAAATCAGGTCTGAACAAACTTCACACAGGACAGAAAACACACACAAACCCCACAACACACACAGGACAGAAAACACACACAAACCCCACAACACACACAGGACACAAAACACACAAACCCCACAACACACACAGGACAGAAAACACACACAAACCCCACAACACACACAGGACACACACAAAACCCACAACACAAGCAGGACAGAAAACACACAGGACAGAAAATGCACACAAACCCCAAAACACAAGCAGGACAGAAAACACAGGACAGAAAACGCACACAAACCCCAAACACACGCAGGACAGAAAACGAACACAAATCCCAAAACACATGCAGGACAAAAAAACACAAAACACACCAGGACAGAAAACACACACACAAACCACAAAACGCATGCAGGACAGAAACACACACAAACCACAAAACACACGCAGGACAGCAAACACACACAAACCCCAAAACACATACAGGACAGCAAACACACACAAACCCCAAACACACAGGACAGAAATCACACACAAACCCCCAAACACACGCAGGACAGAAAACACACACAAACCCCACAACACACACACAGGACAGAAAACACACACAAACCCCACAACACACAAGCAGGAAAACACACACAAACCCCACAACACACACAAACCCTAAAACACACACAGGACAGAAAACACACACAAACCCCACAACACGGTTGGCGACAGGCAAAGGTAGAGTGGACGCTGGCATGTATGTTGCCGCTGCTCACCGGTAGTTTCTTAAAGGGGACATATGCAAAATCAACTTTTTAACCATTTCAATACTTATATTTGGGACTCTGGAGGCCCTACCAGTCGCCAAAGTGTGGAGAAAGAATACTCAGTCATGTTTTCGTGGTCCCCCTTAGTGTAAGTATAGGCCATAAAACACTCGATGTTGAATTCCCTGCGCTTATGACGCATTCACCGCGAATGTTACCGCCCCACCAGTAAGTTTACTTGGAGAGCTCCACCTTAGCTCCACCTTGTCCCTGCGAGAGTGCAGGTGAGGGAGGAAGAGCGGTATTATGTCAACGCGGAGGGACAAGTGTGCTGTTGGTGGCTGCACAGTGGAGCACAGTGTTTTACACAAACTTCCAGCCGCAGAGGATTTTATATATGAAGCTAATGTGCTGGATAAAGTCAGCAAACGTGTGTTCGTGTGTTCGCACCACTTCGCATCAGACTGCGGCCAGCAGTCACCGTATTTAGTCAGCTAACGTATTTCACCGACGTACAAACACACACATTGTTAAGAAAAGGTCACATGGAGCTGACCATTCTGACACGTCCTAATTAAAAATATTTGTTCAGTACGTCCTCCATGACCGGAATACAGACTCAGTCTGATACAGTCACATATACAGCGGCAGTTTATGCAGCTCGCCGCTGACGATCAGCGGTGGCGATCAGTGGTGCTGTCCCTATGCCCCTAACTGATTTTCACTGCTGATCGCCAGCGGCGAGTAGCGAGCTGCCTTAACTGTCGCTGTATGTGTGAGTGCCGTCACAGGAACAGACCTCCGACACATGGATACTTAGGGACAACACCGACGATCGCCACCGCTGATCGCCAGCACGCCGGAGCACCGGAGCTGGTCAGTGGTGGCGATCAATGGTGCTGTCCCTAAGTGTTTTTAACTGATTTACAGTTGGACAGTGTTCGGCTCGATCCTTATATAGGACGTCTCTTCCTGTGACGGCACTTGGCTGTTTCCGCGCACGCTGCCATATTGATATTGTCAGAGAACTAGTGGAGGGAGGGGGAGACAAATAGAGCTGTAAAGCGCTGTAAAGAGGACAAATCAGAAACCCCCTGGAAGAAGTGTGTGTGTGTTTGCCTGTGTCTCATTTGCATATAAAGGGACCATGCACGAAAACCGAGCGTTCTGAAAGGGGCGGGTTTAGCAGGGTTATTATAGAACTACTATGATTTTTCATCCTTATGGTATTTTGACCAAAGCATGTCACTGACATGTTCATTTGGACACCAGGGAACTATTTTAATGGGGGAAACAGGGTATAATATGTCCCCTTTAAAGTGTTTTTGTCGCTGCTTTGGCTTATGGTTCTTTGTGACAAAACTGACTCTGCTTCCACTCTTTCGCGAGAGCGAAAACAGCTTCTCTCGCACAGTTAAATACTGTCGCTCCGGCACTTCTGTCCAAAAGTGCACGGGCTAACGCCGGCTGCTAACTCAAGCTAGCTGTCACGCCACCGGCTTTCTGAGTTTTTCCGGTTCCTTCCTTGTCACGTGGCCCAACAACTCTCTCACCCGGTTTGGTCTCATTTGGATACTGCTGTCGTTCTGCCATCATCCTGTGGCAGGACTATTTCATTACTCTGTCGCAGACCTTCTTCGGATCCGCTGGAATGCACCGGAGCCTCCACCATCACCCGGACATCACTCGCCCACCGTTACATCCACCGTGGGTCTGGCAGACATCTCCAGCACAATGGCTCCAGTACAGTCAACTCTACTTGGTCCACTTCTCGTCGCTCTCCCAGAAACTCCGGCCGTACCGTCAACCACCACGCATTAGCCGGCCTGGCTAGGTCGGCTAATGCTACTACGGTCAAACACGACACCTCCGCTGTCAACTTCGGTCTGCTCAATATCCGCTCACTCACGAGCGAAGGACACCTCATCCAAGATCTCCTCACTGACCGTAAGCTTGACTTTCTCTTTTTAACAGAAACTTGGCAACAGCCTAATGACTTCTCCACACTCAACGAATCCACTCCTCCTGGTTTTGTTTACATCTGCCGTCCCCGAGGCAACAGCCGTGGAGGAGGTCTCGCGGTAATTCACCGCGAGAAGTCGAAAGTCCTGCCCGTCTCTGTCCTGCATGTAGCACATTTGAATGCCTTGTTTTTAAGCTTCCTGGACCCTCACCAACCATCATCGCCACAGTTTACCGTACAACTTTCCCTGTAACGGACCACTTCCTCCTCACTTTTAACGCCATACTCCGCCTTTCTACTCTCAAATCCCCCCGTCTCATTTCATTTTGTAATACACAGCTGCAGGGGGCTTCATCAAACCACTCACAGCCAGTCTGCCAGTAGACATGTTGTGCTTGATTTTAATAAACCTTTAAAATGGTTTGCTTTGACTTGTTGCTGGTGGTTTCTTGGGAGTTGAGAAGAGGGAGTCTCATGATATATGTTGTGATCAGTTTATCCCCTAGGAAGCTCGTCCGGGATACACACCTGGATAGGTTGACCGGAGTTGGTCCAGATTTGAACATCCATGAGGTGAATTTAGTGTGTATGGTTAGTGGCTTTTTATTTGACTGATTGTTTTTTATTTTGAGCACCCAAGTTAGCCGCCGGTCAGGTGTCACAACCTTGCCACTTTATTATTTTGCCTTTCTTATTTTTGGTGGGAATCCTGAGTGGGGGCACGCTTCAGAGTGTTGCTGTTGACTACGCCTGGTCTTCAGTGATACACTGAGTTCAGCGCTTAAAGTCGCCTCGAGCTCGGCAAGCCATTGAAGACTAGCAAGATTTAGCTTCATCCTGATAGGTTGGGTGTCTCTTTACTTTTTCCTCAGTTTTTGCACTTTACAAGTATAATTCACATCACTTATTTAGTCACAATCAATACTTTGTTTACAGTAACTTGTGGTTTGTGACCTTTGTTTTGTGGTTAATGCGCTCCATGTTCGTTGGGTCACTTTTCGGTTGCAGCTTAGGTGTAGGTTGGCAACATTAGTGTGTGGTCAGTGGTTGACTACAGTTACCATTTTTTGTTATGGTTGATGCAGTCCACTTTGTGTGTTGGTCACTTGTGTGTTACTGTTGTATTTATTGTGTGCAATTGTGATTTTTGAGTGGGATGATCAGTCTCTCTACAGATCAGTGGATCTTCGTGTGGTGGAGTTGACTTTCCAGTTCAGTCTGTTTGATTAATTTCAGTAACTTTGGTCGAAGACCAGTGTCCATTTTGTGCTGTGGTAGTGGCAGTTCACTTTTGTTGGGTTTTGTGTGTTGCTGTGGCAGCAACTTTGGTTTGACCCATTTGCTTTGTGGCTGTTTCACTCCACTTTGTGTGGGACACTTGTGTTACTGTTGTGTTGAAGCACACACTTTAATTTGACTTGTGATGTTTTTACCTCTTGGTGGTAGCCATTTTGT
Organism: Solea senegalensis; assembly: GCF_019176455.1. Taxonomy (NCBI): domain Eukaryota; kingdom Metazoa; phylum Chordata; class Actinopteri; order Pleuronectiformes; family Soleidae; genus Solea; species Solea senegalensis. The sequence continues at coordinate 94,135 of NW_025322474.1, forward strand.
TACCTTGGCACCCACTCATGGCACCCACTCATGTAGCAAATGGTGTGGATTCTGCTAAATGATTGTTCAGATCTTAAGATAAGAAGTACAACATAGAAAATATGCAACTTAAGCATTTTTAGTTGTATCGAACATTTCTTTGGGGAAGAAATGTTCTCTTTTAAGGGGGGAGGTGTTACGACCCCAGGGTTGTGACTGCTTTTTCCCTGTGTGTATGTGTCTGCATGTGAGTGAGAGATGGGTTGCAGGTGTGCATGTTTTGAGTGATTGACCTGTGTGAGTGAGTCTAGGTGGATCCTGGGAGCTGATTGGTCCTGCCTGAAGGAATCTGAATAAGAGGACTGAACATCCCAGCTGCGGGGGACTTCCTCAAACCACTCACAGCCAGACTGCCAGTAGACATGTTGCGCTTGATTTTAATAAACCTTTAAAATGGTTTGCTTTGACTTGTTGCTGGTGGTTTCTTGGGAGTTGAGAAGAGGGAGTCTCATGATTTATGTTGTGATCAGGTTATCCCCTAGGCCTGGTCGTAACAAAGGACATTAACATCAACACTCTCTGCTCCAATATCGACTGTTTTCAGATCCCAGACTCTCTCTCCAACCCCGATGAACTGGTCGCTCTTTATAACACCTGCCTCACCAACACACTCACCTCTCTCGCCCCCCTGAAAACCCGGTCTGTGTCCTTTTCTGCATCTGCCCCCTGGTTTACTCCTGAGCTTAGGTCCATGAAATCCAAAAACCGACAACTGGCGCGACTTCACAAAAGAACTAGTCTCACCATCCACATGGACATGTACCACCCATATCACACAATATAAGGATCTAATCTCACAAACCAAAACCAGTTACTACTCCGGCCTCATCCTCTCCAACGAAGGAAACTCAAAAACCCTCTTCTCTGTTATGAACAAAATCCTCCAGCCACCCAATTCTCTACCCCTCCACCTGTATTCCACAGAAACCTGCAACTCAATAATGGATTATTTCAACCAGAAAATCCATAACATCCATCAGCACCTACACCACAATTCGCCACCTATCTCCCTATCTGAACCTTCTCCTCCTTGTCATCTCTTCTCCAGTTTTCTTCTTCCCACTACCTCCGAAATCTCCGACCTCATACACAAATCAAAGCCCACCACATGTCAGCTCGGTCCCCTCCCCACAACCCTAGTCAAATCCTGCTCCTCCTCCCTGCTCCCCCTCATATCTGCTATTATCCACTCCTCACTTTCATCCGGAATGGTCCCCTCACTTTTCAAAACTGCCGCTGTCACCCCCATATTAAAGAAACCCGGTTCAGACCCCAACACTTACGATAACCTCCGCCCCATTTCTAACTTACCTTTCGTTTCCAAAATCCTTGAAAAAACTGTTGCCACCCAACTCCACTCTCGCCTATCCCTCCATTCACTCTACTAGCCTTTCCAGTCTGGTAGAGTGGTGTGGCCAAGGGATCTGTCCCTTGGCCACATCCTCCATAAATTCAATATCCAGTTCCACTGCTTCGCGGATGACACCCAGCTTTCTACACCCTACCTTTCTTGCAAACCAAATTCCACACTACCACCCCTCACCTCTTGTCTCTCTGAGCTAAAAACCTGGTTCACCTCAAACTTCCTTAAATTAAACTGCAATAAAACTGAACTCCTCCTCCTCGGCACTAAATCCACCCTATCTAAAGTTAACCGCTTCTCTCTCACCATTGACAGCTCCTCAGTTTCCCCCTCCCCTCAGGTAAAGAGTCTAGGTGTCATCCTCGACAGCACACTCTCTTTTCTCTCACACATCAACATCACTGTTGATGTGTGGAGGAGGAGATCCTCCTCCTACGTCCACCTCTCTGTGCCCCCTGCCCGCCTTAGCACTAAGGGGGGCAGAGCCTTCAGCCACTCCCTCCGTAACTGTGACTCTCTCCACCTCTTCAAATCAAGACTCAAAACTCACCTGTTCCGGACCGCCTACTCCCTCTAACCTCCCTGCTTTTGCTGTCACTTCCCGTCTTCCCCTAATTTATTGTGTTGATTTTATGTGTTTTTTGGTTTTTACGTAATTGTGTGATTTTAATTGATCTTGTTTGTAAAGTGTCCTTGAGTGACCTGAAAGGCGCTTTTAAATTAAATTTATCGTTAACACACACAGGACAGAAAACACACACAAACCCCACAACACATACAGGACAGAAAACACACACAAACCCCACAACACAAGCGGGACAGAAAACACACACACACGCAGGACAAACACACACAAACCCCAAAACACATGCAGGACAGAAAACACACACAGGACAGAAAACACATATGGTCACATATGTTAGTTATGGAGGTCTACTTACAAATATTAACTTGTTTTCATGGTCACATGTTTGTTAGTTATGGAGGTCTACTTACATATATTAACTTGTTTTCATGGTCACATGTATGTTAGTTATGGAGGTCTACTTACATATATTAACTTGTTTTCTTCACATGTTATGGAGGTCTACTTACATATATTAACTTGTTTTCGGTCACGTATATGTTAGTTATGGAGGTCTACTTACATATATTAACTTGTTTTCACGGTTACGTATATGTTAGTTATGGAGGTCTTATATATATTAACTTGTTTTCATGGTCACGTATATGTGAGTTATGGAGGTCTACTTACATAAATTAACTTGTTTTCATGGTCACGTATATGTTAGTTTTGGAGGTCTACTTACATATATTAACTTGTTTTCATGGTCAAAAACCTCTTAGTCACTGCAAACGAGTCGATCAAAATATCTCCTCACTGACGTTCTCATCAGCCGCGCTGTTTCAGACCAAAACCACACCCCCAGAACGTGGACTGTGTTACAGTCCTCGATTGGCCAGCCAACGAGAGCTTTCCCACTGTCCTGTGATTGGCCAGGTACCTGGAAGTGACGTAATTGGTAGGCCAGCTCTCAGATACACAGCTCCCCCTCTGGCACGGTGGATGCTCTGCATCTCAGCAGCTACAACGAGAGTAGTTCTTCTTCTGAGGTTGAATGTACGCGACCTGGATCTCTGCTCTCCTGTCATTTACTGCATCCGGGTTGAGGGTGTTTTTGTTTTTGTTTAAGTAGAGGTTTAATGACGGCAACTTTAAAAGACAGGAAAAAATGTCCCTCCATGGTTGTTATTTCAGTAGTAAAGACGTTCATCAAGTCATTACTACCTAGATTGTTTTAAAGCATGTGTTGTGCAGTTACACCAAGGGGCTAATCTTCTCTGACTCACTACACAATCTAGTGTTGCTCATACTGAAGATGGACAGTAGCTAACAGGACAGGCTGTTGTCATTTCCAGTTTGGTTTTGGTTTGATGAACAGACTTGAGTGGACTCGTCCTCGGCCTGTGCTATGTGGAGTGTGTGCATAAATATGAGTGGGAGTGGAAATGGAAATGTAACCATGTTTCAGTAATAGATTAGCGTGATTATCTGCAATTCAATTGTTGACTAAGAGTGACTTGATATTTAATAGTCCACATGTTAAGTCACTGTTCATCCTTTATTTATTCTCTGAATGAATCATCTGTGTGGTCGGGGGACAGACGCTGAGACTGAGTGTCTGTGACTGCACCTCTGTTTCCTGCTCTCCACTCTGGATTGTCAGGGTTTGAGTCAGGTTTCTAACTATGAGAGCTGCTACATCCAAAGTGGGACGGACACCAGTCCCCCAGACTGTTTTTCAGTTATGTAGTTCACCTCGACATTTATGATGTGATGGACCAGTGAACCATCCAGGGTGTGACCCTCTGTCACCTCTGGTGGAGGATAAAGTGGCAGATGATGGATGGATGTTAAATTGAAAGCTGTGGGTGTTTCATGATCGTCCCCTTCTTTGTGTGACTGTTGTTGAAAGTGTTTGTGGCTGTGGTTAAACTGCAGTGTAACAGTCGTCTGATACCAGCTGTGTCTCTCAGAGTGAAGACTTGCTGTGGAACGACTACGAGGAGAAACTGAGTGACCAGGTCGTTCGGACGATGGAGAACTACTCAGGCCAGTTTCCTGAGGTCAAGGTAACGAGAAGCTCATGATCCATGTTACTGGTGAAAGGTTAATGATGCTGTGACTGTTGGACTAATGATCTTTTTTTCAGGAGCGAGTTGCTAAACGTGGTCGAAAGCTGGTGGACTATGACTCGGCGCGTCACCACCTGGAGGCGCTGCAGAATGCCAAGAAGAAGGATGATGGCAAAATAGCAAAGGTAGCTTTAGCGTGAGTGTAAACACTACACTGAGACTGGTATCGCTGGTTCACACAACATAATAATAATAATGATAATAATAATAATAATAGATTTTATTTGTATTGCACTTTACATTTGAACAACAAATCTGAAAGTGCTACATTATAAAAACAAGATAATAAAAGAAATAATTAGCTGTATGCTTTTCTAAAAAGGTAGGTTTTGAGTTCTTTTTTTAAAAACATCCTCCGTGCAATGGCAGCTTTGAAAGCTCTGTCCCCCATGGTCTTGAGCCATGTCCTGGGTGCGAGCAGACGGTGCTGTTGGCCTGACCGGGTCCTGGCTGACGTGTGTGGTGTGAGGAGGTCAGTGAGATAAGAGGGGGCATCACCGTGCAGACAGTGGTGGGTGTGCAGGAGGACCTTGTACTCAATGCGGGCGGAGATAGGGAGCCAGTGAAGGGAGTGGAAGATGGGGGTGATGTGCTCGTACTTCCGCACCCTCATCAGAACCCTGGCAGCGTTGTTCTGAACACACTGGAGGGATCCCGATGAGGAGTGCGTTGCAATAATCCAACCTGGAGGAGACAAAGGCATGGACGAGTTTCTCTGCAGCTGGAAGGGAGAGGAAGGGGCAGAGTTTGGAGATGTTACGGAGGTGAAAGAAGGAGGTTTTGCAGATGTGGGTGACATGATTGTCGAAGGAGAGGTGGTGGTCAAACTTGACCCCTAGGTTGGTAACGGAGGGAGGGGAATGTTGTGGCCAAAAAGTGAAACTGAGGTTATGGGGGAAGAACGGAGTTGTTGAGGAGTACCAGTTTGGATGGCTTCTCCTCCAGGCAGTAGCTGAGACGAGCAACAGTGGCAGAGGGGGAGACCTTAAGGTAGAGTTGTGTGTCGTCAGCATAGCAGTGGAAATTAATTCCATGCCTGCTGACGACACACCTGAGGGGAAGCATGTAGATGGTAAAGAGGGTTGGACCGAGCACGGAGCCCTGGGGGACCCCACATGTGACCGTGTGGGGGCGAGATTTAGCATCCCCCAGGACCATGCGCTCGGCCCTGTAAGTGAGGTTGGAGCGGAACCAGTGAAGGGCAGTGTCAGAGAGGCCGATGAAGTGCTAGAGACGGTGGAGGAGGATGTTGTGGTCAATGGTCTGATCCATCTGATCCAGAAAGCTGTTTCTACACTTTATTGTAGACAGCGGTAAAGGATAAACAACAGATGGATGATAGATTTCACATTTAAGCATTTACAAATACATAGAAGTAGTAAATGCTTTGTATTTCCATAGCACTATTCTAGTCTTGATGACCACTCAAAGCTGCTTTACACTACAGTTTTGCCATTCACCCATTCACTCACACTTTCATACAGCACACCTATGTGCAGCACAATTTCCTACACAAATAAAAGGATAGTATAAATCTGCATTTGACCAATTTAGCAACTTACATCTGTAATGCATCCAAATCTATACAAACTCTATGGCACCGATCAGGTCTTTAAACACAGGAAACTATCAAGGATAAAACAATATCAACATTCAAGTTGGTATGTATATATGTATGTATATATGTGTGTGTATATGTGTGTGTATGTATGTATGTATGTGTATATATATATATATATATATATATATATATATATATATATATATATATATATATACATGTGTATATACATGTGTGTATATATATATATGTGTATACATATGTGTGTATATATACATATATTATACATATATGTATATAAATATTATATATATCAAACACACATGGAAAGGGTCCATTTGAACTCACAGGTGCAGAGTCTTTGGCGGGAGAGGTCAACGTTCTTTAGGGCTGGGCTTATATAACTTAGGGGTGTGGTTAGGACTGTGGGTGTGTATAGTCTAAGTCAAAGTCGTGTGTGTCGTGTATGTCAGCCCCCTACAGTGTTGTCTGATTCAAAGGTCAAAGGAAGAAGAACATTCAAGTATTAAAATATTCAGAGATCAGAGTGATTATGTAGAATAACGGTAAGATTGTGGATGTTGTTATATTGTGATCAGATAATTGTGATGACTTTTCCTGGTTTAAAAAGCTGTTGCATTGATAATCATCAGGTAAATATCCTTCATTTAACATTAAAAAGCCCAAGAAATAAACAGAACAGTTTGTTTTAAAGCATGTGTGTGCATCTTTATATTCTGACATATCTCATACATGGGTATAACCTAAAATATTGACATTATTGATATGGAATGATGTAATATAAAGTATATCTTAATAAGATTTATGTGCACAGTAATCCTCTGTACATATTCATAACCGTATACATATGGCAAAAACCTTTAAATATGTTAATATTATATATAATATATTTAAATAATACAGTATACATGCAGATTTTAGCAGCACAGGTCCTTCTCTGGCTCGTACACTCATATTTTTTTCTCCTTATTAAAACAAAGTTTCAAATTGTCCACAACAGGCAGAAGAGGAGTTTAACAAGGCCCAGAACGTCTTTGAAGAAATCAATAATGAGCTGAGGGAGGAGCTGCCTGCTCTCTATCAGAGGTGAGTGACTGATCGTGACCTCAGGTCAAAGGTCGACTCAGTGTTTCCATTTTTGGACTGAAAATACAAATTTCACAGTTCAAACAAACAGTTCATGCTGAAAGCATTTATTTCTGGATGTATGATGTCCAGGCGTACAACAACAAACACCCACAGTATGAGACCATGAATGTTCAGATCATTTTCTTGTAAACTAAAAACAGTATTAAAAATATTAAACCCCATATTAAAAACATGTTTTTTTTAAAGCATAATGCTGTGGAACTTTCCAAACTCGAAAGTAAAATTTAATTTGTATTTGTTTGTTTTCAAATGTCACATGAGGTGAATTCACTCAATTCCAAAAGTTTACTCATTTTATTATTAAATAATCACATGGCACAGAATTGGCCATTACCTTTATTAGTTTGTTTTTTTGTACAGAACACATATGTATGTATGTATAATATTAAATAACAATAACTCTTAGAACCAGTAGCGGACCGTGGGGTTTCAGACAGGGCCTTCAGTAAAAAAAACAAAAAAAAAACATGCCATAGCGCACACGTACACCACTACGCATCTATAGGCTACTGCATCATTACCACCACATCTTCCGTTAAGTCACTCGGCAAACGCAGTTTCACAAGCCACTATATGACACAAAAGCAAGCTTCCACATAAGCATAGGCGTCAGCTACGTGGTGGAAAACGTCCCCGGCACTATTTATGATCAACAGTTTTGTCCTCACCACTTCTAAAAAATGTTATAAATGTATCATTAACACTCCAACTACCGTAAATGATGTACCTCTTCCGTGTGGGTCTTCCTCTTGAAATAATTTCCTTCTTTTCTCCAAACGATTGCTGTGAAAAGTGCACACGAGTTCAGAAGGAGATCAGAAACATGATGGATCAGTGGTGTTAATGCAGTGATCATAGTTTACTTCAAAACCCGCCAAAGGTTCAAACGTCGTTGATGACAACAACCATATTCTTTTTGGAAATATAATCATAACATACTGAAAAAGTAATTGAATTCAGACACGTTCAGACACAAATTAATTTGTTTATTAAAAATAATAATAATAATTTTAAAAAATATATACTTTTTTGATATTGTCAGGGCCAGCAGAGAAGGCCCTGCTGGCCCTGACAATATCAAAAAAGCCACTGCTTAGAACTCATTAATCAATGAACTTTAACTTTATATCATCTGACAAAACAATCATCTATGAATTGGTTTGAAGCTTTTTTTCATGATTAGGTATTCTTCTATGGCGCTCCCCAGTGTGCGACGTCGCGGAGCTCTCCAAGTCCAGTTGTTTCTTTTCTTATTTATACTTGCCACTTTTTTATGCCGAGTTAAGGCACATACTGCAAGGAGTGTCTACAATCGGGCGATCTTGCTACAGCTGAGAGAGCGCAGCAATTTCTGACTTTTCGACCCGAATGTGCTGGAGTCCTTCCCGGAGCTAACATGCTACGCGGAGCTAACATGCTACGCGGACCTGACGCTAAGCCGAAGGCCGAAGCGGAGGCGTGGCAGACGGGGAGGAACGGACCGGAAGCTACGGCGCTTGGTTAGGCACGTCACTCTCCCAGATAGCCTGAACAACTTCTATGCGAGGTTCGACAGGCAGAACACAGACTCACCCTCAAAAACCCCCTGTGACCCCACGGACACTGTCTTCCAGGTGACACAAACACAGGTCCTGAAGACTCTGAAGAAGGTGAACCCCCACAAAGCGGTGGGACCCAGAGTACTGAAGGCCTGTGGAGAACAACTGGCTGGTGTGTATACCGATATCTTCAACACATCACTATCTCAGGCTGTAGTCCCCCGTATCTTCAAAACCTCCACCATCATACCAGTCCCTAAAAGACCAGACACACCCACCATAAATGACAGGCCAGTGGCACTCACACCAGTCGCCATGAAGTGCCTGGAAAAATTTGTCCTCACCCACATCAACAACATGGTTCCAGACACTGTGGACCCCCTCCAGTTCGCATACCGCCCCAACCGATCAGTGGACGACGCGGTAGCATTAGCTCTTCACCACACCCTGCAACACCTGGAGAGCAGCAGGATGCTCTTCCTGGACTACAGCTCTGCATTTAACACCATCCACCCAGGCAGACTGATCGTAAAGCTGGCAGACCTTGGAGTCCTTAATCCCACCTGCAACTGGATCCTGGACTTCCTGACTGAAAGGCCCCAGGCGGTGAAGATGGGAGGACGGGTGTCTGCTGAAATCAGAGTCAGCACCGGATCACCACAGGGCTGCTGCCTCAGCCCCAAACTCTTCACCCTGTACACACATGACTGTGTCTCCATCATTAAATACGCTGATGACACCACCATCCTGGGGCTCATCAAGGGGGGAGACGAGTCAGGATACAGGGCCCTGGTCAACAACATCGTTGTCTATGGAGAGGAGAATGACCTCCCACAGACAAGACCAGGGAATTAATCCTGGACTTCAGGAAGAAACCCCCCCCTCTACAGCCTCTATTCATTAGGGGGACTGAGGTGGAGAGGACAGACAGCTACAGATTCCTGGGACTGCAGGTAACATCTGACCTGAGCTGGGCTTGTAACACCACAGCCACAGTGAAAAAAGCCCAGCAAAGACTGTACTTCATCAGGCTGGACTGAACCACCGCCCTCTCACTCTGGCCTACAGAGGTCTGATAGATTTAGAACCCGATCGTCCAGTTTCAGTCCACCTATAGAAAAAGAAAAACCTTATTAATATGACTTCATTTTTAAAATAATAAAATGTTAATGCAGTGGTTCAAACACAGGTCGCGGTCAATTTCTGTGTATATGTAAATAATAGCATGCATAAAATAAATAACAGTTTACTTGCTTACCAGTTCAAAAAGAATACATATATGGTTGTAAATGACTTATTTTGTCACAAGTGATATTGTGATCCAGGTCATGTGTCAGGATCTTTCTTTCTTTCCTTAAGCCGGACACATCGTGAACTCACCGAGAGTTAACAGGTCATGACTGTGATGAGTGTTGTCTAAAAAAACAGCTGATATGAGTTTCTTGCTGCAGGACAAGAGCAGAGGTGTGATGTCACTCAGACATATTTTCATAGATTTGAGATTTCAGAAATGTGCCGTCATGGTTTAGCCACTGGATTCAATGGAAGGAAACAGAATTGTGGTATTAAACGTCTCCACTCTGACGCTGATGAACTGAGCCGCTGTCTCTGTTTCTGCAGCCGCACAGGCTGCTACGTGACGGTGTTCCAGAACATCTCCAACCTGAGAGACGTCTTCTATAAGGAGATGAGCGTGGTATGAGATGACACGTGTGTTCAGAGTTTGATTTTGTGCATGATGTTTGTAGTGACTACAGTTTTACATCAGATATCATGATTTCAACATTGCTTATCTTTGCAGCTGAACCGAGAGCTTTACAATGTGATGAAGAAACTGGAGACGCAGCACTCTGGAAAATCTTTCATCATCAAAGGTCTAAACAGGTGAGATTTCTGTGCTTAAAATAAATAAATGAATAAATAAACAATAGATAAAAGAAATACTGTAAACAGCAAAAGAAAGCAAAGGAAGGAGGTGAAGATCAGCAAAATGGTTTCATACCACAGTGATGTTTGCTTTGAGAGAGAAGACAAGAGCAGGAGGACAATGAGACAGTGGTGAAGTGTTCAGTTATTACAGGGTACAACCACTCCTTAAAAGTGCAAGAAGCAAACACACTTAAACAAGTAATATTGTAACAAATATTGCACATTTTGTAGTAGAAGAATAATCGACGTATGTAAAATGTGCATAATCTCCATCATAGATGCTGATGTGATCACTCTCCTTTCTGTAAGATTTACACTAAAACCTTTTCTTTCTTCAAATAGCACATCAGGCAAATCAAAGAAGAGAAAGTCCCTGGTGATCTCCAATCCCATCCCCTGTAATACTGCCTTCCCTGCTGACCATGTCTCCATCTATTCCTCCACCCAAAACGGAAATGAAAAAGACGAGGCGCAAACGGAAATCACACAACCACAGGAGAGCAGCGTCTCATCACAATCTGACCTCAGTTCCACCGGCACCAACACACCCAAGAGGCAATCCGTGTGTGACCATGAGAACGCCAGTGACGGGAGCACAGGGCGTCAAAGTCCTGATGACGACCAGGAGGAGGAGGAGGTGCAGGAGGAGGAGGAGGTGCAGGAGGAGGAGGATGAAGTGGCTGAAGCTGAAGCAGAGGTTGCTGTGAACCAGTCGGAGGACTCTGGGGTTGGAGTCCCAAAGTCAGAGGGTGAGAGTCAGCAAGTGCCCGATCCCTCTGACTCTGCAGACACTCCTAAGCCGAACACTGGTGGGGAGTCTCCATCAGTGGATCCTAAACCCAAACCCCCACCAGTCCCTGCACCTCGCCTCTCCTTCCGCTGCACAGACAGACACACTCTCCTCCCTGCTGAGCAGCGAGAGACCGAGGAAACAGCACAATCAAGACCTGACTGCAGTTCTGACAAGCCACCTGGTCTCCTACACAAGGTGAGCCATGATACTTTAACTGTCTTTGACTTCTTATTGTTGTATAAGGTGTTTTACACTGGGACCCACTTTATATGTTAGCTGCTGTTGTGTAGCAGTAAGAAAGACTCACTCCTCACACCATAGTCCACAGAGCAGGTGTGTTGATGCACTGCTACTGGGATGGAAGAGTGGAGGGGTCGTGCTGAGCTGGGTGGGCTGAGAACATCTGTGGGATAAGCCAGTGTAGTTAGTGGAGGAACCTGGCAGCACTGCTCTGCATGTACTGGAGTGTTTGAATCCAGATGAAACGTGCATCGCAGTCGTCGAGTCTGCAGGAGATTATGGAGTCTGGCATTGATGTATTGTGTGTTTTCCACCAGGGGGTGGCAGTAGAGAGCCATGCAGCGTCTGAAGAGGACCTGCCCCAGTTTGAACAGGGAGACTGTGTCCTGGTGCTCGCTGAAACTCAGGAGGTTTGTGTTTCCTGGGGTTTTTACCTGCTGCTACTGTAGAGTTTCCTCCTGAGCTGTTGTTTGGGCCTCTATGTATGACTGTATGTGTATATATTTATATTTTACATACATCTATATATATAAAAAAAAATATATGTATATGTGTATATATATATATGCATACATATATATATACACTGCACGTGTGTGTGTGTGTGTGTGTGTATACTGTACATGTGTATGTATGTGTATACTGTACGTGTGTGTATGTGTGTATACTGTACGTGTGTGTGTATGTGTTTGTGTATAATGTACATGTGTATGTGTGTGTATACTGCACGTGTGTGTATACTGTACATGTGTATGTATGTGTGTGTGTGTGTATATACTGTACGTGTGTGTGTATGTATGTATGTATGTATGTATGTGTGTGTATACTGTATGTGTGTGTGTATATATGTATATGGACAGGCTCTTTCTGCAGAAACCAGGAGGTTTTTGACTATAAAAACAAATGTTTGACCTTCATAACTCTTCATAACCTTCATTTTTTCCCCTTTCAAGTTTCATTCCATATATTCAAGATATTCACTTTTAAAGTTTTTTTTTCCTAATTTATTCTACATCACTATTTCCGTTTCTTCACACAATCCACTGTTATCTCTTCCCTAAAGTCTGGTATACATTACACAGTCATTTCGTAACATTATGAAATTATGTCTTTGATCGTCGTCCTCGTCACACTGAAAGACAGTTGCTGTCACTGTCTGGTGGTCATTTTCTCAGTATTAACCAATGACATATGAATCAGTGCAACACACACAAAGCTTAAATATAATCCTACTCTGGTTTATTCTCTGCACAAATGTACAGACTTTTTGCCAGACCTTGATTGGTCTTGATTGATGGTGTTGCTGGGAACCATGTGACACAGTCACCCCTGAGAATGTTGCATCATGGGTCTGTTTAGTATCGCAAACTTTCATTCCATACTAAAATAAACACTTTTATGTTGAAAGTCCAAAATATGATCACACATTATTTTGATATCATGATAGAGTATGGTGATATATTACTCGGCTCATATTGCCCACCCCTGCTAAATAGTTTTTTCCCCCAGAGAGTTAGACTTAGATGCACAGAGTTAGACTTAGATGCACAGAGAGAGTTAGACTTGGATGCAGACAGTTAGACTTAGATGCACAGAGAGAGTTAGACTTAGATGCAGACAGTTAGACTTAGATGCAGACAGTTAGACTTAGATGCAGACAGATAGACTTAGATGCAGACAGTTAGACTTGGATGCACAGAGAGAGTTAGCCTTAGATGCAGACTGTTAGACTTAGATGCAGAGAGTTAGACTTGGATGCACAGAGAGAGTTAGACTTAGATGCAGACAGTTAGACTTAGATGCACAGAGGTAGACTTAGATACAGACAGTTAGACTTCGATGCAGACAGTTAGACTGAGATGCAGACAGTTAGACTTAGATGCAGAGAGGTAGACTTAGATGCAGAGAGACAGACAGTTGAGGATGCAGACAGTTAGACAGATGCAGAGGTAGACTTAGATGCAGAGGTAGACTTAGATGCAGAGAGTTGACTTGAATGCAGACAGACTGAGATGCAGACATTTAGACTTAAATGCAGAGAGGTAGACTTATATGCACAGAGTTAGACTTAGATGCAGAGAGGTAGACTTAGATGCAGAGAGGTAGACTTAGATGCAGAGAGGTAGACTTAGATGCAGAGAGTTGGACAGAGTTAGACTTAGATGCAGTTAGACTGAGATGCAGAGAGACTTAGATGCAGACAGTTAGACTGAGATGCAGAGAGGTGCAGAGAGAGACTTATATGCAGACAGTTAGCAGACAGATGCAGACAGTTAGACTGCAGAGAGGTAGACTTATATGCAGACAGTTAGACTGAGATGCAGAGAGTTAGACTTAAATGCAGAGAGGTAGACTTATATGCAGACAGTTAGACTGAGATGCAGAGAGTTAGACTTGAATGCAGACAGTTAGACTTAGATGCAGACATTTAGACTGAGAGAGAGGTGCTTAGAGACTTAGATGCAGTTAGACTTAGATGCAGACAGTTAGACTTAGATGCAGACAGTTAGACTGAGATGCAGAGAGGTAGACTTAGATGCAGACAGTTGACTTAGATGCACAGAGTTAGACTTGGATGCAGAGAGTTAGACTGAGATGCAGACATTTAGACTGAGATGCAGAGAGGTAGAGATGCAGACAGTTAGACTTAGATGCAGAGTTAGACTTGGATGCAGACAGTTAGACTTAGATGCAGACAGTTAGACTGAGATGCAGAGAGGTAGACTTAGATGCAGACAGTTAGACTTAGATGCACAGAGTTAGACTTAAATGCTCATGGGTCCAGGTCCTGTTAGTCTGAGCTGTGGATCAGAACGATGTGTGATTTATAGGGACATTATAAGATTGCTGAAATCTCACAGTTGGTACGAGACATAAAACAAGACTTTACACTCTGTTTCTCAGCAGGAAGGCATGGTGAAGGGGATCAGGGAGGAGAACCTGGACCAGCACTCAGATGTAGAAAATCACTGTAAAATACAGCCTGTTCAAGAAGAGTGAGCCAGTATTCGTCATATTTTGTCCTTCCACCAGACCGTCATGGTCACACACTCGTGTGTACAAAAACACACACACAATGCAGAAGCTGTACTAACAGATGGTTATTCACATGCTCTGATGTTGCAACAGTTATCTAGAGATGTTGAAATGGATGATGACAGTTCCAGTATTTTTGCTCTTTTTGTATTTCTGTCCTTTTAATGAAACACTGTGAAACATAAAAAATCTGTTTTATAATGATGCTTTAATCCTGTATCAATTTTCAATAAAGTTCTGAATAAAAGAAAATTGGAGGTTTTTGTCATTTTTGGAATCTAAATGGATCGCATTCAGTGAAGTCTGATTTACATTTTTTATAAATAAAGGAAAAAAGAATGCAGATTAACAGCCAATGATGTTTCAGGTGAATGGGATGTGAAAATAATGTGAGGCGCTGAAAACTGCAAAATGTTTATAAAAGAAGCCTTAAAACGATCTGATATTGACTATTCTTGAGTGTTAAAAGCAGTCTGTTAATGTACCTCATTGAATATCATCAACAAAAGTAAAATCAAAAAAACATCAAAATTGCTCCACGAAAAAACTCCTGAATCCAGATCCATATCCACATTATGTCCAGAAAGTCCACTTAGGGCCACTATGGTCCACATCCATCGTCTCCTGTTAGAATGATGCCGTTCACAGAGCCCAGGATCATTAAAGGATTTCAGCTGTGTGCCGGGTCTGTAACACAGATTTTTAAGACCGCTCCTCTGTGGTTTTGTTGATTGGGTTGAGACTTGTGTTTGGTGTGGTACTTTTTAAGGGCCAGCAGCTGGCGCTGTCAACATGGCCGTAATATATTGAGTCTGCAAAACAAGACTGAGAAGAGATTACCATTCCTGTGGTGCTCGATCAGCTCTGTGAGCCTGTGCACAGCAGTGCTAACACTAGCATGCTAGCATTGTTTCTCTAGAATGAATGAAAATAACATCCTGTGAAAGTGTTGATGGCATGGACAATGTTTCTCCAATCCCACAATCCAATGTGCGACATATTTAAACCTTCATACGTGTCTGAAGTCAGGTCCTTCACACCAAGAGTGAATGAGCTCTCGTAGAACAACTGTACTCGGAACCCTACTAGGCCCAACAAGTACTAGTAGCCTTCCGAACCCAAACTAGTAGTGCCAAAATGTCCACTAGTAGCACTAGTGAAACATGTTCTGATGTCCCTAAGGGACAAACATCAAACATGTTCACTAGTGTTACTTTTAACACTGAATATTTCTTTACCAGTGGAACTAGTGGAGGGAAGTTTGTCTTACTAGTGAAGCTCTGAACCTCACAAGAGTTTTGCCGTACTAGTATGTGACTGTGCACTACTAGTATACAATGGCACGCTACTTTTGTAAAAAAGAAAAAACAGCAATGTATCCTTAATATATCACAAATAATCCACAATCTGTGTCCCTGCCGGCAGCCATGTTTTCAGCATCTTCAGGGCACAGTTCTTCTCCATCGATGGTCCCAGCTCAGAGCTGGAGTCATCACTGCATGGCTGCTGTGACTTTGTTACACAGCAGTTGTTTTCAGTGTAACTGAATCATTAGAATCAGGTCGTTCAGTACTTCCTTCATGACCGGAGCACAGACTCTGTCTGACTGTCAGATATTGTATTTTAGACATTTCCCTGGTAATTGTTGGAGTTTTTAACTGATCTCCAGTTCTGCATTGCTCTGCTTGATTCTTGTCAGACGTCTTGCTCATGCCTCTTCCTGTGACAGCACTCGACAGTCTGGTAGAACTCAGCTTGCTGAGAACCTCACCAGAGCAGGTACTAAAAAAAGTACCAGGTACTATAACAGCGAGCCGGTGGAAGTGTTTCTCACACAACCATATTTCAAAATGTGTCTAATTTATCTATTCACAATTCAACATTCCTTCAAAGCCATTGTTTGAAGTTCCAAAGTTCCTCAGTGTTCTGCTGTGTAACAGTCACAACTACACTATTGACACAGCTCAGAGTTCCTCTCACTCTCATGCAGTGCAAAGTTCATCACCACAACTCCCCAGTCTCTCCTTCATTTGCATCCTCATTCTTTTTTCCTTATTTCTTAATTCCTTTGGATTCCTACCCTCCCTCAAAGCCTCTCATGTCCTCAGTCCCATGTCCTTGTTTCTCCTCTCCTCACAGTGTTTGATCCAACAGCCTCGTTTATGTCTTTATTTTATATTATAAATTACAAACATGCACAGAGAGGCTGTCATGTTGTAGTTCATACTTGTTGCCAGTGGAGGTCAAATGAAGGATTGCTTGTTAATTATTTGAAACAGAATGACTGCAGGAACACAGAGTGAGTCTTGTTTGTAATCAAGGAAGTCATTGTGGAGATGATTTGGTTGATTAGATTTTACAGTGTTCCATGACGTAACCTCCTGGATGAAGTAACATCTTGGCATCATCAGCTGGTGTTTGTTGCTACATGCTCTGCAGTTGTGTGCTTCCTGTGTCCATGTAAGAATGTGTTCACATGGACACATTGTTCAGCCCTTGGCTGGTAACACACAGTGACTCACACATGCATGCAGCTGCACACACATGTCCCCGGGTTACTGACACACTGACCCCAGCTTCAGCCATTAAATGAACATATTTCTGACACTTCACAAAAGTATATTCAAGCAATGAATTCACAAAATAACAATGATTGTGGAACAGTGGATCAACAACTCCTGTTTGCCATCATGTAAAATGCTGTTCTTTGGACTTAGTAACACACGTATATAAGCTGAGAGCATGACAGGCCTGCTGCCACAGGGGGTGTGTCTTCTGTGTACGTTATTTGCATGAATAGAAAAGTATTGGAGGAGACATGTGAAAAGTAGGACTGTAATGGAGCAGAGCGTAAACACAGTGTTCATAAGTACATCACTGTCACTGTGCTAGCTTCTTTTGAAGGAAGCCTATACTCTGGATGTGAGAGCAGGGTGGAGGGATTTTAGCAGGATAGTTGAGTGGAATATAGAATAAGAACTACAACAACTGGGCATGACTTTATTAATATTATTATTATTAATAATAATAATGCAAATAATAATAAGATTAAGAATAAGAATACATCATACTTATATAGCGCTTTTTGGACACAAAGACGCTTTACAAAACACAAAACAAAACAGTTATTACAGTTATTAAAACATTAATATCTCTGAATTAATTCAATTATACAAACCTTTATTCTCTGTTTCACCAGTTTACAAATCAATGGCTCAAAAGTCTTTATGTTAAAAGCACCATCAAAACACCTGCTTCACTCCATCCTTTGTGCACATCAGTGAAATCAGTTGAAAGGTTGGTGTGGTGGTTAGTGCTCTGGTTAAGACCTGGGTTCATGCCGCAGGTTGGAACAAGGGTCTTTCTGCATGGAGTCAGCATGTTCTCCCTCTGTGTGTGTGTGTGTGTGTGTTCTCCAGTTCCCTCCCACAGTCCAAAAACATGCAATATGGTGATCAGGTAAAATTGGTTACTCTGAATTGACCATAGGTGTGAGAGTGAATGGTTGTGTGTCCCTGTGATGAACATCATGATGGGTGGAAAATAAGTTGCCTCCTCTCTCTCAGTGAAGTTCTCCTGGTGAGGGAGGGGCCTGCAGCAGTACAGCACATTGTCTGGTAATATTTAAAACTCCACCCAAAGAGTGAGGCTGAAGTGAACAACCCCTCCACCCCCAGCCCTCCTCTTTGACTCAGTCCTTCCTTTCTTGTGGACTGTGCAGCAGCTCACAGAAGAACTCCACAGCAGATGATGTGTGTTTTTCCACAGCTGTTCAATGACAGAAGAGACGCACGAGAGAAGAGATGGGCAATGTTCCTGGACCTGCAGGGAAACCGCGTCAGTGCTGCGCGCTGCTCGGACTCGTAGTGGCTTTGCTTCAGCTCTGCGCAGCGTTTAACTTGGACACGGACACGCGCCTGGTTTTCAGCGGACCGCCGGGAAGTTACTTCGGTTATTCAGTGGAGTTCTTCGGTAACTCGTCCAGGTAAACCAGTCTTTATCCCGATGTTCTCAGCTGCTGTACACATGTTGTCGTCACAGTCCAGCTGACTGAATGCAGATGTGTTATCTTCACCATCATGCCACCCTGAAATGTGTATGAAATGATAATTATAAGGGCTCAAAAGTAGAGATAGCATGATAGCAATATCCACAGATGCTGAGATCATGTTAAAGCTGTTAACACAATTGTCCAACCAACTCAAACTAATATAAAATAAATAAAAAAAGAAGAAATAAACAGCCCACAATTGAACTCAATGACATATTTGGTTTAAATCGGATTTTACATTTTGATCTGTCCAATACCGATCCAGTGTTTTTGATACTTAGTATCAACTCTTACTTTATCAAAAGAGCCATTTTTGGCCCCTGCTCCAAAAAATAATAAAATAAAATAAAAAGTAACCCTTTTGGAAACAAATAAAACAATATTTGGATTGTATGTGTGGTGTAGTGGTTAGCACTCTTACCTTTGCAGCAAGACTCGGTTCTGCATGGAATTAGCATGTTCTCCCTGTGTGTGTGTGGGTGTTCTCCAGGTTCTCCAGGCTTCCTCCCACAGTCCAAAAACATGCAATATGGGGATTAGGTGAATTAGTCACTCTAAATTGACCATAGGTGTGAGAGTGAATGGTTGTTTGTCTCTTTGTGTGTCCCTGTGATGAACTGTCAGGGTGTGACCCCGCCTATCACCCTCTGTCAGCTGAGATTGGCACGGCGACCCCCTGGTAGAAGTACGGTGGCTGACAGAGGCAAAAATACTGCAACGACCCAAAACACATGCAGGAGGAGAAACGAGCTGCAGATTCAAAAACACAAACCTAAACAAAAACATGCAGAAGTGAAAAGACACACACACCCCAAAACACACGCAGGACAGAAAACACACATACACAAACCCCAAAACACACACAAGACAGAAAACACATACAAACCCCAAAACACATGCAGGAGGAGAAACAAGCTGCAGATTCAAAAACACAAACCAAAACAAAAAACATGCAGAAGTAAAAACACACACAAACCCCAAAACACACGCAGGACAGAAAACACACACAAACCCCAAAACACATTTATGACAGAAAACACACCCCAAAACCCAAAACACATAAATGAAAACACACACAAACCCCAAAACACACACGACAGAAAACACACACAATCCCCAAAACACACGCAGAAAATGAAAACACACACAAACCCCAAAACACATGCAGAAACGATAACCCACACAAATGAAAAAATGTGAAATGAAAAACACACAAACCCCAAAACACATGCAGAAATGAAAACCCACACAAACCCCAAAACACACATAAATGAAAACACACACAAACCCCAAAACACACGAGAAATGAAAACACACACAAACCCCAAAACACATGCAGAAATGAAAACACAAACCCCAAAACACTTGCAGAAATGAAAACACACACACACCCCAAAACACATGACAGAAAACACACACAAACCCCAAAATACATGCAGAAATGAAAACACACACAATCCCAAAACACACAGAAATGAAAACACACACAATCCCCAAAACCAGAAATGAAAACACACACAAACCCCAAAACACATGCAGAAATGAAAACACACACAAACCCCAAAACACATGCAGAAATGAAAACCACCCAAACCCCAAACACACATAAATGAAAACACACACAAACCCCAAAACACAAGAAATGAAACACACACAAACCCCAAAACACACGCAGAAATGAAAACACACACACACCCCAAACACACGCATGACAGAAAACACACACAAACCCCAAAACACATGCAGAAATGAAAACACACACAAACCCCAAAACAAATGCAGAAATGAAAACACACACAAACCCCAAAACACATACAGAAATGAAAACACACACAAACCCCAAAACACACGCAGAAATGAAAACACACACAAACTACTAAGGAATGGCATTGACTACTTAATTCTTTATTAAAAGACCTTCATTAAGAGGGTATCCGACTGTAGTCAAACTACCTGACGCTGAATTTTAATGCCTGAAATCAACGCCAGATCACCAAGACCCAATTCTGTTATTGAATCTTCAGCATGTTTCTCCTCCTGCATGTGTTTTGGGTCGTTGCAGTGTGTTTATATTTAATTTATCATATTCATTGTATTTCACAAATGTATTCAATGTAATAAATGTGATGATTGTCAATGCTTATCATGACCAGACCAGATC
The DNA here is from genome assembly GCF_019176455.1 of Solea senegalensis. Lineage (NCBI taxonomy): Eukaryota > Metazoa > Chordata > Actinopteri > Pleuronectiformes > Soleidae > Solea > Solea senegalensis. The sequence continues at coordinate 114,713 of NW_025322474.1, forward strand.
TGTTCTCATGTCACAATATTGATACAATATCCATATGTTGCTCAGTCCGACTTGAAGTGTTTGCTGACAATTGATAATACATTTCAAAAACCTATACCAATACTGTGTCATCTGTTGAATATCTTTAAAGAGACTTTCATGAGACTTTGATGTGAAGTGATTTGGAGGAGGACGGTGTGAATTAGTGAGAGAACATCATTAAAACTAATGAGGCAGCACCATATAAGAGAAGCTGATGAACAGGTGAATGCACCACTGACAACCTGACAGCGAGGAAGTGAGAGTCTGCAGTGTGACAACAGGAAGCTTATTTGTTATAAAACGTTGTCTTTCTGGATAATAATATATGTGATAATAATATATGATAGTCCTTTATTATATGTGATATTACTATATACAGTATGTGATAATAATGTATGTGTCTACTCTGTTTCCATAACATCTGCATTCCTACAGACAGCCCCTCTGGACAATTTCAGGAAACTAGATAGATTTCAGTTCAGGGGCCCCCTCTTATTTTGGGGCCCCAGGCCTAAGTGTCTGCCCTTTTGTAACGCACCTGGAAATGATCAGACTATATTGGCTGAATTATTTATCACCTGATATTTGTTTCTTCTATCATTACATTATGAAGCAACATCACACACACACACACGCATGCACGCACGTACGCACACACACACGCATGCACACATACAAACAGTGGTCCTGTCATGAGCATATTAGCAGCCTGAGTATGATTAAAAACAGACGTGCATGTGTGTGTGTGTGAGACGGGTTTTAACCTACAGCAGAAATATGCTAATGTCCCTGTGGTACAGTCAGAGTTTCTGACAGATGAACTGCTGAGTGAGACAGGGACACAGACATGAGCACACAGGTTTGGTTTGAGTGAATGAACACAACAGTTCAGGTCAGCATCAGGGGGTGGGGCTAACGTGGTTTGTTCACTGACTCATTTCTTAAATCTGAGTTGAACAGAGGGGTTTGGTGTATGTAGTGAACTGAGTCACTGTGTTTCACTTCAGTGACTCGTGAGTCAGACGGCGTCTGTGCTTCGGTCATGAACAACTCAACCATTTGGTGAACAAATGTTTTTAGTGAACTGTTGTTTCCATCACTATCACAGCATGTACGGCACCATGACCTGTTTTCTCCTATGAAAACAGGTCATGAAGAATGGGGTCCTTTCTCTCCCCCATTTCTGTCCCCCACCTCTCCTCTGTCCCCCATTTTTCCTTTCACCCCAACCGGTCGAGGCAGATGACCGCACATCTCTGAGCCTGGTTCTGTCAGAGATTTCTTCTTCTGTTAAGAGGGAGTTTTTTCTCTCCACTGATGCCTAGTGTTTGCTCATTGTGTGAACTGTTGGGGTTCTCTGCTCTCCTTGATGTTGTCTATGTACAGACCTGAGATCATGTATGTTATGATTTGGCGCTATACAAATAAAATTGAGCAGTTTAGGATTAGGCAGATTAGAAAGGTTTGCTGCTTTATCTCACTGTTAGACAGCAGCACACTGGCATTGTTGATTCACTGCCTTCATCATTCAATTCAAATATGTTACATTGTGACTTTTAATGATAAAACCAATACAGGTTCTGTTGCGTAGTGTGATTCTTCAATATTTGAAGAAAAACGCCACTCAGTTACCTGCGAGTTTCCGTGTATTTCAAAAGTAATCATGAAGAGGGCACGACTGTTCACTGCCAACACTGCCAAGCTTTCTTATTTGGTTGCTATTTCATTAATTGCTATTGTATCTAGCTGGGTTGCTTGACTTTTGACTTGCCTGTTTAGTTAAGGTGAAAGTTTGTTGTTGATATTTTGTCTGCTAGGTCAAAGAGAAAGTTGTTATTGTTGCTGTTTTGACCTAGTTTCTATTGAGTCATCACCATCACCAGGTGTGAAGTTTCATTAGCTACAGGGGAGTGGCCAACACTGCTGTAACCAATCAGCCCCTAATCGGGTGTCTTTTAAAAAGCAGCATTCACTTTGAAGCGGCAGCCTCAGGAAGACGAAGACAAAGGAGTCTAAACCGGAGTCTAACAACGAGGCTAAGTACCTGTCTGCACTTTCCTATTCATGTTTCTTCTCAAAGATACTACAAACCCCACAATCACTCACAGCATCACCGTAAGCTGTCCTCACTTATCTATCCCACCCGCTCCACACACATCCAACACCTTGTTGCAGGGGGCCTGTGGAACTGCTAGTCAACTACCCACAAGACTGAGTTCATCTCTGGCTTTGCTACTGAGCAATGCCTGGACTTCCTTGCTCTCACTGAGACTTGGATAACACCCGCCAACACAGCCACACCTGTGGCTCTCTCCTCCGCCCACTCTTTCTACCACACACCCAGATCCCCTGGAAGAGGTGGCGGGACAGGTCTGCTTATCAACCCCAACTGAACTTTCACTCTTTACCCACTGCCACACTTCTCTTCACAGTCGTTTGAATATCATGCTGTAACTGTAACTCACCCAGTAAAACTAATCATTGTTGTCGTCTACCGTCCACCAGGCTCATTGGGACACTTCTTGGAGGAACTAGATGTCCTTCTTTCAAACATCCCAGAAAATGGCCCACCACTTGTTCTTCTTGGTGACTTCAACATCCAGTCAGAGAAGTCATCTGATCTACTTCTTTTACTTTCCTCTCTTTCTCTCGGCCTATGGATACGGCCTCTTCTAACCCAGAAGGCGGCACAGGTTCTGGTCCAGGCTCTTGTCATCTCACGCTTGGACTACTGCAACTCCCTCCTGGCTGGTCTCCCTGCGTGTGCCATACAACCTCTGCAGCTCATCCAAAATGCAGCAGCTCAACTGGTCTTCAACTTACCAAAATTCTCCCACACTACACCGCTCCTCCGCTCCCTTCACTGGCTTCCTGTAGCTGCTAGCATCCGCTTCAAGACTCTAGTGCATGCATTCCATGCTACAAACGGATCCGGTCCAGCCTACATCCAGGACATGATCAAAACCGACACCCCAGCCCGCCCACTCCACTCTGCATCGGCAAACCGGCTAGCTGTCCCCTCACTGAGAGGATCGCAGAGGCATTCGCAGAACTCCAGACTGTTCACTGTCCTCGATCCCTAATGGTGGAACGAGCGGAAAGACTCCACATCTTCCACCACCGACTAAAAACACATTTCTTCCGACTCTACCTCGACTAAGACGGCGACAAAAAAATACACTTGCTTATATATCGCACTTATGACTAGCACTTTATAGTTTGGCTTATAGAAGCTCTTATTTACTTCCTTCTAGCTCTTGTTTGTATCCAAATGTTTAAATGCACTTATTGTAAGTCGCTTTGGAGAAAAGCATCTGCTAAATGACATGTAATGTAATGTAATGACCTTGGTTTTCTGACTGAATGTGAGATTCAGAAAACTTTATTGTTCTGCGAGGGTCGTATGTGATAGGCAGAGGAAAGAGTTGCTATGTTTTAACATGTGTATTAAAACAATTCAAAATACACATTAAAACAGATTTTTTTAATATTCGAATTATATTTGACTCCCGAAATACGTTCCAACAGCCCTACTTTATATTTATTAATAATAATAATAATAATAATAATAATAAACATCCTAGACTTACATTAAACCTGTTTAATTGCAACATTTCAATCCCAAATGAAGAAATTGGTAATTAAGGTCAAAGTCATTTATAACGACCTGTTACTTGTTTGAATTCAAACCACACAGTACTGGCACGTCTTCATTTTACTATTTTGGGTACAGACACTTTCATGTGCGTACACGAGATGTTGGTACTTTATTTAGGTTATCTGTCCAGTTTGGTGCATGGTACATGATGTTCACACGTTGAGTCTAAGTGTTTGTTTTTAGTGTCTTGAGTTTTTATTTTTATTGTTAAACGAGAGCCACATTTATCAGAAGTGTTTAATTGTTAAGTGTTTTCCATAATGTTAGTTATATTTACTTTGTGTCCTGTAAGACAAAATAATAACATGACACTAAATAAAATGGGCTGTGTACTTGGAGTTTAAATCATTATAGGAAACGTTGAGGATAATCTAAATATAAAAGGTCTAACATAAGTGTAGTTTTTAGTTATTTTAATAAATCAATAGATGTGAACATTACTAGCATCTTCTGGTATCTTATCATAATTTAGTGTTTAGTAATTTAGTAAAAATTGACAGTTAGGGCTGGGTAAAAAAATTTATTCAATTCATTTAGATCAATTTCATTTAAATTTTGCAATATTGATTCATATGGCATGAGTATGAATCATACTCACCCAGTAGTTGTGCACGATGAAGCAGCGGCGTGTTTACGTCCGGTTGACGTTCACAAGCGTGCACATACACTCAGGAAGCCGTCCCAACTAAATTTGACGTCTGGAACCATTTCAGATTTTAAACAACACAGGACAAAGAGCTGGATTAAACCTAAGCGGTTTGCAAGATCTGCCAAGCGGAGGTCACTTATTGTAGAAATACTACAAACCTCGGAGGTATCACACGACACTAACGTTAGCTTCCGACAACAAGCCGTTTGGTACAAAACAAACTGAGGGAATCGCTAACATTACCAGCTGATTCTCCGCGGGCTATAAAGATAACAAAGATTTACACCCGCACTCTGTAAAAGAAAAAGAAGGCTGGAAGCGGCACATTCAGGGGCTCGAACCCCACGACGTAAACATCTGACTGAAACTGTTCTCCTCATGATGTGTATGTGTGTTGTGTTTGTTTACAGTTCAAGTTTAAAATGACCAAGTTTGCACTTAAAACCTGTCGTTTATGGTTAAGAGAAAAATTACATGTCATTTAGCAGACACTTTTATCCAAAGTGACTTACAATGGAATTGAGTACAATCAGCCAGGGGTGGAGTCGATCTTGCAACCATGATGTCTTTTGCACACAGGGTACCAGTCTTAACCACTGAGCCACTCCACCCTGAGAATAAAGTACATTTGTGTTTTGGAACACAGTTGAGACATTTTCATTATTTAAGAGCAGATCCAATCAGCACGCTTGGTTTAGGGGCTTGCAGCAAGAAGACGTTCGAGCCCCGGTTGGAACAAGGGTCTTTCTGCAAGGAGTTAGCATGTTCTCCACGTGTGTGCGTGGGTGTTCTCCGGGTTCTCCAGGTTCTCCAGCTTCCTCCCACAGTATAAAAACATAAAACATGTAATATGGGGATTAGGTGAATTGGTCACTCTAAATTGACCATAAGTGTGAGAGTGAGACTGAACGGTTGTTCGTCTGTGTGTGTGTGTCTGTGATGGACAGGTGAACTGTCCAGGGTGTGACCCCGTCTATTGCCTTCTGTCAGCTGAGATTGGCACAGCTCCCCCCGGTGGAAGATAAAGTGGTAGATAATGGATGGATGAATAATGAATTCATCTTTGCAGCCCTAATTCATACTTCATAGAACATTGGTCTCAGTGTGTAACTTTTAATTCTAGACAATTGTCACATGTTACAGTCAAACCATTGTCACATGAATACACTTAAGTCTATTAGTGACACATGACTCTCTGTCATTTGCATATACTGTATGTTAAAAGTCAGATTTTATGTACACAAGTTAGTCTGGACTAACCTGAATCATGTGATAGTCCGATCACTCCTGCATGTTTATGCTGAGTCGGACTGGAGTCTGGGCCAATATTAAAGTAGAAGGAGACCATGCAGCACCATCTTCCTCCAGAAAGCATATCCACCACAAGAGCCATGCTCAATCTAATGTGTATTAATGTTAACATTTACAGCAACGTACGAAACATACACGACCACAGCACAAATGATCTCACTGTTTGCTGTTTATTTCTTTACAGTTTATACAGAGATACAGCGCCACCTACAGAGGGGGAGTCAGATGTGCATATATTCTCCTCTGCATGTATACTTGGACTGCAGCCTTAGCTCGATTAAACTTGTAAACGTACTGTGTTTCACAGTATAGCAGTGTTTCATGAAGCATCTACACACATAGATGCTTCATGAAACACATTTGTAAGCAGAATGTTTGTCATCGAATCAGATTATTTTGTTTGAAATGGCTGGTTATGGTTGGTTAATATTTTGTTACCCAACATTCCTGTACTGCACAAAGAAAGTGGTTTGTTTTGTCAGGACAGATGGAGGCAAGTGCAACACTGAGCGTGTAAACGAGATAACTAAAAAGTAGGAGGTAGTAATATGACTGAAAACGAAGTCTGATAGTATTGCGTGAGAGCCTGTTTTCAGCATACAAATAATGTGACAGTGTTTCTGTTGACAAAGACCAAACAGAGGCAGAAAAATAACAAACTGAAAGTTGTGTACTTCAACTTTCAACCATGAGGGAATTATTTATAAATAGGTTTGTGTTGCAGATAAATCAAGTTAGACCTACAATTAGGATTGAATAATGTGGCCATGTAACTGCAGTCAGTGATGCATCATAAGTCTTTAAGTGAAAATTACAGGTTACACTTCCTCTGTTTGCAGATGTTCATGCTGGAGGTGAGTGAAAGAAGCTTCTGTCATCACACTGATACAACTACACTGTAAAAGAGGCTGTTGTTTAAAGTCAGGTTTACATCATGACTGCCTTTGACTGACTCAGGGTCTATATTTGAAGTCCACATGTGGAGATCACAGGAGGAGGTGGGTCCTCTGGCTTTTCCAGCACTGTAAACATTCCTTCTTTGTGGGGGATGGGGAGCACAGCGTGTGTGTGTGTGTGTGTGATCTCTGCTAATGCCATCAGTCGCCAGCATCTTAAAGCTGTGCCATTCTCTCTGGTCCAGACTGTTTTAGCTGAGCTTTCTGAAAGAGTTGATACCATACACACGTTTACAGTGTGTTTGTTGTTTATTCTTCCTCTCACACATTTCTTCTTAAAGCATCTGGTTAAATGCTTAAAGCCAGCAGCAGCAGCTATCATAGCAGGAAAGATATGTGCATTTACAATAAAAGCACTCATTTTATTTTGTAGTAATGCACTTAATGTAGCTGCAGAGCCACGTTTCCCATGACACAGCCTTTCTTCTTCATCAGATCAGTGAAACGACCAGTCTGTGTATCAGTCATTCATTAGTTTTTCAAAATGAAATGGAACAGATAATATACTGTTAATTTGATTTTCAAAATAAAATGAAAAATAAAGAAAAGGATAATGACATTGTCTTCCAATGAAAAAAAATAAGAGTGTTTCCCGTTTCATCCATTCATCATCATTCATTTTATGTCTAACGCTAGTCACGTGACCCAAAGGTTGTGTAACCTGGAAGTAACCTGTGACGTGGCAATGATCAATCACTTGGGCTTACAATACCCTGCAGCATATACAGTGTGTATATATATATATATATATATATATATTTTGACAAGACGGAACAGCAAGGACTCAGACGCCTTTTAATTGTCTTTATTGGCACTCGTGAACAATTCTCAAGGAAGGTCCTCTTTACTGAGGAAAAACAAAAGCGTGGCTATGAAAACCTATAACAAATGGCGAGCGCAACGTTCTACAAGAGAAACGTTGCGGAACTACAAACGCGGAACAAAAAAACACTCCGAAGAGGAAACAAACAGACTAAGGTTATCATGTAAAACTTAAACAGAAAACTCTCCAAACGGAGGAAAACACGGCTCTAAACACTTCAAAACGAAAACTAACTCAAAAGCGCAATCCTAATGATTGGCGATCCTTAACTAACTAAGAATGAGATCAAAAACAAAACGCAATCTAAATGATTGGATCTAACTAATAAAAGGTAAGTCACAAACCTAGTGATTGGAGTTCCTAAAAGGCTGTGAAAATTAACAAACAAAAAATCTCTCCCAAGGAGGAAAACAAAAGGGGCTATAGATCTGAACTAAGGTATCAGTAACAGGCTATGATAAGAAAACTTACAAAATAAAGCGTCGCTCACAAAGAGGATCAAAAACTTGAGGATTCTGTGGCTGTGACGAGGAGCTCGGGTGATCAGGCATGGACGAAAACACACTGGCACTGAAACAAAGAAGCAGAGAGTATTTAAGGTTCACATGGCTTAATTGTCAGCAGGTGTGTGTAATCAGGGCCGGCAGGCCGGCAGAGGAGGGGGCAGGGCAAACTGCCGGAGTGACAGATATATATACATATGTATATATATCTATATATATATATTTACACATGTTTTCTTTTTTTCTGTTCTCAGATTAGAATAATACTTTGTCTTTTTTCTGTCTAGTGTCAGTGTTGTGATCGGGGCTCCAAAAGCTAACACCAGCCAGCCTGACATCACTGAAGGAGGAGCAGTGTTCTCATGCTCCTGGAGCCAGACTAACTGTAGCATCATCAACATTGACAAACAAGGTAAGATGTCTTTGTTACAGAGATGTTTGATGACCGAAGATGGAACCTCTGAACTCAGTGATGAGTGAAGTTCAAAGATTTATTGTAGACATCTCAGTTTACTGCAGAGCAGAGTAAACGTTTAGGTCTTACCACCTAGTTTTCTTTTTAAATTATTCTTTTTTATTCTAATTTGTATAGTGTGATTTAAACTTCAGTGGTGAGGACAGAAGAGAAACGGTATTTCGATGTTTCTGTATGTCCTGTACTTAAAATGACAATAAAAGTCTTTGAATTTGAATAATGTTTCTGAAGGTGATGGAGCCGGTTAGCTTTGTGTCATTGTAAGTTGAAATTGTTATGATTGGAAACGGGGAAATCAGATATAGTAGTTAGAAGGAGTTGCACCTGTGCAGCCTCTTAGAGTGTGAGTCACATCCACCAACGTTTTGCTGTGACATCACTCTGGGAAATACCATTTTTCTGGGTTTTTATGGCCTTTACAAATATGAAACTCTGTGGATTAAAAATATAGAATATAAATATCTATAAAAGCTTGTGTCCATGTCTCCAGGTGTCCTGTGGACACTTTCACAGGCATCTCTTTTATTGTGCTCAATGGGAAAATTGCTTTTTGGGCCACATGAGTATTATTTGGCACCAGTGGCCGCGGGAAAAAAACTGTCTTCAAGGCAGAGGGGGCGGAGCTCTATCCAGTACACCATGGCTTCACTCAGTAAGAAGGGGGCCTGGCCTAAGGCTGTGCCTCGCAGGGCAGTGAGGCATGAGTTGTTGTTGTTCATCTACATGAGCCATAAACACATTTTTTGCCTTTCTCAGCCCAGAAGGCACTGAATTCAAATATTATTTCACATTTCTACGACATAGATGATCCAGTTTTAATAAACATTCATCGTTGCAGCTGTGAATTAATCCTTTAAAGTTGGCTGAAGATTAGAATTTTCTCTCACAGTCTTGCTCAATGTGAATTGATAAAGAAATATGATCTGTAAAAACCCAAGCTCAAAATCTAAAGCAAAAGTTATCTGTGCATCATAATCATGAGAATCACTGCAGTCGTTAATAACTCACATTGTTAAACCCTTGATATAAAACTGTAATGTTATAGCACCAAATCATAACATACATTAACTTAAGGCTGTACATAGACAACATCATGGAGAGCAGAGAAACACAACAGTCTGAGGTCAGAGGTTCAGCTCCCTGCCATCACCACTTTTACCACTCTGTGATGTTGATGTTTTTTTAAGTATGACTGTATGAGGTATATATATATATACACATATATATGTACTGTATATATGTATATATATATATATATATATATATATATATATATATATATATATACACATATATATGTGTATATATATATGTATATAGACTGACATGTACTGTAGACAGTGCTGATGGTATTTTAGTACCAGGAACTTGAGCCTCTAAAGAAAACAAAAGTAAACCTATTGTTAAGATAAGCTTAGCTGGTATATGCTAGCCTCTCGTGAATTTGGCCGACAAAAAAAATTGACAAAGCTCATAATAATTTTCTTTAAAATTCGTTTTTTCTTTTGACAGAGTCGTGTGTTTTCATACGTCACACTTGTTTCCCTTATTTTCATTATTTATGTCAAAGTTAATGCAAGAGGTAAGCGTGTGAAGTCGTCTTAATTTAAAGGAGTCGGACTGGGCATACTGTGTTTCTGCTTAATTCACTGTTTATTTCTCATTTAGTTCATAATATTTTTTACCTGCTCAGTTTACAGTTTGTGGAATGTTTGTTTTCCAGAATTCAATGAAAACTTGTACTGTATTAAAGATGCATGGCCAGAATTTTTAAATATTAACAACAATCTCTCTGATGCTGCATGGTGAAATATGGGGGGTGTGACCCAAGTTCCACATGTTGAAGAAATCAGGACCAGTAAAAAAAATATCACACAAAAGCTTTTGTTCTTGGGTAAAAGTGTGAGCAGTTGTGTTTTTTTACAGTGTTATGAGACATGAAGGTAACCTGACTCAAACGTTTAAAAAATAGAAGTAGCAACTCCTTTGACTCATTGAATCCTAGAGAAATAAAAAGTGTTTTTCAACATGGTTTTAAATGTCTCCTCTTCTTCCATGTTCCTCTAGGTGATCGATATTTTTATGTTAATGACGTGAACACTCAGGTTGAATATAAGTCCCATCAGTGGCTTGGGGCTACCGTGCGTTCCCATGGCAACAGCATCGTGGTAAGAATTTGACTTTTGAACATTAGTGCATTATTAGTGCACATTATACTCCAACTAATGCAAATTGGTTGGTGTTGCTTGCATGTTTTTACATCTCTTATACAGTCATGGCTGAAAGTGTTGGCACCCCTGGATTTTTTCCAGGAAATGCACCATTTTTCTCAGAAAATGAATGCCATTTACACATTTTGTTGTACACATGTTTATTTCCTTTGTGTGCATTGGATTACCACAAAAAGAGAGGGGAAAAAAAACCCCAAATGAATATAATTACAAGCAAAACTCAATAAATGGGCCGGACAAAATTATTGGCACCCTCAATTTAATATTTGGTTGCACACCCTTTGGAAAAAAATAACTGAAATCAATCTCTCCCTATAACCATCAACAAGCTTCTTGCACCTCTCAACTGGAATTTTGGTACACTCTTCTTTTGCAAACTGCTCCAGTTCTCTCATATTTGAAAGGTGCCTTCTCCCAACAGCAATTTTAAGTTCCCTCCACAGATTTTCAATGGGATTAAGATTCGGACTCATTGCTGGCCACTTAAGAACCCTCCAGCGCTTTGTTTTCATCCATTTCTGTGTGCTTTTAGAGGTATGTTTGGGGTAATTGTCCTGCTGAAAGACCCATGACCTAGGACGCAAACTCAGGTTTCTGACACTGGGCCCTACGTTGCGACCCAAAATCCCTTGGTAATCTTCAGATTTCATGATGCCTTGCACACAGTCAAGGCACCCAGTGCCAGAGGCAGCAAAACAACCCCAAAGCTTCAATATGTTTGGAAGTTGATTGGGGCTGCTTATCCACCATTCGGACTATCCTGAGTTGCAACCTTACATCAATTTTTTTCTTTCGTCCACGTCCAGGGAGATTTGCTACAGTGCCATGGGTTTTAAACTTCTTGATTATGTTGCGCACCGTGGACAAAGGAACACCAAGATCTCTTGAAATGGCCTTGTAACCATGAGATTGTTGATATTTCTCCACAATTCTGGTTCTCAAGTCCTCAGACAGCTCTCTTGTCCTCTTTCTGTTCTCCATGTTTAGTGTGGCACACACAGACACACAATGCAAAGATTGACTCCATGTCTGTACTTTTTATCTGGTTTCAGGTGTGATTTGTATATTGCCTACACCTGTTACTTGCCACAGGTGAGGTTAAACGAGGATCACATGCTTGAAACAACGTTTTTACCCACAATTTTGAAAAGGTGCCAATAATTTTGTCCGGCCCATTTTTTGGAGTTTTGTGTGGAATTATGTCAAATCAATTCATATATTTTTCTCTGCTTTTTTGTATTTCTTCAATACAGACAAAGGAAATAAACATGTGTATAACAAAACATGAGTAATTGCAATAATTTCCTGGGAGAAATACTTAAAAAATCTTTCAGCCATGACTGTATATAATATATATCAATAATCTTTGTTATTAATATGTTGGCAAACAACCAGCAGACAAGATTCAGCTTACAAACCAGTATGTACAGATAATGTATGAGGAATAAAAAGTGTTGGTGAATGAGTCAAACACTGGAGAGGTTAGTTTGACTTACATGATATTTCAAATGTTTTCAATCATTCCTTATTCCTTATATCAGGGGTGTCAAACTCAAATGACCTGGGGGCCAATGAGCATCTAGTCTGGCCAAGCGGGGGCCGACATAGAGCAAAACAAGTGGAAAAAACAACTATTTATTGCCGGTGGGCAATATAAGATATTCATTATGATATTAGACAGAATTGCAAAGTAAAAGTGTTTGTTTTGATATAAAATGATTCACAATAAAAACATATTTATGATGCACAAAAATGGAGAATTAAATTGAAAATAATGCCGAGGATAATTGTGATTAAAACAGATTAAATATATGTCATTTCATGTTGAGTGTAATACATTTAATAAAGCAATGATTACAACCCAATGTCTTATTACTATTATAAAATATTGCTGGCAAATACATTTAGTCTTATATTCTGTCTCTATTCCATCACCTCACACAGTGGTGGGTGGGCCGCATGTAATCGATTGGAGGGCCACATGTGGCCCCCGGGCCACCAGTTTGACACATATGCCTTATATCATTTGTGTCATTTCCATGTTTGTGGTGATGTACGTGTGTTTGTGTGCTTTTGTAGCTTATTCTAGTGTAACTTTACTTCCTGTGCTTGTCATTGTCTGATTCTGATGTGCACCTCAGTCTCCTTGTTCACTTTTTGTGTTTCTTAGGTATTTTAAAATTTCTGTTTGTTTTATTCTCTAACCATCACCTGTTTTCTTCTATGGTGTTTTTGCTCTTTGTTGACCTGTAAGATCATTGTGTCATGTGTCATGTGTTCACACGTGTGAACACTGTAGACCTCCTCCCAAACGTCACACTTTGGGAGGAGGTCTGACAATGGACTCTACAGTGTCACACTCAGCTCAAGACCGCAATACTCCAATACATTTCTCCATGGCTAACATCTGTTCTGTTGTGTTTTGTGAGCTAGTTTGTTGCATACAACACGTTAGCTCTGGATTAGCGTTTTTGTGGTTTTGCATTGAAAATAAATTGAAAACCAGTTTAGAGATCTGAAGTTTTCATGTTGACTCAGCTGTTGGTCATTCTTCTTCTGCCAGATTTATTATCAACATTTTAAGATACTATGCTATTTTTACAATGTTGGCTATGAGTCAGCATCCTATACTTGTACAACATGGATGAGTCATTGATTAACACTGTTTCATACGTGCATCATGAGTTATGTTGTGCCTTCATCATGACAGAAATGTGTCATCCATACCAGAACTTGACCTAAACCTCAGATTAAAGACTCAGTATAGAGACTTGTAAGAGGTTTACATACATGATAGCATTGTTGTTGTTCACTGAAGGGATTTAGAACCACTTTAAAGCTTTTAGGAAAGGAAACATAATCCTTTTCCTTTTTCAACAAGCCGACTCTCTGCTGTTTCCAGGCTTGTGCCCCCAGGTATTACTGGAGGACAGAACATGACACGCCCTTTGCTGATGTTACGGGAACCTGCTACCTCTCTGTAGACAGCCTTAAAACGTTTGTGGAGTACGCCCCCTGTCGAACAGGTACAGTAATGATAGAAAGTAGATAATAAGACAAGATGGCAAACAACACGGCCGTCAAATGTGCAAAAGTTCACTGTCGGATTTAAATTTCCAATTCTTCGAATCCAAAATCAAACGAGTCAAAATAAACTACTTTGACATTGTCTCAGCAGAGGAAACAGCTTCACTTCTGTCCCCTCAGAGGTCGCTGTCTGTCTCATGTCCCTCCTCTTCCACTTGTGTGACTTCTGTATCTGTTCATTATTCTTTTTTGTGTTCTTTAAATAGATCATCTCTTCAGTCAGTCATGTTTACGTCATGATCTGTGACGGTTTGATTGTTTATATGAACACCAATCTGAATGACGATCAGTTGTTTTGAATGAGCTGTTTTCAGATTAGTGTGTTTACGCGGCATATTTTTATTCAGATTACATGTGTCCATGTAAACTTAAATGTGTGTCTTTAGTCAGAAAACACAAAGACATGATTCAGACTTCCTGATGTTATTATCATCAGTGTCCATCTTTCATTGGTCCTCAAACATCATCATGTCCTTCTCCTGTTATCTTCACATTCAAATCCCCACCCGGCCAAAAGGGCTGGGGTACCCCTGAGCAAGGTACCCAACCACCATTGCTCCCCGGGCGCCACTCAGTATGGCAGCCCACTGCTCCTAATTCTAGGATGGGTCAAATGCAGAGGAATACTTTCCCTAAGGGGATTAATAAAACTAAAAAATTCTAGTTTACATTCCAGTGTCCTCTAATGCCAACTTAGCATCAGTATCATTGTGAGCATCCATCTCCAACAAACCATAGATGTGGAGGCACACTGTGGTGACTTCTTTGGATGATGTGCATTTGGGGTCAAAGGTCAACCACATTTTCACACCACTAACAGTTTTTCTTATTTTCTGTTGGTGCAGTGTTACAATTAGACATGGGACAGTTTATGTTGAGCATAAGCAACAATGATAGTATAACATGTTACCAACACATGGATGGATGGACGGACGTCTGATCCCACAAACTGTTACAGCAATGCAGTTATACATGTTAGGAAAATCAAGTATAAAATAAGATGTTAAAGGAGATTAATAATGGCTCATACTTACCCACATCATGAAGTTTTGCCTCTGGAAACATCTGGTTCACTTTTAATCTTGCTTCTGATTTTCCAAACACAATGATTTCTCCTGTCGTGCATGCAGGAATAAGGTCTACACCTGTAATCAGGTTATATACCTGGTTGCAATCATGAAATATGAAAGTCAGGAGTGTTTCCCCTCTGTTGGTTCTGTTCACTGCAGAGAGACATGGACCTGCTGGACAGGGATACTGTCAGGGAGGATTCAGTGCTGACTTCACTAAGGTAAGTCTTTGTTTGTGCTGATGTAAGCAGACTGTACATTAGACTTAAAGCAGAGTGTGTGTGTGTTACTGTGATGTGTGTTACAGGACGGGAGGGTTGTGCTTGGAGGACCTGGCAGCTTCTACTGGCAAGGTGAGCTCACAGGAACACTGTGTATGTGTGTATGGAAATGATTGTGAACTATCCAGGGGATCAATCAAGCAACAGAACTAACAAGGAAACAACATGTCTTATTTTAACCGCTGACCTTTAACCCTCTGTAACCCTTCCATGGAACAGGGCAACTGATCTCAGCCACCACAGAAGAGATTGTGAAAGCCTACTACCCGTCTTATTTCCTGCTATCAGTCGCTGGGCAGATTCAGACCCAGCAGGTGCAGGGCAGCTATGACGACAGTTACCTTGGTGAGAATGAACACATTAAACAACTCATCATCACATTTGCTCAAAAGAGGCAGTATTATTCTAATTTTGCATTATGCTTTTTTGTCACCTATGATTTTTAATAAATGGAAGGGTTGCATCAGGAAGACCATCCAGAGGAAAAATCTCTGCCAAATCAATCTGTGGATTATGTGTCTAAAAGAATCAAAAATCCCAGCAAAATGTTATTTTAAGATCTTTTCTTGGCATATAATTTGTGAAGTGTATGTGTCATTCTCTAGTGTTAGGAAGGACACAATTCAAATGTGTTAGAAATACAATTTACAATGAGGCATCATCCCCATCAAATATTATTGTACCCCTGCAATTGCAGTTCCAGTCATGAATGTGTGTGAAGTGAGTGTGATAGTGTGATGATGTGAGATAGCGGCAGTGAAAACATGGCTGTCAGCAGGGACACAAGGAAGAACTGATTTTAGCTCATGTTTGAAGGACATGTTTGCGCCATGTCTTAATGTCTGGAAACTCACTCACTCTCCTGCACCAAAGTCCATGGAGGAAATCTGCAACATTACACCATGACACATAGGAGTTGTTGACCCATGACTTGTGTGGGTCACAAAATGTGTAATTTTGTGACTTTTTGAAATGACTTGTTCAGATTTATGTAAGTGAGCAGACTCACATGTGACTTAAAAACACAGGTTTTCTCTGTTGACTCCGATGAGGGAGAGGCTGGTTAACAGCAGGATAACGTGGCAAACATAAAAACTTAAAATGGTGACACCATCAACACGAGTGATATATATTTCTTAATGCCTCTAAAGTCTGTGGTAAACTTCCACATCCAAACTCAGTTCAATCTCAACTTTTCCTTCAGGTTACTCTGTGGCCGGTGGTGAGTTCAGTGGGGACGATGAAGAAGGTGAGGCTCATGTTTACAGTTCTGACACCTGAGATGTTTGTCCTCATTACAGTCAAATATACATTTGTAAAGACTTTATTAAATCATTGAGATACCTTTGTTTTCACACCAACACCTCGCTTCTTTCTCTTTTCCTACAGACTTCATAACAGGAGTTCCAAAAGGACTCATGCTGTATGGTTTAGTAAGGACTTCCCACATTAGAATTTTACATCTTTCTGAATTAAAACAAAACCTAACTAGTATTATAAACTGTGTAAAAATACACTTTACATCCAAGAAAAATGAGGAAAGCTGGATAAATGATCATGATGTATTATTGACAGCATGTGGTCAGTGTTTAAATCACTGTTGACTCCTGTCTGTTCCAACACAGGTTTCTATATTAAATGGGAGGAATCTGAAGTCTGTGCTCAACTTGACAGGGGAGCAGGTATGTGCATGTTCACACTTAAGATGGCATGTTCTGAAGATGAAGGAATCTGACGTCTGTAAAACAAACACAGTCAGTCATTGATTTTTTAAATCCCTCCCACCAGGGTTTACGTTGGCCGGTGTATGCCGGCATTTGGCCGTTGTCATGTGAATTTGGCCGGCAAAAAAAAGTGTCAAAGGTCAATGTCCAAATAATAAAGGGGCCATCCACAGGAAACTTGTTCAAGTAAATACGTAAATATTTTTTGGCTGGACATGTGTTCAACCTGAAACTGTATTTTTTGGAAACGCCTCCCAGAGTAAGGAAATCTGGCGTTTCCGTGTAGACAGAGAAGACGCTGCTTTCGGAAAACCATAACGTCACATTCCCACAGTCATTCATTGTCTTGTGTTTGCAGATTGTTTGGCAGTTTTCTTCTATCTTGCGAGTTAAAATTTGAAACTCGTGTCCACAGCGTGAGCCTTTATTGTGATGCACGTCTGCACACAAATACAAGTGCCGGTATTCAAAATACCGGTCAAATTAAGTGCCAGCCCACTTCCATGTTTGCACTGGTCCATGTTTACTGATGTCACAGCTGGCAGCCGTGATTTCACTGAAAGTGTCTGCTGCTTTCTTTTGAAATGTTACTAGGTGGTCTTTTGTTTGTGTCATCAGAGGTACAGAGGTGTTGACCTCAGACTGAACGGCAAAGAGTAAACTGTGAAGTCACTGAGAGTGATCTGAGGTGAACTCCAGATGCAGTGGCTCTGTGATGTCACTGGACGGCCTTCAAACGCTGTCATAAGATTTAATGTGAAGTGTTTAGATACTGATGTCTGCGATGTTTTCTCTGCTCAACCTTTTATCATTCACTCCATACAAAAGTACTAAAAAAGCTAAGAAGTAATAAGTGGTGTGACATTACAAATGTGTTTGATGTAAGAGTCATAACATTACTCATTATTGAAAAAGCAACTGAGCTCTTCAGGCCTGTTCACTGACTGAGTTTTAAAAGAGTTTGGATCATCTACCTCTACAGGAACTCACAGAGAGAAGGTGAGACCCCAGGGGATTGAAGGATTAAGAGATTCTGTAAGATATAGCTTCTGAGGGCTGTGGTGCAAGAGGACACAGACAGGAAAATGAAAAAATTCACCATGGTGTGATTACAGGCTGAACGGCTCTTGTATGTAATGTTTTCCAGATGGGCTCCTACTTTGGTTACGCAGTGGCAGCCACTGACATCAACAACGACGGGTGAGTAAAAAAAACCTTAAACAGGAGAGATGGAGAGATTGTGAGAACTGTGGAGAGCTCACAGAGACAGACACTGTTACCCATGCACCCTTTCACCCTGTGCTCCTGTTAAAATGATGTGTATACTCAGTCTGCAGCACATTCACACCCTGAAAACTCTTCTTAAATTTATTTAAAGTGATGGGATTTAGACAGAGAACTGCACCAATCACACACATGTCATTTTATGGCAAACACAGCGATGATTAGTTAACAGACAGGTATAAACATCAAAACTATGCCTGACTATTTTTCCTTGAAAAAAAGTGTCTTCACTTAACAATTTCAGCAGTATTGAAGGATTATACAACTTGCTTGGTACATAGAATTCGGTAAATAAGTCTGAAATAATGAGTGTTCTCTCTTCACATTACACTGATTCTGAGAAACAGCCCTGGTCATACTGTTGGCTCAGTCACTGTGTTGTACATCATTTCCTTATTGATGGATCAGAACTGCATGTCCAGCGTTTACAGTTTGAACAACATAGAAAAGCAACGTTTACAACAGTTACACCATCACACATGTTCATGAAAGGCACACAACTCCTGTTCTGTGCATCACAAGTTAAAAGAGTTGTAACACACATTTGCACCCCCATGTTTCACACTGTGACGATATGGTCAAATTCTGTACACTTGTTTTTTTACATGTGCACAAATACAGCTGCTTGACCGCTGCTACAAGTCTCACATTCTCACTTTTGCACCACAGCCAACTGTGATGTGCTTAAGTGACACACCTAAAGTCTTTAGGTGGGAACGTTGGGAATTCTGGCCAATCAACATTTCCAGGAGGTCTTCTGACTAATCAACATGGCTGTCAACTAAACCACATATCATAGTCAGCTATGGTGCAAAAATGACAGCTGCAGAAAACTTGTAGCAGCAGATTCAAGCAACTGTAAAAAAAAATGTTTTCCTATAAATAAATGCATTTGTGAGACAATGTTCCACAGACTTATGTTGCATGCATTCACATGAAGGTTTACAACACGTGTTCATGTCCTCACATGGTGAAACAAAGATGTTACTGTTACATTGTACTTTTCTCTCCACTTACAACAAGACACTTTCCCCATTTTTATATATAATAATAATAATGATATAGTGTGGTGACAGTAGCAACACCGTGAACGACAAACGTTTTCATCTGTGAGGTGTAGCAGGGATTTCTGTAGCTGTAATCAAGAATGTGTGAACTTACTGGCACAGATATGCACGAGCTTTGCTACCAAAATACCTTCATACACTTACAGCAGTCAGTGTGTGGGAGGGATGATGATAGCTGCATCAGCTACATCATTAGTATCCCACAGTCTAGCCCACCAATTCATTCTACAAAGAATGTAAATGCCTCATTTTGAAAAATGTCAAGAAGTGGGCTGAGAGCTGAGTGAGGAGATGGGGAAGCAGTCCAGGTTAGTTACAGCTGTGTAGAAAATCCCCTCTGCTGTTGTTCAGCGAGTTGAACGTCTCAGTTTATCATAACGCGCTGTAAGCAGTGGAAAGAGAAGGCAAAAAAGCAACAAAGCAACAGCTCTAGCATTTATAAAAGGGGGGCGGAGTTTGAATGATGAAAGCCTGTACCAGTACAGCGTACAGGCTTGGAAAGCCAATGTATGCAATAGCTGGTGTTTGACTGAGAGACTGTAGATAATTTCAATACTTTACACAAAACTAATAACATTCATTCATAGTCCAGCCTTTTCAGCTATAATTTTCAAATGAAATGTGTTTAAATCACTGAATTAACTTGACAGCAATGTTAAAATAATACAATGGTCAAGTGCATTCATTTCACCCTATCTCTGCTTGAATAGTCTGGATGACCTGGTGGTGGGAGCTCCATTGTTCATGCTGCGTGGGTCCAGTGGGCGTCTGGAGGAGCTGGGGAAGGTGTACGTGTACCTGCAGAAGGGTCCGCTGCTTGTGGAGGAAGGCCACTCCCACCTCCTCGGTCGACAGGCCTTCAGCCGGTTTGGCACCTCACTGGCTCCACTCGGCGATCTCAACCAAGATGGATTCAATGGTAGCAGTGTTACGTAGAACATGAGATACACTCAGAACAGCAATACAGTAACACAACATTAAATATTAAATACTTGTTTGTCATTGTCCAACAAACTTCAGGTAACTTTAAGGTCCAGTGTAGAAGAAGTGGTGACATCTAATACACCTCACTGTGGGTCACCATTGCTCCCTTACACCTTTGAGAAAAGGAAGTCTGCTGACTCATCATTAGATGTCACTAATTCTTAAAAAGTGGACCTTTAATGAATGAAATACATGATATGATACAACCTGTTTTTTTTATATTTATACTTATTCATAGAACAAATCTACTTCTGTACATATATATTCATATTCTTGCACTTTCTGCTTGTTGCAATTCTGGTGAGATGCAAACCTCATTTCGTTACCCGAAACTTGTATTTGAGTAATGACAATAAAGTTGAATCTCATCTCATCTCATCTTAACTACAACTAAATACAACACAATGATACAACACAACATTTTGTGTCAAGAGTTTGACAAAACTGTTGTGTACAATCAGACTTGGCCATCGGCTGTCCCTATGGAGGAGACGACCAGCAGGGATTGGTTCTCATCTATAACGGTCATACTAATGGACTGATGAACACGCCCACTCAGACACTCTCTGGCCAATGGGCGTCTAGCTCTTTCCCAGCGAGCTTTGGCTTTGCTCTGCGGGGCAACAGGGATGTGGATGAAAATGGCTACCCAGGTACTGCAGTTCACAGAAATCTGTCAGCACTTCATTTGCTCGTAGGGTATTCTCACTTCACTCACTGTCCTTTGTTGCAGATCTGATTGTTGGGGCGTTTGGGCTGGATAAAGCAGTGCTGTACAGGTATGCTAACACACTCAGCTTTGTGACAAAGACTTGAAACAAAGCTTTCTCCTCCACATTCATCTGTGTTCTGTGTTCTTCCATCAGGGCTCGGCCAATCGTGAGTGCCAGCGTGTCCCTGACAGTGCAGCCCACCATGTTCAATCAAGAGGAGACTTGTCGGCTCATCACTATGACAGAAACCTTTGATGTGTCTTGGTAAAATTCATCCCCACTTGTGTATTGATGGGAATATTATATACTGATCTAACGTATTTAATGGTTCAGCTAAAAGCTTTAATGTGGTTCACAGAAGAGTGAAGAGAGAAGTGAGCCAAACATGGAAAGTTATGTAACGCACATGTTTCTTCAATTTCAGCTCTTTGAACTTTGCCTCACCAGAATGTCAAATGACTTCATGTTCACAAGCGGCTCTTCTCTGCACTCACAATATTCAGAGGAAAAAACACTGTACCACCCTGCTGTCAGTCTCAGTGTCACCATTCTATTTAGGGAGTATGGTGACAGCCTGTTATCTGCCCAGGAGGTTCATTCAAGAACGTGTTGTGTTGGTGTTTATTGGTTTTGTCTTAGAAACAAAAATAAGACAGTGGAGGCAGAGAAGAGGAAGTGGGTAAAAGGTGGAGCAGTTATGTGGAAAGATGAGTCCTGAGCTATGACAATGTTGGAAAATGGTTGTAAACGTCTTGAAACCGTTTATATAGGCACTATCTCTCTCTCTCTCTCTCTCTATATATATATTATACGTATATACTAGGGCTGCCACAAACGATTATTTTGATAGTCGACTAATCACCGGCTATTTTTGGATTAGTCGACTTATCGGATCATATGTAAATTGAATGTATAACATACAGTTTATCGCACCAGCATGCAGCTGCTCTTATATAACAATCATTAGGGTTCAGCTTGAAGTGTTTAAGGTATATGCTACTAAAAATGAAGAAAATTAAGATGATAGCTCATTAAACCTTTAATGAAACATGCTTGTAGCAACAAACAACAAACAGCTGAGTAAACTGATAAGGCACTGGCCTAAACAACACAAAAATAAATAGGCCTACTTAATGTTTTTCTTTCATTTTTCTTTGGCGTCAAACGTAACTACAATGAAGTAGGCACCTAAGGAATTATTAAAGTTTTGGTCTCACTGACTCAAATATAACAAAAGTGCATTTTGTGCTCAGTGCTCACAACTGTATTCAACTTTACTACACTGTTACTACACTGTTACACCGTTACTACACTGTTATAACGTTACAGAAAACACATGAAATATGTGTGCTTAGGCTAATTAATCAAATTGTCATCGCTAATGTTAATGTTTACAGCTATCAATATGAGTAAGTAGTAAGTTAGCTCTCTGTTTACGCTAATGTTAGCAGCTAACTAGCCAGTTAGCTTGCCGAGACGACGGTCCCTCTTCATTGTCCTTGTCAGCCACAAGGTGCTGCAGTGAAAGGCATATACGTATATGTATATACATATATATATATATATATATAGAGAGAGAGAGAGATACCTTTTATATAGGCACTACCTCTCTCTCTCTCTCTCTATATATATATATATATATGTATATACCTATATATAGAGAGAGATACCTTTTATATACTCTCTCTCTATATATATATATATATATTTAGAGAGCGAGAGATAGTGCCTATATAAAAGGTTTCAAGATATTTAACTATATATAAGGCTGAGAGAGGAGCTAGAGAGGAGGTTGGAAGTAAATGCAACTGTGGTCCCAGTGTTGATAGAACACGAGGAGCTATAACACCCAAACTGGGCGAGTGATTCCAAGAACACTCAGTCTCCCAGGTCGAGCTCGGAGGAGAAGATTTTTTTTATATAGTTGGAATCAGCAAGTCTCCAGATTCATGTGAGCCTTTATATGACCACAGTGAGTAGCATATAAGTTTAATCGCTATGATTTTCAGCTCGTGTGGTTTAAAGAGGTGTTTTCTTTGTTCAGAGTATTGACACATAATCAACACTGACTGTCATAAGCATGCCACTGGTGCTGGGAACCACATGAATACATGGAGGGCATGGGTATCAGCAGGGACACAAGGAAAAATCAGATTTACCTGCATGACACAAACTTCTCAGTGAGACAGCAGAAGACCAGCAGCTCCTGTAAGCTTTAAAACATCTCTATGGACTTTGGTGCAGGAGAATGAGCAGCTTATAAACTTCAGTTTACAGAAGAAAGGAAAGTCAGTCAGTCATCATCTACCGCTTTATCGTCCACCAGAGGGTCGCGGGGGGTGCTGTGCCAATCTCAGCTACATCGGGCGACAGACGGGGTACACCCTGGACAGTTCGCCAGTCCATCGCAGGGCCACACACACACACACAGATAGAGACAAACAACCATTCACTCTCACACTCACTCCTATGGTCAATTTAGAGTGTCCAATTTACCTAATCCCCACATTGCATGTTTTTGGACTGTGGGAGGAAGCCGGAGAATCCGGAGAGAACCCACGCACACACTGGGAGAACATGCAAACTCCATGCAGAAAGGCCCTTGTTCCAACTGGGGATCGAACCCGGGTCTTTTCGCTGCAAGGCGTGAGTGCTAACCACTAAACCACCGTGTAGCCCGAAGAAAGGAAAGGAAAGAATTGAAATTGTCGGAAAAGGGAGCAATATAGCAACAATATGTCATGTTCAGAATGTGTGAGAGTCATATATTCCAGTGATAGAAAACAACTGAGAGACAAGACAAAACTAAACAACCACATTCACATCACAAGTACTGAACACGAAATTCTTTGAACACAACCACACTAAGAATTGCATTGTACCCAGGATGTGTAGACAAACACAGATCATGGTGAATTATGTATACAACGCTCACTTCATTGCTTCAGTTTGAAGATTTCAGAAAGTTCCCTTAAAATCTCAGCTGTGTGTATTCACCAATTTTACTATTTTATACGACACATTGTCAATACCATGCATTCTGACTGGATACATGTGTACCAGTAGTGACACTTTGTCCTTGTTTGGAAAAAATTAAACCCAGAACATCACTTGCATTGATACAGGTTTTGGGATTTACACTATAAATTGCAAAAACTAACAGGTCTGGTGTGTAAATGGCTTTAAACTACTGCAAGTGTATCTATTACAATTTGCCTTTTGTATTTTGGTAAAAAAAAGTGCTGTAGATGAGGAATCGTGGTCACAGTGACTTTTTTAATGTGACACGGCAGCAACATCATCATCAGCAGTAGCTTAGTTCTGATGTGACATAAAATAGAGTTGACAGTAAACAGAAACTGGACTATATGTTTATAATCCGACTGAATCAGCAGAAACACAGTTCAGAAGGATCATGAATGTAAATGCACTGAAGGAACATTGTAACTACATTAGTATCTGATTATATGAAGAGCTTACTCATTATAACCTTGAATAATACTTCAGTGTAAATCCATCTGTATACGCTCAGTGTAAGTGAATGTAAAGAGTTTTTTCTCTTTTTTTTGCATTCTCCAGCATCAGCATCAGTTTCTGCCTGCTGGCTCATGGAAAGCACCTCCCCTCTCGTCTAGGTAAGACACACACACACACACACAGATGGTCCCCATTACCTTGCTTTCTTTGTGTAGCCACAGCTATGTTGGACTTCACTGTGGACAATTTGGCAGTTGAGATTAAGACAAAAGAATAATCATGTAAATAGAGGATCGCTTATTGTGGGCTTCAGCAGTTTAGAGAAGTGTGCGTGTTTATTTACAAATGCACTGGTGTGTATTGTTGTGTGTTCTCTGCATAACTGTTGTCTTGTGGGCAGCTGCAGTAGTTTGAACTGTATGGAGAACACAAGAGGGAACTTACTACAATAATGTTTACCACTGTACGTTAATGTTATTACACATCATGATAAAAAGCACCCACTACATGTTGTTGGTGGAGAATTTCCATTCATCTAGATCATCTTAAATGGAGAAAACATACAAGTAATGTATTGTATCATCAGTGAAACGTTTATGTTATGTTTCAACACATACTCAACACACTCTGAGGTGTGCAGGTAAAAGCATGGCTGATCCCTCTCACCCAGGACATCATCTCTTAGCAGCCTTGCCTCTGGCAAGAACATCCAGACTAAAACCTCACGCCACAATAACAGTTTCTTACCCTCTGCTGTCACTCTCATGAACAGCACCCCACATAAAACAAACCCACAATTAAGCCAACATTATACTTATGTAAACAAATGTAGATGTATGAGTCATATTTACACAAACCATATCAAAATAATTCCTTTCAACCCACTGCATCTTAGGTAAATATTGTGTTTGTGATACTGTATACATTCTTCATATCTTAGGTTTTTATTTTCCATCCATTCATTTTCTACTGCTTTATCCTCCACATGAGGTTCACGGGGAGTGCTGTGCCAATCTGAGCTGACATAGGGCTAAAGGCGCAGTGCACCAGCCCATCACAGGGCCCTTCTTTTATTTTATTCTATTTAAATGCCCCAAAACACTAAGTCAAATTCCTTGTATGTGTAAATGTACTCATTAAAAAACGATTTGGATTCTGTTTGTTCTCATTTGTTGACACGGGAAAAAGCCAAATGCTTCCACATGTCAGAGTTAAAAATTGCTGGAGCATCCACAGTTTCAAAGTCTTTGTCTTGTGTGTCATACATTCAGTGTTTTTTTACCTTGTGTTTGTGTGTGTGTGTGTTCATCAAGGTTTTTTGTTGGAAGTTCAGTTAGACAGAATGAAGCAAAATCAGAAAGAATCCACAAGGAGGACTCTGTTCCTGGACACTCAGCAGCCCAGTCTGGTGAAGACCTTCCAACTCACCAATGGAGAACGACTGTGCCATGACACCATGATCTATTTACGGGTCAGTCACACCTCTGTATTTAAAAAAAAAAAATCATATAAAAAGTTGTTTTCAAGGTTTAATTCATGGAAGGTCAACAAATGAGCAAGATGCTAGGAGCTAAATGTAAATATTGCTGCATCATGAGCCGTTTTTAGACATTGAATCAGGACATTCTGTTGAGTTTGCTGCTCACTAGACTGTCTGGGTCTGACATGTTCATGACCGCAAGATAATATCGAGAGGATCAAAGCCAGGGGGTGGAGCCTGAATTGAGCTTTCAGGAGGCAGGAAACTTATGCTGCGTTCCATTTACATCGTGGAACTGGGAGTGACATTTCAATTCCAGTTAAGACAATTCAGATTATTTCTTTCATTAAATGTGAGGTTTATCTATCATATCATACAATATGGTATGACATGATGAAAAGTAGTATGATAAATACGTATCATATGTTTTGTCTCATACTACTTTTAACTCTTTGGCTGCCATTGACTGCTGTAGACATCAATTCGACCACTGCTCTGAAAATGGCTGGCAGCCAATGAGTTGAATAGTGACTGGTTATTTTCTTCCCTTTCTTTGCTAGTCAGATCACTTTTTTATGACGACAGATTATTTACATTACATTACATGTCATTTAGCAGATGCTTTTATCCAAAGCGACTTACAATAAGTGCATTTAAACATTTGGGTACAAACAAAAGAGCTAGAAGTAAGTAAGAGCTTCAAGTAAGCCAAACTATAAGGAGCGAGTCATAAGTGCGATGTATAAGCAAGTGATTTATTTATTTTTTTGTCGTCTTAGTCGAGGTAGAGTCGGTAGAAATGTGTTTTTAGTCGGCACCGGAAGATGTGGAGGCTTTCTGCTGTCTGGATGTCAATGGGGAGCTCGTTCCACCATTTGGGAGCTAGGACAGTGAACAGTCTCGAGTTCTGTGAATGCTTCTGCGATCCTCTCAGTGAGGGGGCAGCAAGCCGGTTTGCCGATGCAGAGCAGAGTGGGCGGGCTTGGGTGTAGGTTTTGATCATGTCATGGATGTAGGCTGGACCGGATCCGTTTGTAGCATGGAATGCAAGCACCAGAGTCTTGAAGCGGATGCGAGCAGCTACAGGAAGTCAGTGAAGGGTACCTGTAGAACTGTCCAGCAGGCAAAGCTATCTATCTTTCATTCTATTTATCTGTTCATTGTTGTAATTGGTATCAAAGCACCTTGTCAAGGTCATGTTTTGTTATATATTAACCTTCGTATGTGCCTTTGGAAGTGGCTTTGTAGATCTTTCTATCATCAAAACCTGTACAACTTGTCGGTTTTACAACCTAATAACTGTTTAACTAACTAACTCTAGTTAGTAGCTAACTAACTAACTAACTACTAACTGTCTAACTACTAACTGACTGCTGTTTAACTGTGTATGTGGAATAAACCTTCAGAAAGACAGTCGAGTTGTACCCGCCATACTTGTTCTGGTTACCCTTTCCAGAAAGGAGTATTGAGCTGAAAGGATCAGCCAGAAGAAATCTGGACAGTTGTAAAACCGTTGTCAGCGCCGTATCTGTGGAGTACGGACTGCCAAGCGGAGGACGACAATCGTGAAGTACCAGGACCGGAGTACTGGTGAAGCAGTCGTGAATTACTAAAACGGAGGAGCCGGAGCAAAGAGCTAATGGAGCCGTTGAAGGATTAAAGGAAGTGCCGCAGCTGTGAGGAAGGCTGTGAAGATTGCACAAGGAATACAGATCTCTTCTGGGCGAAGAGCTAAACCGTTAAGCCACTAACAGTGCTACGGAAGAGCCTCACAGACTGTGACATTGTGACGTCGACAGCCTACAGCTCTCCACTGTAGGTTTTCCAGTCAAATGCGCAGCGGAACCTAACAACGCGTATTAACCGCCTTAATGTCAACGCTGGTTGTCTAGGTACAGAAAAACTGTCGCAAGAGTTGGCAGGGTTGGAAAACGACTATGATGTTTTCGTCGATGCCAGCAATGAATATATTGAAGAACTGGGACAGATAGACCCAACGGACAATAACCGTGAACTGAGAAATGCCACGAGGGACGCCATTGTGCAAAGGTACTGTGAGACTATGGAAATGCTGTGGATCAAGGATGCTGAGCCAGATATAAGCACCCTCGTGGCACGGTTCAATTCAGCTTGCGACCAGGCTGAGGTACTCAGCCTGGTTGGGGAGATGGGCATACCCGACCAGTAACTCGTGCTAGTACCACCCCACCTGTTCACACCCACTCAACTATCAGACAGGGCACCATAGCTGGCACCAGACCCCCTCATCAACCTCCTCAACAGCCTCAACAACCTAATTTTGGACCCACTGTCAGCTTTACTCCTCACCAGTACACCACGGCCACCAAGGTTTCACACTGCTCCCACCAACACCAGCATGGGACAAAGGAGCACTGTGCCCACCAGCAACTTTGATACAGTCACAGGGG
The DNA here is from genome assembly GCF_019176455.1 of Solea senegalensis. NCBI lineage: Eukaryota > Metazoa > Chordata > Actinopteri > Pleuronectiformes > Soleidae > Solea > Solea senegalensis. Next base: position 142,936 of record NW_025322474.1, read on the forward strand.
GAGAAGACAGCTCTCAGTGGGCCCAAACCCAAAGCAAAGATCACACCAATAAGCTTGCCTATGTTCTCCGAGAACAGGAGGGACTATTGGCACCGGAAGTCTGATTGGGAGAGTATCCAGGCGCAAGCGGGTCTCACAGAGTCCTTTGAAGTGGAGCAGGAGAAACTGAAGGGTCAAGTGACAGAGTTACAGGAAGTCAATGTCAAGAAGGTAGAGGAGCAGATTGAACTGAGGGCCCAGATGCCTGAGCTCAGCAAGGAGCTGACCTCTGTAAAGACCCAGACTGCAGAGCTGCAGGAGACCTTGGTGCAAAGTCAGGAAAATCTCACTGAGCTTCAGTCTGACTTCTACCAGAAAGAGTCAGAAGTTTCTGCTCTGCATCGAGACCTCAAGACACCAGAAGAAAAGCTGAGCTTAGCACAGGAGGACTTGGCTGATAACCACACCAGCCAACTCATGCTAACCACACCACTGCTAACTCCAAACCAGACAGGTTTGGAGGCTCAGACAAAGGAACTGAAGAGAAGCCACGGCTCATTGGAGCCAGAACTCACTAAACAAGACCAGAAGCACCTGGTGATACTGTCTTTAGAGAGCAGATTTTCTGAGAAAATGCTAACCCAGGGGCTTGCACATGTGAGCAGCCCCAAAAAATATGCCTTCCCGGGAAACCATTTCAAGAAGCTCTTATTGTTCCTGAAAGGCCAAAAGTCATTACTCACAAGAGTAGAGCTTTTGAAGTTCAGCGAGCCAATCCTCATTTACACTTCTGAGAGACCCAGCTACCATGAGAAGCCGGTCGACTGGAGGAGGATCCTAGAGGGAGTGGAGAAGATCCTGAAAGCAAGGGGCTTCTACCTCAAGCCCTGGGTCCGGTCTGGTCAAAATGGGAGGAAGAACGAGGCAAAGCCTGACCAAATGACTCTCCTTACTGAAGGAGAAGTGGAAGTAAAAGCAGCAAATCCATTAACTCGTCGCGTCCCACTGAGCCAGATCACTGGATTGTACGACCCCATCGATCTAACAACACCTGTGAAGAAGGTGTGATTCTTGTGAGGAAGGCAAGCTTACTAAGGACACTTGGGATGAATCCCTCTCCAACGAGCTCCGAGGGAAAGCAATTGAGCTGTTGGAAGAGTGGCAAAAGGGTCCCAAGTTCCTGTCTAGTCCATTTCAAGATTGGCCTATGAAATCTGCAGCAAAAGTGGCGGCTGAAACGAGAGGAACAGTAAACGGACTCCAGAGAAAAGCGGCGTGGTGTGGTATTCAGTTGCATGGCTTCGAGAGTGACGCATGCTGACATTGTGGAAGATCTGTCGATGGATGGATTCCTAAAGGCGTACCAGCGCTTCATGGCTCTCAGGGGCCACCCAAGAAAACTTTGGTGGGATCAAGGGACCAACTTTGAGGACGCCAAGACAGTTTTAAAGGAACTCTACGAATTCCTGAACAACATCGTCAAGGATCAAGTCCAGAAGAAAGCAACCGCCGCTGGGACCGACTGGTCGTGGGTGTTTCACCCAGCAGACTCTCCCCATCGAAATGGAGCAGCTGAAGCAGCACATCAGGATGGGCCTCCACAACTCGACCGAGCCTAAACTGGCCTCTCAGTGCATCCTGGTCAGCCAACCACACTACAGTCTCCCACTGTGATGTTCCTTGCGGGTGCGTGCCACTTCTGTCAAACAAAGAGGAAGCGAAGGAAGAAGATCAAAAGCAATTGACTGAAGAAGGTGAGAAGTGATAGGGTCAAGGGGGCAGGAGGTGGGGCGGGCAGAGGTGGTTATTAGGGAAAGAACTTGATCATGAGATAGAGGGGTGAAAGAGGATAGAGAAGGAGCTGAATTTGTGATTGGTAGAGTGGTGAGATCAGGAGGTGGGGTTGAGAAAGAAGAGCGAATGTCATCTACTTTTTTTGTGAAGTAGTTGACAAAGTGGATTGGTAGAAGGGAGGAGGGAAGAGGGAGAGTGGGAACATGGACAACATAGAAACATGGTTCCTCCAAAGTATATCCAAAAAGGCTGCAAAACTAATGAGAACATTCTAAAATCTAAAATGATGTTCTGTTTCCAAAACAACACATTTGGTTAATATTGTTGAAATTTAATTTCAACAATATGAAAATATAACTACTGACATATATAAACAAATGTACAACTACCCAGGCAGTTATTTCAGGAATATTCAGGTTTTTTTTAATGTTTGGTTGTATAATGTACTGACTCAAGATAAACATGGCAAACACTAAAATCTTATGACTAATAAAATGTATGCCTGGTTAAGTCTACAGTATGTTAGAAATATGGGTGCTACTTTATCTCACAGCGAACAACCTTTTCTAACTGGAAACTTAAATTTAAATGCTCATTCTCCACTATAATGGCCCTTTTCCACTATGGTCCCGCCTCGCCTCGGCACGGTACAACACGGCACGGTTTAGGTTGCATCAACGTGGGCGGAGTCATCACTGCATGGCTGTGTGAAACTGCGGTAATTGTTAATTGTTGGAGATTATCTCATGTTTCTAGGATTGTTGTCTTTTTGGTACTGCATCACGTACCCAGCATACCTACAGAGGGTTATTGCCTTTTTCTCCTTATTAGCCAAACGTGCCATTCTTTTTATGTGGAAGGATTCAAATTCTCCAACAAACAATCAGTGGATCAGAGATGTTATGCTGAATATAAAGCTAGAAAAGGTTAGATGCACTCTGTGAATAAGTTCTACAAAGTGTGGGACCCTTTTATACAATATGTGAATTTATTACCTGGCCTGGAATTGTGAGCATATATCACATGTTTGTACTATATGTACGTAATATACAGTGGGTACTGAAAGTATTCAGACCCCTTTAAATTTTTCACTCTTTGTTTCATTGCAGCCATTTGCTAAAATCAAAAAAGTTTATTTTATTTCTCATTAATGTACACTCAGCACCACATCTTAACAGAAAAAAAACTAGAAATGTAGAAATAAGATAATATATATATATTCATAAGTATTCAGACCCTTGGCTGTGACACTCATATTTAACTCACATGCTGTCCATTTCTTCTGATCCTCCTTGAAATGGTTCTGCTCCTTCATTGGAGTCCATCTGTGTTTAATTAAACTGATTGGACTTGATTAGGAAAGGCACACACCTGTCTATGTAAGACCTTACGGCTCACAGTGTAAATAAGAATAATGAGGTCGAAGGAACTGCCCAAGGAGCTCAGAGACAGAATTGTGGCAAGGCACAGATCTGGTTGCAATTGAAGGAAAGATGAATGTGGCCAAGTACAAAGATATCCTGGAAGAAAACCTCTTCCAGAGTGCTCAGGACCTCAGACTGGGCCGAAGGTTCACCTTCCAACAAGACAATGACCCTAAGCACACAGCTAAAATAACAAAGGAGTGGCTTCGGAACAACTCTGTGACCATTCTTGACTGGCCCATCCAGAGCCCTGACCTAAACCAATTGAGCATCTCTGGAGAGACCTGAAAATGGCTGTCCACCAACGTTCACCATCCACCCTGACAGAACTGGAGAGGATCCCCAAATCCAGGTGTGAAAAACTTGTTGCTTCATTCCCAACAAGACTCATGGCTGTACTAGCTCAAAAGGGTGCTTCTACTCAATACTGAGCAAAGGGTCTGAATACTTATGACCATGTGATATTTCAGTTTTTCTTTTTTAATAAATTTGCAAAGATTTCTACATTTCTGTTTTCTTTCTGTCAAGATGGGGTGCTGAGTGTACATTAATGAGAAATAAAATGAAACAACTGCAATGAAACAAAGAGTGAAAAATTTAAAGGGGTCTGAATACTTTCCGTACCCATTGTACGTTTTACTGATATGCCAAAGTATACTATGGAGCACATTTGTTTTCTTCTTTTATTATTTATTTATGATATATTTTTTATTTTTGTCTTGTGTAACGTCAGTTGTTATTGTCATTTTGATTACAAAACATTGTAACATTGTAATCTTTAACTGTGTCGTCTGTTTAATGACAAAGCATCATGAATAAAGTGTTTAAAACAAACCAACAAAAAACTCCTTTGTTCAATAATATGAAATCATCAATTATATTGTATGGACTTTGGTGCAGGAAAGTGAGTGTTACAAAGTTCAGTTTTCTTGTGTCCTCGCTTACTGATCTGTCTCCAGTTGGTTCCCAGGCCAGGGGTGCACACACTCAAAGAGATTGACCTGGGCTTTAACACAAATCTCAACAATTACATATTTTGCTGTAAGTTACTGTAAGGGTGCTGGTTGTGTTACCATGGCAACACAACTAGATAAGAATGAACTACTGTCATTGCCCTGAAAATCCAGAGTTAATTCTGAAGTCAAATTGCTCATCTTTGTTGCAGGGTGAAGAGGAATTTCGAGATAAACTTTCTCCCATTTACATCAGTCTGAATTTCAGTCTGGATCCTCATGCCTCTGTGGCCCAGCATCACCTCAGACCAATCCTGAACTATGGGACTCAACAGCTCATAGAGCAGACGGTAAGAATATTCTAATGTTATTGATAAATGTCACAGGTGGAGTCTGGTTGTTGTGATGATGAGCTGCTGTTCGTGTGGAGACTTTCTCTCCACTCATGTTCCATATGTACAGGGCTGATCCCACACTCTCTCAGACACATCACCTGCAGTGGCCATGAACTGAGCTACACCTGCGTGCATGGTGTGCTTAAGTGTGGAATATACTGTATGTATCAGTGGCCGTGCCATTTACCACAGACCACCACAGTCCTTTGTGAAGTCTGATCTAGTCAGATGACCCAAATACATACTGTGAGTGATTCCACAACCAGAGAAGAAACATGTAAAGCTGAGGAAGGAACTTCTTCTTTGTCAATGTACAGTTTCTTCCTATAGTGTTGCAACAGTGAGGCCAATTCCTTTATTTATTTATAAAACATTTGGGTTTGACATCAAAAGATGAACATTTCAGCATTTACTTTTAGGTATTTACATCTGGATCTGATACACAACATAGAAGATAGCACCTTTAGTTTGAACCCACCCAAGCCAAGTGTCTTGCCCAACGGCATGTAGACTAGCGGAGCCGGGAATTGAACCTACAACCTTTCAAGTTAAAAGACAACTCGCTCCACCGCTGAGCTACCATCGCCTCAGGTGTGTCTCATTACTTTGTTTATTCAAACAATAAATATCACTGAATGTCGACACTCAGGTTCAGATTGGGTAAGACAGGTTTTGCATGTGCAGACTGCATTTAGAAGTGGAACCAACATGAAAACCACAGATCTGTCTGTGGATGAAAAGCAAGAGAGAATCAGTCATTACGCAAACTTTGGCCACAGCCAGTACAAGCATTTGTAATGTTTTGAAGATGAAAGAAACCACTGGTCTACTAAGCAACACATGTCCAACAGGTAGACCAAGGAAAACATCAGAGACATTGTGAGAGCTGTAAAGAAAGACCCTAAAACAACTGTTAGTGACATGTTTATTTGTCCCCTTAGGGAAATTTGTTTTCACTGTTTCTGTACATTTGCATGTCTCACTTAAAAGATAAAGTCACAGCAGAAAAAAACTATGGTGCTGAAATATACATCACCAGAAACTGAATTTTAATCATTTGTATTTGAATTTAAATAGTTAAACTTGAATAATGGCATTAAAAAACTGAATTTGAATCACAAAATTTGAATTTGTATTGTTTGATTTGAATCATTACATTGGAAAAATTATATTTTCACATTCAGTTCTCACAATTCAATTTCAGTTTACTGTGACATCTGGGTACCAGTAAATGAAGAGAAATTGAGCGCAGATACACAGGTGGATGTATTATAATACATCCATGGTGGTAACAAATCACACACACAAACGAGTAAACTTGGAAAGCAGTTGTTTGTTGTTTGTCTTAGTTCAGTTCTTCCTCCGTGACCGGAGCACAGACTCTGTCTGACACAGTCACGGGACTGAAACAGCAGTGCTGTCACTAAATACACCAGACTCCTCTGTTAAATACTGAGATTTTAGACATTTCCCTGGTAAATGTGAGAGCTGAATATGAAAATATATAGAATTTTTCCAATGCAATGATTCAAATTATGTGATTCAAATTCAAATTATGTGATTCAAATTCATTTTTTTAATGTAATTATTCAAATTTAGCAATTTAAATATAAATGACTCATATTCAGTTTATGGTGGCACATATTTCAGCCCATAAAAAACAAAAAAATCGTATAAAACATGAAAAAAATCAGACAAAAGGAAAAACATATGACATACATTATATATATGTTGGTGGAGATGGCTGAGGGTATTAGGCTTCTGCTGAAGCGAGCTTTATTATATTTCATATTTTTGAATCTCCTTTGTGAAGGTAGGAGTTGGAAATGATGATTGAGAGGCTGTGATGCTGCATGTGCAATGCGTGAGATGACCTTGCTGTTTTGTTCTTGTAGATTTGGAGTTTGTGGACCGATTATTTTTGTGACAGTGTTGGTTATTTGATTGAACAGGATGGGTTGTACAATGCTTGTATACAGTAACAGAAGTAGGTGGGGGTCAACATGGAGTCCTTTAAGTTTACATATTGCTGATGTTGACTCCAGAGGGCAGGAGTGAAGCTATCACAATCTACTGTTCACAGAAGACTTCATGAACAAACGTACAGAGGCTGCACCAGAAGATGCAAACCACTCATTAGCAAGAAGAACAGGAAGGTCAGGCTGGAATTTACCAAAAGAGCCTCAAAAATTCTGGGACAAAGATTTATGGACTGATGAGACAAAAATGAACTTTTACCAAAGAGAAAGAAAGGATCTGCTCATGATCCCAAGCATGATCATGTCATGGCTTCTTCTGGGGTGGACTCTTTAATCTTCATTGATGATGTAACCATGACGGCAGCAGCAACATGAACTCAGTAAGTCTACAGAAACATTTAAAGATGATTGGGAGCTCCTTCATCATGCAGCAAGATAACAAGCCCAAACATACAACGGAGATGATCAGAAGGTTTTAGACTGGCCAAGTCAATCTCCACACCTTAACCCTGCATTTGACCTGCTAAAGAGGAGACTGAAGGGAGTAAAGCCCCAAAACAAACAACAACTGAACGCCTGGAAGAGCATCACAGCAGAAGAATGCAAAGGTTTGGTGATGTCACTGAGTCACAGGCTTGATCCTCTTATGAAATTAAAGGATTTGGAACTAAATATTAAGTCTTATTCACTTTAATCCTTTTTAAGTCTATCTGTTCCAATACTTTTGTTCACATGAAAAGTGGGTGGGTTAAAAAAAAGGTGCTATATTCTATGTTGTGTATCAGATCCAGATGTGAAGACCTGGAAGTAAAAGCTGAAATCTTCATCTTTTGTATCATATTCATCTTTTGAAGTCAAACCCAAATGTTTTCAGTCTATGGCAAAAATAAAGGAATTGGCCTCACTGTTCCAATACTATAGGAGGGCACTGTATATCTTAATTGTATGAAAGGTAATTAGTGCCACTTTGGGCACTGTAGTGAGCAGGTTTTGATATGTAATGAGCGTGCATGCGCGAGTGTGTTGTTGTGGGATTGATGCCTCAGTAGAGTCAACAGCACGGCTTGGTCTCTGGTCCGTTATAGATCTAAGTAAAATAAAGTTCAAGACAGGCACTCCGTACAAAAAAAGACAAAGACGAAATAGCAAGCCTAGTAATCCATATTTGTTAGTGTTGTGGGATAAAAATACCAGTAGAGGAATGGGCATGATCAATATGTGTATTGTTTAGGGTTAGACCATGCATGTGTGGCTAGCCAGAACCAATCCTCCTGTATGAACTATTTTCCTGCCAGCCAGAGTCAGGGAGGCTAAGGCACTAGTTTTTTCTAACAAATGTCAAGCCTCTCTCATCAAGCAGCTGCAGCCAGTGACACTGTCAAGGGTAGTTTTGTGGAATTACCAAATGGGGTAGAGTCCCATATAGCTGAGGGAGGGGTTCCATCCACTTCCTGGCACTCCACATCTGCTTGTGTAGGTCAGGAGGAGCTGGATCTGGTATCCTCAATGTCATTCTGGGGTTTGACTGTGAGAATGAAAACCTCCCACCTGGTCAGGAGAAGGAGCAACCACCTCCCCTCTATTGCCAACTCATTACTCTGGCTGCTCAGGTCTTTGTAGACGACAGACTTGGGTGCATGGTCGGGAAAGGATTGACTGTGGACCTCCACCTCCTATGAATCATGCTTTAGGGGCCTTGGTGTCTCCCACCAAGTGAACCTCTGGAGGACTTGTGGTAGCAAAAATACAAAAGTGATGGATGCCATGCTCGCCAGAGAGCATGGAGCTGTAGCAGTTTAGGGTAAGCTGGTTAAGACTGGGGCTGTTCTAGCCTTATATCAGCACCAGCTGGCCAATTGGCAATTGACAATTGGGAGAGGGAGACTCTGAAATTGCTGCTGAAATGGAGAAGGTGTCCTCGCTCTTAGCTAAGCTGATGAAAAAGCAAGCAGGCTACAACTGCTTGTAGTGGCACCAGCCATGTTTGGACCAGATGCAGGCCCAGGATGCCTGCTGATGTGGTCTGGAGATGTCAGGAATGCTTCAGCATGAACAGCATGTTTCAACTACCCCACAGCCTGGGCCAAACCAGCGAGCTTCTGTGGCTCCAGGTGACCTGAGCTTCCATTTGGAGATGAACCGACTAGACATAGCCAGAAGAGTGGGCAGGTCAGGAGCCCCCCCTAAGCCTTCTACCTGCTCCTGATATCTACCAGAACCCAGTCTCCCTTAGCTGTTTCTCAAGACACCACATCTCGCCATAGTGCCCTGGAGGCTGTGTCGTTGTCTCCTGGGGATCGATGCAATTGCACAGCCATGGCCACAGAGCCTGCTGTAAGCCTTCTTACTACACCTCCTCTCACGCCCACTCCTTCAGTCAGAGGAGGTCAGCCTGGTGGCTGGTGGTCATCCTGGTGGCTCCAAATTGGCCCCAGATGATCTGGTTTTCGGCAATTGCTCTCCTCCTTCCCTGGGAGCTCCCTGTCCAGAGATACCTCTTGTCTCAGGCCCACTGGACTCATTTTCATCCCCTTTTTCCAGGGGCTCAGAGTTTGGGCATGGCCCCTGAGAGGACTGGGTTGTTAGCCATTGTGGATGTGGTTGACAGGTGCAGGGCTCTTAGCTAGGGCTCCATCAACAAGGGTAGTGTGTTTCTATTGTTTGGGAGCTTTCCAATCATGGTGCAACTTGAGGCAGGTGGATCAACCTTGAGGGGAATAATGGCAGCCCCTGTTGAGCCTAGGAAACTGAGAGAGTTGTGACCTCATTGCCCAGTTCTTTAGATGCACTTGTAGGATTACTCCCCACCACAAAAGGCCAGTTTTACCCCCATGGGATTTTGAGCTGGTGATGTCAGCCTTGCAGAAGGAGCCATCAAAGCCCCAGGAAAAACTGGAAGTTGCTCTCTCTAAAACAATGTATCTCTCATCCAGGAGTCCACTACCACTTGGTGCATGAGGAGTGCTGCCACTTTTTGCCTGGTGGTGCTGGGGTGGTTCAAACCCTGCTTTCCACCCTAATGACTGGTGCTGCATCCCTTCCACCTTCCTGAAGGAGATGATGAAGGGACAACAAGCAGGTAGTCATTGTTATGCCCATGGCCAAGAGGAAAGGAATTGGGCAAGTGGGTAAGTGATGCCTTCTGATTCTGTGGCTGGCTTGTGTGTGATCACTACTGGTGAGAAAGATCCTCAGCAACCTGCAGCCTCATGCGATGGACTAGGAACCGCTCCAAGGTCTTCATAATATGGGATGTCAGGGCCACCACTCTGAAAACATTCAGCTCCACAGGTTGCCCTACTTTGGGGACCGGAATGAGACAGGAAGTCTTCCACAGTATTGGGACTTTTTCCATCCGAAGGCTCATGTTGAAGAGCCTCTGAAGAGGGACTGCTAGTTGCTCTTCAGAAGCCTTGGACACACTCCATCTGGTCCTGCTGGCTTCCTTGAGTGAAGCCTCCTGAGCTCGGCACCCACCTCTTCAGTTGTTAGAGAAAGGGGGAGTTGTTGAGGTGACAGCAGAGAGATGGCAGCCGAAGAGATGTTGTTGTCAGCCATGGCAGGGGTGGAGAAGTCATCCGCAGAGGTCATGGTCTGTATGTGGGCTGGAGACAGACCAGGTTGTGATAAGATATGCCCAGTGGTGGAAGAGGTGCACCCCTATAAGCAGTGCTTAATTTGTAAATCATAAGGTGCCGGAACACAAATGACTGCTCAGGGATGACGAGACGGGCACAGGTCCTGGAACATATACAGAAAACGTGCTGAAAACAACATGAAAATGCCCACTTGCCACACTGTGGGACTTACAAGCTTCGATTTCAAATAATATCCATGGTATCAATGTTGTGACGATAATTTACAATTATTTTAGGCTATACTCCGCACAGCACAGGCAAATGCCCACATCACCACAGGTGGGACTTACAGTATACAGTCAGCAATTAATTTCTCAACAGGTCTAATGTGTAAAGAAAAAAGGGCTTTTAATAAATCACACATATCTTCCATTATTAATATTGAAAGATTGGCACGGCGGCCTAAAACACCCCACATCACAAGCATGTCCGGATTCTCCTCCTCCTCTTTTTTTCGGGTTTTACTGCGTGTGTCTGTGGCAGTTCTGTGTCCTTTGGCCACCCACAACCTCAAATACGGGACTGGATTGAATTTGGCCAGAGGGGGTCCAACAAGATTTAGGAAGAGTAACGTTGATATGGTGGATTTGAGCAAAGAGGCACAGTTGGGGGTGCAAATCAAGTTCATTTGAGAAAATCTGTGCTCACATTCAGCACTTGCAATGAGAATGCTGTTGACAGCAACAAGTAACTCCATCAGCTCATCGGGGGTGTCTTTTCCATCGGAGTCTCTGTACTTTCTGTAGGCCCGTATCATACGGGCCTACAGAAAGCCCGTATGACTGCGGGCAGGTTTCTGTAGGGTTGGCAATGTTGAAGCACTGACACAGTGACTCAACCTCAGTCTCTCCATAAGCGCACCTGCATCCTCGGGCCAGTACTGTGCGTAAATAGTGCGCATGCGTCGACACGCGTGCAGCCTGTTGCAGTCGCTCCGTGTAACTTTCCTATTCTTTCTTATTTCTTTTGTTTTTTTCTCTTGTTAAACTTCTGTACTTTTAAACTATTTTATTTTATTTAAAACCACTTTATTTAAATATGCTGGTTGTCAATATGATTGCCTTTTTGCTCGCTGTGATACTGCTACAAACCGGCATCGCAGCACAACGAGTCCAAGCCGATCGGATTGTTTACTCCAGAGAACAGCTGATTGACCTGAGGCCGGCTGGCCTAGCGGACAGACTGGCAGAGGTTCCAGCAGAGCTACGGAGAAAAACGCATCGGGGAAGCAGAGGAGGATTGAAACAGAAGAAAAACGACGGGTTGAGACAGCGGAGGTTAGAAAAGCGGATATTTAAGACGTGTCTCCCCTCTCTCATCATGGGGAACGTGAGGTCCCTGGGCAACAAGATGGACGAGCTGACAGCACTAGCCCGGAGTCAGAAGGAGTATCGGGAATGCAGCATAATGTGTTTTACAGAGACATGGTTGCACCAGGATATTCCTGATGACAATGTCTCCATCGCGGGCTTCCACACCGTACGGGCTGACAGAGACTGCAACCCCGCTCACATCACCATCAAGGAGATCATCTGTGACCCGAACATGGAACTTTGTGCTGTTGGACTTCGACCATATTATCTGCCCAGGGAGTTTTCACAGGTAATCATGGTGGCTGTTTATGTCCCCCCCTCTGCAAACCCGACGTCGGCAAATGACTCTATTCACTCTGCCATAGCCCAGCTACAGACTCAGCACCTAAGTGCATTCATTGCTATCTCGGGTGACTTCAATCACATCACCATGGACACTACACTCCCCACATTCACACAGTATGTGAGCTGTCCCACCAGAGAGGAGAGAACCATTGACTTGCTGTAAGCTAATGCTAAGGAGGCATACAGCTCCTCTCCTCTCCCCCCACTTGGCAGGTCAGATCACAACCTGATTCACCTCAAACCCTGTTATGTGCCTGTGGTGAAGAGCCAGCCTGTAACCACAAAGATCGTGAGGAGATGGTCTGATGAGGCCTATGAGACACTGCGGGGATGCTTTGAAGTGACAGACTGGCAGACGCTCTGTGAGCCGCATGGAGAGGACATTGATGGGCTCACAGTGTGTGTAACGGACTATATCAACTTCTGTGTTGACACCATCGTCCCACCGGAGACTGTCCTTTGTTACCCAAATAACAAGCCGTGGGTAACAAAGGAAGTCAAAACCATCCTCAATGACAAGAAGAGGGCTTTCACAGCTGGCAGCAGGGAGGAGGTGCGAACAATCCAGAAGGAGCTGAAGGTGAAGATCAAGGAGGCCAAACAGAAGTATAGGAGGAAGCTGGAGTGGAAGCTCCAGCAGAACAACATGAGGGAGGTCTGGAGTGGAATGAGAACCATCACTGGCTTCAGACCAACCAGCAATAGGGGAGTTGGGGGCAGCATGGACTGTGCAAACGAGATGAATCTGTTTTTTAACAGATTTGACTCTGTGACCCCGGCTCATCCTCCCATGGGCTCCTCTCCTGCATGCCTGCAGTTAGCAACCACTCCACTCTCTCCCTCCCCCCTCCTACAGCCCCTCTTCCTCCAGTGATGGCCCCCCGCACACCTCCTCCTCCCCTGGCTCCCAAAGTGACGACACTCTCCAAGACAACACCCCTCCCCCTCCCCCACAGGTCACCTCCTCACTCCACATCACTGCTGACCAAATCATGAGGCAGCTGAAGAGACTCCATGCAGGCAAGTCTGCAGGACCTGATGGTGTGAGCCCCAGGGTTCTGAAAGCCTGTTCCCTCCAGCTATGTGGAGTGCTACAACACATCTTCAGCCTGAGTCTGAGTCTTCACAGGGTCCCCGTGCTGTGGAAGACATCATGCATCGTTCCTGTGCCCAAGATACCACGCCCCAGCGGATCCAAGGACTACAGACCTGTGGCACTGACATCACACATAATGAAGACCCTGGAGGGACTCATCCTGGATCAGCTCCGGCCCATGGTGAGACCACTACTAGACCCCCTCCAGTTCGCCTACCAGCCCCGACTAGGAGTTGAGGATGCCATCATCTACCTGCTAGACCGTGTCTACGCTCACCTGGACAAGCCGGCGAGCACTGTAAGAGTCATGTTTTTTGACTTCTCCAGTGCATTCAGCACCATCAGGCCAGCTCTACTGAGTGAGAAACTGACAGCTATGCGGGTGGAGCCCCCCCTTGTGTCCTGGATTGTGGATTACCTGACTGGCAGACCACAGTATGTGCGCCTGCAGCACTGTGCGTCAGACAGACTAATCAGCAACACTGGAGCACCGCAGGGGACTGTCCTCTCTCCCTTCCTCTTCACCCTGTACACCACGGACTTCAGCTACTGCACAGAGACCTACCATCTTCAGAAGTTTTCTGACGACTCTGCAGTAGTTGGACTTATCAGTAAGGGTGAGGAGACTGAGTACAGGGGTGTGGTGGACAACTTTGTCACGTGGTGTGAGCAGAACCATCTGCAGCTCAACGTGACAAAAGGTGCAAGTTTGTAAATTTATTCTTATTTTATTCGTATTCTTTTAACTTTGTAATTTTATTCTTAGGTTTATTCTCACTTATTCTTATAGTTCTTAACTTTGTAAATTTAAAAAAAAAAAACTGCTGCTATAATATTCGTTACCTTTGTACACTGGAGCACTGTGACGAAAGAATTTCCCGCAAGGGATTAATAAAGTATATATTTTATTCTCTATTCTATTCTATTCTATTCTATTCTAAAGCACCTTCAACTCCTCAATGAACTTGTTATATCCAGTTTTATCTGGCATCCGGCCTCCTTGAGATAACGTATGGTACTCCAAGTTCCATATATATATATATATATATGTTGTTTTTTTTTTTGTATGAGAGGTACCGGATCTGCCCAAATAAGTACCGGAACACAGGGAGGCCAAAATTAAGAGGTGCTGGATCTTGTTCCGAACAGCAGACCCTCACAGTCACATTACGGGGGTTAACCTACTTCTGATTAAAAAGTAGGATAACTCCCCCACCTTTCCCCCATCAGCTCATCTTCGGGTCCCTGTCTGCTCGCACGGCTGTAAAGCCCTGTATATCCACACATGAATCCGGTATGTTGTTGTTCAGCCAGGACTCCGTGAGACAAACCAAACTACTCTCTCTGTACAATCACTTGTTCCTCATAAGCACCTCTATGGCTTGTGTCTCCACTTCCTATTGTTCCTTTTAGCCTTTAGCTTAGCCTCGGCTCTGCACCCGCGGTATGGTCTCCTCAGCTCTAGCGAAATGTTTAACCCTGTGTCCAATCGTCAACTGGGCAAAACAGTTCCTCCCTAGTGTAGACTACTCAACGTAATACAAATCACAAAATAAATACACACAAAGACAAAGAAATAAAAAATAACCATAAAAAACAATGAAACTCAGAACTGTGAGGAGGTGAACTAAATAGTTGGCAACCACGATTACCAGTGGACAGAGAGAGTGTATGAGACAGGATAGTTTCACTGAACTTTACCAAACAGTCTAAAATCATGTACAAGTGGTTCTTATGCACACACTGGTTCTCTGTGAGATTTTGCATGCAGGAAATGTATTTGACATGCACAGACGAAGGTCACAGGCAGAAAGGTGACATCAAATGTAAGGGTCCTCTGTAGTGCTGAACCCCATATGTTTAGAGGTTGTGGGTAAGGGCCGATAGAGTTAGAACTGATTACAGCACTCTGGTCTGTATTGGTGGGTTTTCTTTCTTTTGTTGTATCCTATATGAAGAGCTTGGAGGTCAATGGAGTGTTGGCGAGTCATAGCTATGCAAAAACACAGAGGAAGTAGCTTGGGTGGGGCGGCATGCAGCTCTCAGACATCTGGTTGTGGTTTGTTTATGTAAGTTGTCTCTGGTCTCCTCCACCAAAGTGAGACCAGAGCCTTAGAAACGTGCACATTAGGTCTAGTTCTGCCTAAATCTGAAAAAAGGTTTTCAAACAGTACGGTCACAAAATTACACATTTGATTTTACTGATGGAGGGTAGCAGTGGATCTACCACCTCCTTTGAGCCACGATGTAAAATTGTTGATTTTCTGAATGGACTTTGGAGCAGGGTTACAAAGTGACACAAACCTAAGTTTCCTGTATGAAAAGGCTACCTAACAGTGAGATAAAACAACACATGATTTAAGCAAGTGGAGATTTTATTTATTTCCATGTGTCCCTGTGTGCAACCATGTTATAATGTGATAATGATTGTCTGTGACCTGGCGTCACCTGAAATATCCCTTAGACACCATGTTCATGCTTGGCACACTACTCTTCACATAGAGACATTCAGCAGTATTTACCAAACATGTCCACTGAGTTCCACTGGTGACAATGATTTGCACCTTGATGGCCCTGAGAAGAAGAGATTTTCTGATTGAATGCGTGGCTGTCAGCCACTGAGGGTTTTGACATATTTGCTTCTATGAGCTGTGTCAAAGACATTAACTCCGCTGCAGCTCTCAACTATGTAAACTATCTACCTAATTACTGACTTCCTGTTGTTTGATTATAATTCCCGGGTTTACTTGTCGAACATGCTTTAGAATCACAACTCTCTGTCATGAGCTCCTCACATGATCAGAGACAGACTCTCGTTTTATACATGACAGGTAATTTGGTAATCTTTGCATCCCTGAAACACTTTGCTATTACTGACCGTTTTATTGTTCTTAAAGCTGTACTGAGTAACTTAAATATGAGCGAATGTCTTGTTGCATTCAGGCCATTGTCAATTGAGTTCATACAATGCTGATAAGGCTATCAGCTCCACATGACTGTCTCTCTGTGACTCTCAGTGCAGCAGTGTTTTGTTTTTGTCTGTAGGAACATACCTGAGCTGCGCAAAGAGCTTCATACTATGGCTAAAAACAACAAGAAGCAGAACCATGCAAAGGTTCACAAGTGGATTCTACTGCTAAAAATAAACTTGGACATTCAGTAGCATTTCACAATTGTATTTGAATCATTATTTTTTGCTGCTCGTGAACGTAATCATGAAATATTGAAAATGCAGCACCAAAAGCATCATAGGAGCCCCATGATTTGGGTTGTGAGTTAGTATGATAGCTGATTTTATAAGAATCAGTACTAACTGTAGTTTCAGTGTCTGACCCAAGTGATTCTTTTTGAAGAATATGGTTTGTTTTGTTAAACTATATTGTATTACAGTGTTGTTGAGCTTCTCCTTATTGATGTAAATGGTTTTGGCGATGGAACAGTCAGTGTACCACATTAAATGATGATGTTTGTATTTTCATCACGCCATATCTGAAAGGTGACCAAAAGGACAACAGCATGGACTATTCCTTTAAGAGCCGAATGGAGACAGGGGCCATATGGATCAAAGAGGAGGAAAAATGTGGAGATTTAAGTGAAAAAAGATCAAAAGTTGTTTGAAGGAAGGGAAGATGAGTTGGGATAAGTTTGATCAGAGTAAGCCAGTTATAGAGCCCTGTTCCTTTGGTGTGAAATGACCGATGTATGTGAATGTAACACCAGGAAAGTGAAGGAGGACTCTCCATTGAGCTGCTGTTAACCATTGCCAGGCTGGTTCTTTTGCTCCCCATTGCATTCTTTTGGAATCTAATGTTTCCCATATGTTGGAGAGTATATGGGCTGTGGCAACAATGACAGCACAGAGCTATAAAGGAGAACCGGTGGAAGCAGAAAACACAGCATAAAGCTGGAAAAGATTTCATTAAAAATCATGTGTCTGATTGAGCTTATTTCTTTCAAATTTAACCCACTTACTGAAACAACTTAACACTACAACTACAAATACAATCAAATGTGAACATGACAAGGCTTTCAACTTCCTCGTATGTGAGTGTGTGTGTGTGTAACAATCAGCACGGAGAGCTTCTCTGTGTGGTCGCTCCGTCAGTGGCATGGCTCCACCCAGGGACATGTCTGATGGTAAAGGCTGCATGGATAGATACCAGCGGGTAATCCGTGCGTTTGAGTCCCGCATGCAGTCATCCATTTGTCATCGTAGGCGGCATTAGCAGAGCATGAGCACCGAGCCTGACAGTGCAGCACTGTTCTCATGTCTCTGCTCATGTCTGGACCTAATCACACAGCATGCATGGCTGTACAAAGTTTAGATGGGTCCAAACGTACCAAAATACCGTTGTTTGCCGTTGTGTATTGAACCGAACAGGGCGTATCGAACGGTTTGGTGAAATACTGAATGTTATTGCATCCCTAATATTCAGTAAAAAAAAAACAACGATTTTTCATTGTTTACTCAACTTGTTGCTGGTTTTCTCAGGGCTGGTCACACATGGAGCATATGTACTGTATAGCCTAAATTCCCTTTTGTCCTTTAAGTAAATCATGATTCTATTGTACTGGTTTCTGTAAACACGGTCTTTCTTTAAAGCTGTGTTCCCTATGTATCTTTGGACTTTTCTTAGGGTAACTCTACTATTTTGCCCACTGTATTCATCCTTCTCTCTTCCCATCCCGAAACACTCTACATTTAAGTTTATCCTTTCTCTTTCTCAGGCCCAGATTCAACTGGATTGTGGAGAGGACAACATCTGTGTTCCTGACCTCAAACTGGCTGTTATCAGGTGAGACCATTGACTTTATCAAATACAGGTCGTATTCATACATCAACTTGTGTTTCAGAACTTTACATGTGAAATACTGTAGAGCTAAGCATACAGCACGCAGTAACACCATATCAAGTCAATACATTAGATAAATGGTAAATGGTCTGCATAGCACTTTTCACATATGCTAGCAGTTAGCATCATCCATGATTGCTAAGTGTTATACACTCTGTATTTAGAAAAACTTAAACTTTCACTTACACCATCTTCACAAACACTAACATGGTACAACATAAAAATATTTCAAGGTAAATGTTTTTCGACACCAGACAATGAAAATAATTGGCCGTGTGTTCACCCGTGCACAAGTTTTATGAAGACACTGAAAGGAGGAGGAGATCACATCAATCACACAGCACAGTGAGCTAGTGAGTTTGTTGAAAAGAATCAAGGAGCAGAGGCTCAGGAATCATAGGTGAACATGACTGCGCCTCAGTTACATACGTAAATATGCTGTTTACAGATGTGGAAGACAGAGCCCTCAGTCTTGGTACACATGCTTAATCTTGTATCCCTGTTGCAGATGGTGTATCAGTCCATTCACAAAGCAAATACACACTCTGATGCTCCCCCGTGTGGCAGCGTGTTCTGTGTTTTATTACTGGAACATGTGATTTCTCTTAGCTGCACAAATATGTTCAGTGGAAAGACTTCACATGAAAACAACAAGACAAAATGATTCAGCACTTTAACTAAACAGAGTTTCCGCTCGCTGACACACAGACGCTGCATTTCTCTCTATATTTAATATTCACAGCACTGAGGTCTGTCACTGGTGAACTTTACAATTTCACCCCTCAATATTTCCAACAAATGAAACAGTTGTCAACTCTTCAGAGGGTTCTCAGCATCTGCATTCGCTAAACTCTCTCCAGCCTAATTAAAGTCACGTGGCAGTCCTTTACCTAGTGTGGGGTCAGTGTGTCCAAGATCCCATGATCCTGTGTGTGTGTGTGTGTGTGTGTGTGGGGTGTTCCAGGGGTAGGCAATGAAAGAAGAGCCCTGATTGTGGACCCTGAACCAGACACCTTTCTCCCCATTGCCCAATAAAAACATTCATTTACTGCCATGGTCAAGAGCTGCTGAAGAAGAGCAGGAGATTGTGGGTGTGTCTGTGTGGGGTGGTTGATTGTCGAGAGGATTTATCACTTACACCAAAAGTGTGTTTGCAGAATATGCAGAATGGGGGTGTAGGTCAGTTTCAGGGTCAGTTTCCTGAGACAAAAAGCAGTGATGAGATTTGTGTGATTTAGCACGTCAGTCATGGTCAGATATGCAGCAGGAGAAAATGGCCTCAGAGGAATTGTCTACAACAGAGATGCATTCAAATACTTAACGTCTCTGTTTTTCACTACACATCACAAGTGCTGAAACGAACCTGCTTTTGTTGGTTGATTTGATTTTATTTCCTTTGCAGGGCTTTTCATACGTGTCCTGATGCCAATTTAAAAAAAAAAAACCATTACTTTCTTTGATGATGATGCCAATTCTGTTGCATTGTTTATTTTAAATCAAATTTTGTTATTATGGCTGGGACTGTGTGTACTTACTGCACTAAGGTCAAGGCATTGCAATTATGTATACATATATATATATATATATATATATATATATATATATAAATATATATATATATAAATATATATATATATATATATATATATATATATATATATATATATATATATATATATATATATATATATATATATATATATATATACATACATATAGATTAATATTCATGCTTCAAATAAATCAATTAAGAATCTGTGAAAACATTTAGGAGGATCTCATCGAACATGTAAGACAATAAGGGTGCATGTCCCTCATCTGGACAGACTAGCCTCAACCGGTTGGGGAGAAAGGAAAAATGGGGGACAGAGGAGAGGTGGGGGAGTGAAAAGACAAGAGGGAGATGAGATAGAGAGAAGAAAGAGACCAGGAGCAGATACACAACCAAATGTACAACAGTATGTCAAGTCCCGCCTGTTAACTACGCAGCAGTACCGAAGGACCCAGATGACGCGAGGGAGGAGACGGGTGCTGCATCAGCAGCAGCAGCAGTCTCCTACTGCAAACCGATGGGAAAATGTAATTCGGGCCGGGTCGGGTTCAGGCAGACAATTCATGCTTGTGTGTCGGCTGGGTCGGGTTTGGCCTGCGGACAGGATCGGGTCAGGTTGTAATTTTCGGCCCCTTGAGAACTCTATTATACTGATATCATCTTTAATTATAGCATAATATTAATGGTGATGATATGTATGATAATAATAATACTATAATAGCCTTGAAACTGGATCCTGCAACCTGTAGGATGAGGACACAGAGAGCGAGGGAGAGAGAGAGAGAGAGAGAGAGAGAGAGAGAGAGAGCGAGAGAGCGAGGAGAGGAGAAAGGAATGGAAGACACAAACCAGGGAGAAAAAGAACAAGGTTAATGACATATAAAAAGTCATATTCATACCCTGAGTGTGACAGAGTGCAGTCTAGGTCTATAGCAGCATAACTAAGAGCTGGTCCAGGTTTCCCTGAACCAGCTCTAACTATAAGCTTTATCAAAAAGGAAAGTTTTAAGTCTAACTTTAAATACAGAGAGAGGCTCCGCCTCCTGAACTGTCGTTGGGAGCTGGTTCCACAGGAGGGGAGGAGTCTGGTAACTGAAGGCTCCGCCTCCCATTCTGCTCTTACAGACTCTGGGAACCACAAGTAAACCTGTATTTTGTGACCTTAGTGATCTGTAAGGGTGATAGGGTAGAGGAATAAAGTTGATGCTGGTAGACAAATACAGAGAAGGTCAGAGGGAGCTGCATTGTGCCTTTGTAGATCTGGAAAAAGCCTATGACAGGGTACCAAGAGAGGAACTATGGTACTGTATGAGGAAGTCTGGAGTGGCAGAGAAGTATGTTAGACTGGTGCAGGACATGTATGCCAACTGTGAGACAGCGGTGAGGTGTGCTGTAGGTGTGACAGAGAAGTTCAAGGTGGAGGTGGGACTACATCAGGGTTCGTCTCTGAGTCCCTTCTTGTTTGCGGTGGTGATGGACAGACTGACAGATGAGGTTAGACAGGAATCTCCATGGACTATGATGTTTGCAGATGACATTGTGATCTGTGGTGAGAGCAGAGACCAGGTGGAGGAAAAGCTCGAGAGGTGGAGATATGCTCTAGAAAGGAGAGGAATGAAGGTTAGTCGCAGCAAGACAGAATATATATGTGTGTGAATGAGAGGAACCCAAGTGGAACCATGAGGCTACAGGGAGTGGAGATAAAGAAGATGGAGGATTTGAAGTATTTAGGGTCAACAGTCCAGAGCAGTGGAGATTGTGGAAAAGAGGTGAAGAAACGTGTTCAAGCTGGTTGGAATGGGTGGAGAAAAGTGTCAGGGGTAATGTGTGATAAAAGAATATCAGCCAGAATGAAAGGAAAGATATACAAGACAATGGTGAGACTAGCAATGCTGTATGGTCTAGAGACAGTGGCACTGAGGAAATGACAGGAAGCAGAGCTGGAGGTAGCAGAGATGAAGATGTTGAGGTTCTCTTTGGGAGTGACGAAGATGGATAGGATCAGGAATGAGTCAATCAGAGGAACAGCACATGTTAGATGTTTTGGAGATAAGGTCAGAGAGGCCAGAATGAGATGGTTTGGTCATGTACAGAGGAGGGATAATATTGGTAGAAGGATGCTGGGGTTGGAACTGCCAGGCAGGAGGTCTAGAGGAAGACCAAAGAGAAGGTTTATGGATGTAGTGAAAGAGGACATGAAGTTAGTTGGTGTGAGAGAGATGGATACAGAGAACAGGGTGAGATGGAGGAGGTTGATTCACTGTGGCGACCCCTGAAGGGAGCAGCCAAAAGGAAATGAAGGAGAAGAGGGTTTTGAGGAACTATGTTTAAATTATCAATATCAATACCATAAGTTAAAACAAGGTCCAGGGTGTGATTAAGGCAATGAGTTGGTTTATTAACGTGTTGAATAAAACCTATTGATTCCAACAGCGAGTTACACAGCACAGCTAAGACTATCACGGTCAACATCTACATGGATGTTGAAATCCCCTGCAATTATGATTTTATCTGTCTTAAGCACTAACTCAGATAAGAACTCAGAGAACTCTGAATAAGGTGCAGGTGGACGATAAACTGTGACTATCATCATTGGTTTCTGTGATTTCCAACTAGGACGAGATAGATTAACAATAATGATGAATATCCTGGTTTGGGCTTGGGATTGATTAATAATCTAGTATTAAAAATGGCTGCTACTCTTCCTCCTCGGCCTGAGCTTCTAGGAATATAGGTGTTAGCATGAGTGACACCTCATGCAACTCTCCAAACTATCTCCAAACTATATAAACGCTATCCAAACTCTATCCAAACTCTCAACTGACCGCAACTCTCCTTCAAAAACCCACATTTTGAATGGAGCCTGAGGGGTCTATACAGCTGTAAAACCTCGCGGCAAAATCTGAACCACTTCACGAAGCAATCACGTGGTACAGCAGGGCAGCGAGGCTTCGGACGTCATAATTTTTGGCTCCTCCCCTAAATGAAGCAAGCCTCTATATGCGCATCGCGGAAACGCCCCCTCCCCTACTCTGCACATGCTTTGAAGCCTGGATACGGAACGTCACATCACTAATACGTCGATAATAAGTTTGAACATAAATATTAATGAGCGACGAATAAATTACTAAAACCTGCTTTGTTGTAATCTTTAAAAAAAAAAAGTAAAACAAAAACCGATCATTGCCTTCATTTATTCACATTTCTCATAAAGGTATCGTAAGGTTCCCTGACAGCAGCCGTTCCCGAGACCTTTTATGGCCTTTAGGAAAATGAAAATGTTTATATTCATTTCAGAACATTCCCAGTTTTGTAAAGCAAACCGTGCAAAAACACACTCATGCCAATACTGCTGTTCATATTGTAAAACACGTATGTTGTGTTTTCCTGCAGTGACAGAGCAGAGGTGTACCTGGGCGATGACAACTCCCTGAGTCTGATCTTCAATGCAAGGAATGAAGGAGAAGGAGGTGCATACGAAGCTGAGCTCTATGTGCTCCTCCCTCCTGAGGTGGATTACAGCGGGATAGCACGCAACAACGCGGTGAGGAGGACGGCAGTTATTCCTGTACTCCTAGTCAGGCTTTCCATTTTTTACAGCTGTTTTTTTTTTATATATATCTATAATGATTTAACATTTGTGTGTTGTGTATTTTCAGAGTTTGACACAGCTGACGTGCAGCTATGAAGCAGAAAACCAGACCCGTTATCTTGTATGTGATTTGGGAAACCCCATGAGGCCTGGCAGCAGTGTAAGAATCACATGTACTGACATCTAACCACATAACTTCTAATGTCATTCTCTGTTTAGAGCTTCATGTAAGGCTGTGTGACTTATAATAACATGGTATTACTGTATTCATCAGTGTAATACAGTCTAAATATCAAGTTGTAATGAGAACTGGCCTGAAACACAGCACACAGCCGAGGTTAGCTGTTGTCATAGTAACAGTAAGCAACATTTTCTTTATTGTCATAATGATCATTTTCACATTCAGTGATCAAAGACACATGGTCTGTGATTATAAAGCGCCGTCAGGTTTAGTTGTTGCTTAAGGACACATCGACATGTCGACTGTGCCACATCATCACAAACACTTATGCATCATCATGATGGAATATCTATTATAATCATCAATGAATGAAACTTGTTTGAAATAAAACACATTGAGATATTTTATTATCATCAACAAGAGGGCAGTATTGCATTTCTATGTGCTGACAAGTGTGAAGAGTATGGTTGATTTGTGTTTAATATTTTTGTGTGTGCTTGGGGGTAAATTCCTAGTTACTGGCCGGCCTTCGCTTCACTGTGCCCAGACTGACAGACTCTTACAACACAGTACAGTTTGAGCTCCAAATAAGGAGGTACGTAACTGTTTTTGTTTTTTAATGCTTCTAAACTCAGTCAGAAAAACAACAAATATGAATTTAATGTTTGTGCAAAAGTCACAGTTTTGGTCCGTACCTCGGTTGTGATGACGTCACGGTTTGGTACATTTTCAGTAAATGGAAAGAAATGTTTATTTATTGACTCAGCGGATAATTGTCCATCATTTCCTGAACAAAGGACGTGTTTTGTTTTGTTTCCTTTTCTTATTAAGAATTATTACAACATTTAAAGGTAAACGTTCTCACAGACTAAATATAACGTAAGTACAATAATAAAATGAACATTAATTATTGCAGCATGTAGAAAATACAGTTAACATTTTCAATTTGGGTCACACGGTTGGTGCAGTGGTTAACACTCTTGCCTTTGAAGAAGACCCGGGTTCCCATCCCGGTTGGAACAAGGGTCTTTAGCATGGAGTGATATGGGGGTTAGGTAAACTGATCACACACTCCTGATCAAAATTTTAAGACCAGTTGAAAAATTGTAAGAATTGACATTTCGTACTGTTGGATCTTAAGAAGGTTCTAAGTCGCGCTTCAAAATGCAAAAAGAAGAAATGGGAGTGAGACACAAAACAATGTGTCAGTAAGTAAGTGATTTATTGAAACAAACATTAAAGTGAAATAGGCTGTTCATCAGATCAAAAGACCACAGCCTTTAAAAGCTTAAATCTTTGCAAAAATGTAAATTCATTTTCTGTCAGGTATCCACACTGTCATGACCTCCTGATGGCAAAGGCAAAAAAGGTTTTCTCTCTTTGAACGCGGTCGGATTGTTGAGCTGCATCAGCAAGGCCTCTCGCAGCGTGCCATTGCTGCTGAGGTTGGACACAGTAAGACAGTCATTTTGAACTTCTTCAAAGATCCTGAGGGTTATGGAACAAAAAAGTCAAGTGGTAGACCCAAAAAAATGTCACCGGCCCTGAGCCGGAGGATCCAAATGGCTGTCCGTCAAGACACGGGACGATCCTCGGCCCAAATTAAGCTGTCACTGGTGCCAAATGCAGTCCCATAACCATGAGACGGCATCTGCGAGAGAAGAGTTTAAGAACAAAACACGTCTTCAAAGGCCTCGTCTCCTTCAACGGCACAAAATTGCCCGTTTTGGAGTTTGCACGAGAAACCAAACATGGAAAGGTGGCGCCCCCTCCACTGTGCCGTGTAGCAAACATCTCAGGTGGGATCTCCTTGTCATGCCAGTGATGTTGGAAACCATCAGGACCGTCAAGGTTCCATTTTTTCTCATCAGAGAATAAAACTTTCTTCCACCTACTTAGAACCTTCTTAAGATCCAACAGTGCGAAATGTCAGTTCTTTAAATTTTTCAACTGGACTTCAAATTTCTAAAAATTTACTAAACATCAGGTGTGTACAGTGTAGTAGTAGCAGCCTGTAGTAGATTACAGACTGTAGGTAAAATATGGCATCTTCTGTCCCTCTGTTGTCTGCTGTAGTAAAAATGCAAATAATTCTGAGAGTGAGGTGGTGCTGCACGAGCTGGAAGTGGCTGCCATGGCTGACGTCATCCTGCAGGGGTGAGACATCGACTGAACGTCATTACATGACTGTTACAGTATAATCCATGAGTGTCACAGCCATTATATTTCAGAATGATTCGTTTGGACAGTTGCACGTTAACCATGTCATCAGTCTATTAACCCACCGCTGTTTCCATAATCCATTCCACTCGATCATCAGGACTTCAGGTTTTCCTTGTTACCTACAACAACTCGCGGCACGCATGTGTAACATATAGGTCACGTTAGATTAATGTTCAAAATTAAATTCAACTGAATAAACCTTAGTCACACCCTCCATCTTGTTTTAACTTATGGTTTTGATATTGATCAATAATGATCGATACTGATCATTATTTACTCACATTTAATTGTATAATATTGAACTACAATAACATCAATAAGAAATACTGTCTGATAATAATATGAATACATTCAAAGAGACAGTTCAACCTTTATTTAAGTCTGTACATCTGAAGGTACCTGTTGTGATTTTACTGTGTACTACATGAGATTGTGTTGGTGAATCAGAAGAGACGAGCACCGTGGTTTAACTCTGATACTCGCGCTCTTAAACAGGCATTACGTAGATTAGAAAGAAGATGGCGTTCCACTAATCTAGAGGGATTTTATGTAGCCTGTCAACCCATCTCCTTCTCTCTTGATAAAGGCGCTTGAGTGATGAAGGATACTTCAAGGGTGTGCACCCCCATTACAAATGCTTTTGACGCCAATCATTGTTTACTGTGTGTGTGTGTGTGTCACAGTGTTTCACGGCCAGACAAACTTGTCTTTCCTCCTCCAAACTGGACTGTTGAGCAGAGTCTGAGGGACGAGCAGGACGTCGGCCCTGAGCTTCAGCAGGTCTATGAGGTAGAGCTGTGATTTCTGATGAACCCTGCATGCTTTCATATGTACATTATTTATCTCTGAGAGGCTATAGAGTCCTGAAATACCAGGCTGGTTTCATTTGTGCAAAGATGTGCAAACACTGTAATGCACGTCATATACCAGAGAGATTTGTTAGCAGGTGTGTGGAGTCGACTTCCTTTAGATTTCCTCCTTCTTCTCTGGTTTATGTGTAAGGTTTTTGTGGGTAGAGCCATTCTTTCTGTGCATGGTAAGATTCCACTTATCACATATATGTTTACACCAGGGGTGTCTAAACTACGGCCCGCAGGCCAACCACGGCCCTTAGTGAGATGATGATGAAATCGCCTTTGGTCACGTGTCAGCTGGAAAGGAGTTGCACTTTGATGTGTTGCTTTCTGATCTGTGAGGATCTGGTGAAATGCTCTCCATCCCAGGGCATAGTAATCTTCTATAATCTATAATCTTCACTTTCCTGATGAAAAACAGCCAGGGAACAGATTACTTGTGTGGTTCAGTGGTTAGCGTCTCACACCATGACTGTCTCTGTGTTTCAGCTGGTCAATCATGGTCCTAGTGTGGTGAGCCAGCTGACATTAGAGGTGAGGTGTCCTCTGAGGGCTCACGGCCATGAGCTGCTCTACCCTGTGGAGGTGCTGACTGAGGGGGCGCTCAGCTGCTCCCCAAAAACAACCATCAATGCACTGAAACTCAAGGTGCTGTGTGTGTGTGTGTGTGGGGGGGGTCATTGGTTGTGTTCCTGTCGACCTGACACTGTGAATGTCTTCATGTGTGCAGCTCCTGTCTCCACCAGCAGAAGATCCCACGTCACTGAAATCCAACACCAGGCGTCAGCACATGCAGAGGAGGGAGGTGCACAGAGATCCTCTGGCTGAACAACGAAACCTGGTGAGACCATCAGAGAGGTTTCATGCACATGAAGCTACTATATGAAGGAGGTCTATTTCATCAACTACAGACAGTGTTAGGTTGATGGAGGACAGTAAATAGATCAGTGATTAACTGAGAATTAAGTACAAGTACATTTCAACAAAGAAGAGAGGAAGTTTATTTCCTTCTTTATTTATTTTTCTTCTCATCTGATAACAAAACACTTCATTAGAAGCTCATGTGTGTGTGTGTGTGTGAAGACCCATGAACTGTGTTCCTCTGGTTCCTCCATCTCCTCCTTCACTCAGCATGTAGATAAAATCACTGCACCATGGTTCAATGAGTGGGCAGATACGCTTTATGTTGTATATTTAAACTAAAGTGGTCTCATGAGGACGTAGGAAGAGGAAGCTCTGTGCTCTGATTCAGGCTTCAGGTTCTAATGAGGTTATTTCTTTCAACACAGGAAATGGGAAAGCTAGAACGAGCTCTGGTCAACGTCTCCCGCTGTTTGGCTCTAATTGCTCCTGAGATGAAATCAATAGGGTTAATAATATACTGGGTTGACTTGGCGCAGCACTACACAGTGATGTCACATGATCATCTTTAAATAGCAGAAACCAGAGAAATAATGTTGCGTAATTAGACCTTTTATGGACATACTCATTTACATGATTCTGTACAGTTAGCAATGTGAACTAAAAGATGTCATGAGTTGTGAAAGTCAGCCACAAACATCACATGTGCACTGACGCTGCGTAAGAGTGCAAATGAAACACATGTGAAATATCAAATAATATAATAATATTATATTATATTATACATAATATAAGAATATCAAAGTCGTTGGGATCTGAACCCATTTTTTTCAATATTGGGGTTCAGCTTTGAAGAGTGAGGAAACAATTTCAGTGGTGAGTGAGGAGTGGATGATGGCAGAAATGAAGGAGGGACAGGAGGCAGCATCTGACCATGAGCTCTGAGGGTTCAGCAGCAGTGGGAGGTGCAAACTGGAGAGAGATGACTGTGTGGGTGGAGTTACATATTAATACTATATATAATACTACTGCTAATGATAATTATACTACTGCTAATGATAATAATACTACTGCTAATGATAATAATACTACTGCTAAAGATAATAATACTACTGCTAATGATAATTATACTACTGCTAATGATAATAATACTACTGCTAAAGATAATAATACTACTGCTAATGATAATTATACTACTGCTAATGATAATAATACTACTGCTAAAGATAATAATACTACTGCTAATGATAATAATACTACTGCTTATGATAATAATACTACTGCTAATGACAATAATACTGCTGCTAATGATAATAATACTGGATCATGGATCACTATAACTGGATCTGGATTCTGCAGCCCAGGAAGGAAAGGCATAAACTAGTGAGAGGAAGAACAAGGTTAATAACACATAATGAAATTATATTCATTCATACCCTGAGTGTGAGAGTGTGAGGTCTATAGCAGCATAACTAAGAGATGGTCCAGGTTTCCCTGAGCCAGTTCTAACTATAATCTTTATCAAGAAGGAAGGTTTTAAGTGACATGATCCTTAAGACTCTGAACTCCTGTTTTGAAGCCTCAAGATTTGCAGACTGGCTGGTCCCATGTTGACATTTTGCAAAGTGGAGGTTAGGGCTTTAGATCTTTAAATGAACATTAACTTTTCCCTTTCCCACGGGTAAAACAGCAGTATTCTGGTCTGTCTGTCCACAGAGCTGCTCTACAGTGGAGTGCTGGCAGCTGCAGTGCAGCGCCGGGCTGATGGAGAAAGGAGACAGTGTCATTGTGACTGTTCGCTCCAGAATCTGGGCTGAAACATTCATGGAGGTGAGACTGCTCACAGCAACAATCAGTGCAGGAAACTGACATCATTTACACAATTATTAGACTGCCCTCTGCTGGTGGTCACTAAACTACAACAACAGTTTTTATGTCCCACTCAACATGCTTATTCAAACTAGCTACTAAATTAAAGGCTATTAAATCTATGATATCTTAAGAACATGTTCACTATATAAAACACCCATATTTATCTTTCTAAACCGCTCACTCTCACAAAACGTCACAAAACAACACATTTGTACTTACCTTATACATATGGAGTTATACATGTGCGGTATACATATATATATATATATATATATATAAACACATATAGGTGTATATTCTATTCTATGTTTTCAATCTTCAATATTTTTTCTATATTGTGAATTTACAGCAATTATATATATGCATATATATATATATATGCATATATGCCAGATGGCGCCTCACTGTGGCAGCCTGTTGGAGCAGCTCTCGCTACTTTCTAGCTTTTTCCTTTAAAACTTTGTCTTTTTCTACGTTTTTCCGACTCTTTTAGTGTGTTTTATTATTAAACTACAGGCACT
This sequence comes from Solea senegalensis, assembly GCF_019176455.1. Taxonomy (NCBI): domain Eukaryota; kingdom Metazoa; phylum Chordata; class Actinopteri; order Pleuronectiformes; family Soleidae; genus Solea; species Solea senegalensis. The sequence goes on from NW_025322474.1 coordinate 172,361, forward strand.
AAGTGGATTATTCCTGCCATAAAGGCTCTCCTTAAGGAGAAAAAGAGAGCTTTTAGGTGAGGAAACAAGGAGGAGCTAAAGACTGTACAGAGGGAACTTAGGAGAAAGATCAGGGAGGAGAAGGACAGCTTCAAGAGGAAGAAGGAGGATCAGCTGCCGCAGAAAGTTATCAGCGGAGTCTGGAGAGAAAACCATCTCTGGCCACATGAAGCTAGACTCCCAGGCTGTAGGGGACCAGAGGTGGGCTAATGACCTGAACTTATTCCTCAGTAGGTTTGATCAGTCTCCACCTGACCCAGCCAGCCCTGCTTTCCTTTCATCTGAATCACCAGTACACTGCCCAACCTCCAGCCCCCTCCCTACTGTTCCCAGCTCACCTCCCACAAGCTCAACTCCTTTCATCACACAACCCCCCTGCTCCAATCTGACCTTCTAAAAGGGTAAAAAACACAGCAACAGGGCCACAACAAGCACGCTGTACTTGGTGCCCCTGGTGCCCGTAGTTAAATAAAGAAAACACACTAAAAGAAGAAGGAAAAATTGTAGAAAAGACACAGTTTGAAGGGAAAAAGGCTTGAAAGTAGTTTGTTAGTCACTGCTACTGCGCATGCCTCTGCCATCGTGGTTCCGGTAGTGGGAGTGGCCTCACCTGGTTACTAAACACATCACTTCCTGTTTATTCTTTACTTCCTGTTTCACACACTCACACACACTGGTGTTATGTAGCTTGTCTTCATTATGCTTTTGACATTCATTGATCTAGATAATCCAATTAAACTTGTGTTATTTAGATTCATTGATTCAAGTTACCCGATATTGTGTTATTTAATTTAATAAATTGTTGTGTCTTTTGACCATGAATACTGTGACAAACAGGGGTTGAGAGAGCCAGTGCATGAATTCATACCTTCAATACAGTTTAATTTGATATCTTTTAAACAATTTGGTCAGTTACAGTGATTGTTTGCCTGATTTTAAAGGCATATATTGATTGTCTTTCCCCAACTCTGTCCACAGAGAGCCTATAAGCAATATTCTCTGGAATGCTCAGTTCAGTACGAAGTGGTCAAGATGCCTTACGCCATTCCCCCCAAATTCAAGGCACTGGGATCAAAAAAGGTGATGTGAAGGTGAACCTGTTAGATAGCCAGGTGTGAACAGTGGAGTGAATTTGTCACGTTGTTTTCTGTTGTTCAGGTGGTGACGGCTGTGATGTGGAACAGGACGGAGGGTCCGTTCTTTGTTCCATTATGGATCATCATCCTGGCTGTTGTCGCTGGACTGCTGTTACTGACCCTGCTCATATATCTACTGTACAAGGTAATCATGTCACAAACCAACAGTGTCTGACTCAATATTAACACACCAGACATTTTATCTCCCTGACAATTCTTCTATTTTCATTCTGAAGCATTTTTATCTGGTACCAGGTACTATTTTTAGTACTTGCTCATCCGAGATTCCAAAAGCGTGCTGAGAAGGTAACTATGCAATGATTGGTCAGACTGCCGTCCACTGATTGGCCAGAGTGCCGTCACAGGAAGAGACGTCCCACGCACAAATCAAGCCCAACTGTAGATCACTTAAAACCACTTAACAATCCTAAAAACATGGGTTCATCTCAAATTCAATGAACAAAACCTTTTTGAGTCCAATGCCTCAAACATATCATTTAAAACGTATATGGCAGCAGTGGCAGTGCTGTGTTGCTTCCTAAAACCTGACTGAAGGTCACTAAAAATCAGGTTGGCTGAATCAGGAAGACTTTGGAGCAGAGCCATTGGCTGATTTTGCTGTGATCTCAGGCAGCTCTTGCGTCACCTCCACTACAGACTCTAGTTTCTTTGCTCGGTCAGCTTTTGTGGTTTTCCTCATCTCTCCATCATCATAGAAGAGAGAGGGTGGGACGGGAGCCAGTTCGTGAGACATTACATTTTCCAGTGAAATGTCTTTTTGTTTGAAAACGGCCAGGAGTCTCATGAAGAGCACATCTGAATCCATTCAAAGCTTTGTAGATTTACTGGTTGTAATTCATCTTTTCTTTTGTCAAAAACATTGAAATTTCATCGTTGAAGGTTTCTTTTGTCTTTTTTATTTCTGACAAATAACAGTGATCCTCTGAGTGTGGCAGTTGGAACAAACGGGAAAAAAACAAGATCTTTTGATTTTGTTCAAATGAAAAGGTTTTGTGTTAAAAATAATTTACTTGCGCTTTCTGCTTATAGATCACTGTGTGTGTCAATGTAACCCTTTCACCTCCAGAAAGTTCTTTATTGGCTCTGTGGGGAGCATCACTTCTTCAGTTGATTTCACAAATGATGCTATGGAGTAATATTAGCAGATTGACGGGGACACTTAAAGGAATACTTCACCGGTTCGCATTTAGCTTTGTATTACTAGAATAGGGGAAGTATTTTTGAAAAATTGTGCTTCTAACTTCAGTTCCCCCTGAGTCGAGAAATATCATATATATATGTATATATATATGTATATATATATATATATATATATATATATGCATATGCACAATTCTTTTTCTTGTTATGTGCTGACCAGTGACACTCCACTCGGATACAAGGTGTTACAGAGCTGCTGAAACTGCAGATACACCTGATACAAAGTTGATGGACTTAGAAGTCCGCTCCAGAAGAGAGAACGTCAGAATCCACGGAGTTAAAGAGGGAGCGGAGGAGGACTGTCCATCGGTGGTGGGTTATGTTGAGTGTTTGCTGCGGGAGGACGTGAGTCTCCAGGACTCCTTTGAGCTGCGAGTGGCGAGGGCCCTGACAACGAAGCTGCCACCGGGAGCTCCACCAATTGTGGCTAAATTGTCAAGCTACAGGATATAAGAGGAGGTACTAAAGCTGGCCTGGCAAAAGCAGGGATTTCAGCTTCACGGACTATGTGCCTGATGTGATGAAAGTGAAAGGAATATGCCAAAGAGAAATCAGTACTGAAGGAGAAGAAGATCAGATCTCAAACTCCATTCCCGGCCTGGTTAAGAGTGTTCTGTTACAGTGCTGTACGGATCAGGGGAGGAGGTGACCGGGGACATGGTGAAGCGGGGGTTCTGCGGGGTTCCGTTATTAAACACCCGGAATCTCTGCTGGAGCATATTCAGAAGTTCACAAGAGATCGGGGATCCGAGCAGGCAAAGCGAGCAGTTACATGACAAAACTACAGGTCGTCAGACGCCAGGATCCAGCATGACTGTAAAACATCTGTGATTCACAGGTCGTTGAAAATCCCAGAGAAGAAGGGGTGAGTTTTTATTCTGAAGAGGAGAGTCCGGGGGAACCAGCTTTCACTAAGAACAGACTGTGAACAAGTACTGTACATTACAGGAACATGTTACAGCCTATAGTTTTGCTTTCTATGTCAGGGAGCAGCATGGACACTAGAATATGCAAAGAGCTGCAAATGGCTGAGGGCCCTCTCACACCGGCCCAATTATCACCAGGGCTTAATAAGGGTCGAAATGACTATTATCACTATTCAAATTTTTTTTTCATGTTTTATTGTGTTGTTTCTCATTAAGAGGCATGTTTTGCTGCCGTTCTATGCAGCTTTTGGTGTGCTGCCTATGATACATTCAGGTAATGGTCATTATTTGTCTAATCCACTTATTCCAAAAGAGGTGAAGGATAGGTGAGTTTGTGTGTTGCCTTTGGGCTTCCGTACTTCTGTGCTCTGTAGCACGTTGTGTGTGTGTGTGTGTGTGTGTGTGTGCCCAGTCTGCAGTAACAACATCAGTCCTGTGCAACACTGGCCTTGTTATTGTGTCTACAAACTCAAAGTGAGCACATAACATGGTGTCAGAGTCTATCAAGAACTGCACACGTGGCCATGAATACTCAGTTTGAGCACTCCAGGATCGACTGCGATGCCTCCAATCTATTTAAGGAATTCGAGAGGTTCTACTCCCACGTAAGTTTCATCTTTGACGGTCATCTCTCAGCGCTAGAAGCTAAACGGAAAGCCGGCTGGCTCGGAACGTGAATCGGTGAATGTGAGCTTTTCCCACTCACTGGGGTTAGGGAAGGACGAGGAGGCGGCGTTGAGGGAGCAAATATACCGGTTTATTGTCCAATGAAAACAATCAAGCAAACAAAACAAAAGGAGTCAGCTGTGGCTGCGATGTCAGCGCTCTGCTGCGCTGCGCTGCTCTGACTGTTTGTGTCTCTCCGTCTCTGTCTCTGTGTGTCTCCGTGTGGACCCAGCCTACTGCAAGAGACCAGAACCAGGTTACCAACATGCTTATATAGCTGACTAATTACCTGATTCTGTCCAGCTGTCTGATCACCGGCTGAGCCACTCCTTCCTTCCCTCCAGCAGCCGTCGCTCTAACCAAGCCCCACCGCCACAGTGAACAAGGTAGAGAAATCTACAAGACGCTAACATGGGCGGATGGTGAGAAAGAAGATCTGGCAAATGTTTTAGATAAGTTTGCTAACTACATAAGACCAAAAAAGAATAAAAGAACAGCCAGACATCTTTTCAAGCAGAGGAAACAAGGTGCTGAGAGTTTTCACCACTTTCTGAAGGATCTGAGGCTACTACTGATGGACTGTGAGTATGCTGACGACATGTTGACTGATGCTATCATAGCAGGAGTTAAAGAACTCGAGTCCAAGAAAGGCTGTTGGATGAAGGTGAAGATTTGACATTGGCTAAAACCATTGAAATTCCCCAGCAATGTGAAATGTCACAAAAGCAAATGAGAATTGTTAGAGGAGGACTCACACGTGTCAACAGTGGCCACAAGAACAAAGTACACAGCATATGCTAATAAAAAGTCACAAAACAGACAAAGCCCATGCTGAGACAGACAGGAAACACCCACAACATACATGGAACCAAGGACAATGTCCAGCTAAAGGCTCTGTATGCTCATACTGTCACAAACCAAACCACTGGGCAGCAGTCTGCCGCAATCTGGCATGAGTTCAGTGAGTGTGGAGCAGATGACAAGTGGATTGTAGACATTAGTGTCCTGTCCCAGGAAGTGCAGTTTAGAATAGACACAGGTGCCAAGTGTGATACAATGACTCTGGACTGTTATCAGTTATTAAAGCACACAGGTGAACTGAAACACTCCAACAAGACGCTGCGCTCCTATTCAAACCACAAGGTGAAGCCAGTTGCTGCAGTGGACCTCTGGACCTCCCCCTGAAATACAAAAGCTGTGAAGCAAATGCAGAGCTGGAGATCGTGGACATTGTTCAAGAGAATGTGCTCAGCGCCACACACACGCATCAGTTGGACTAAAGGATTTTCCTGAACAGGCACTCTGCCAGGCAAATACAGCATAACGAATGATCCAGATGCAAAGAGTGTTGTCCATACAGTACACTGACAACCAGTAGCACTCAGGGCTAAGATAATTGAGAAACTTCATGAGATGGTCAAGGATGAACACATGATCAAAGTAGACCAACTGACAGAGTAGGTCAGCTCCATGGTCGTTGATCCAAGTAACCTGAACAAGGCCATCAAGAGGGAGTATTACCCTATGTGCACTGTAACGGCGCGGCTGCCCGTTACTGCGGAGTCACTTACGCGCTCTAAGCGGGGAAACGCTGGGGTGGTGAAGGACAGCGGTCACGCTGTGGAGAGTTCGGTGTCCTGGCAACGGGATGCCGCAGCAACACGTATTGGGAGCCGGGCGGTGGGGCGCGGTGTGTCAAAGAGAAGAGTGCAGAGCTGGGGACAACACCTGCGCAGAGGTTAACATCACACGTACTGGTTGATTTTGAATGTTCTCTTTTTTGTGACGGACAAATTTCGTTATTGATTCATCACTTATTGTTTTGGAGTTTTTTTTGTTTCTTTTGTTTTCATTATTTTTTTTATTTTTTTTTCCTCTCCAGACGACCATTTTTTTGTGCTGCTAAACAGAAAATAAATGCAGCCATCTATAGCATCCTTTTTGGTGTCCCTGTCTTTTGACACTCGGCCAACCAGGCAACATGCAACATAGAAGAGGTCACATCCACCATGCCTGGTGCAAAAGTATTCTCAGTCTTGGATGCTAAATCAGGCGTCCTTCAGATAGAGTTAGATCAAGTGTCATCCCTCCTTACAACCTTCAACACACCGTTAGGCAGGTTTAGATGGCTGAGACGGCCGTTCAGTATAAAATGTGCACCTGAGATTTTTCAGCGCATCGTGGACCAAATGCTCGAGGGCATTAGTGGAGCCACAGGTGTGATGGATGACATTCTTATAGCAGCAGTGTGTAGGTCACCTGATTACAGCTGATGGGTTAAAACCAGACCCAGTGAAAACTGAAGCAGTGAGGAACATGTGCAAATCAAGAAGGAGCTGCTCTCCATTGTCCATGCCTGCATTAACTTTCACCATCATATATTTGGTAAACACATCACAATTTAGAATGACCACAAGCCACTTGGGGATATCTACAAAAAGCCGCTGCTGTCTACTCTTATGCGTATCCAGACAGTGCTCCTGGTATGATGACAGAACAGTGAGCTACAGAAGAGGAAAGGACATGCCGCTGCCTGACACCCTTTCCAGAGTACAGTGAGCAGACAGCACACCAGAAGCAGCTGGCCTGGAGTGTTGCTCCATGCTCAACTTTGTATCGGTGAGTGATCAGAAATATGCTGAACTGCAAGAGCGCACACAAGAGGAGTTAAGCCTTCTCCAGCAGACAATCCAGCAAGGCTGGCCAGGCAATAGACGGGAAGTACCTGTTCCTTTTCAACCCTGCCGCGACCAAGCACACCCAGAAACTTTACTGCGATAGCAAGAGAGCAGCCAAACTCCTACAGCCTGGAGATGAAGTCAGAATGGCTCCATATCCTGGAAGCACAAATGACCACTGTGCACCACGATCATACATTGTGGACAGTAGAGGTAAGAAGTTCCGCTGTAACAGCCAACACCTCCGTGCCAGCATGACAGCCGCCAACCAGTCACGCCATGTGATGTGTGATGAGCCTTGGCGTGAGACTCCTGGACCGACCAAGAGCTCCTCCGGAACCACACCCTTCATCACATGAGGTAGCACCAAGCTCCCCACGAACCCAACCAGGTGAACTATATACCACCAGACGGGGCAGAGGTGTGAAACCCTCTGATAGACTGAACTTATAGCTTGATGGACTGACTGTGTATTCGTTCTCAGTTCTGCGCTCGGGGGCAGGTGTGCTAAAGACACCTGAATGAAGTGATGTGCTGGTAACCTCTCCTTCCTAGTTGAATATTTGAGTTCAGTTGTTATTTAGTTGTGTCAAGGAGGCAGAAACATGGACATCACCAGGTCAAATGAATGAATGAATGAATGAATGCTGTAACTATAGACGGTTTGCGTGTTAAATCAGGACTATAACATTTTTACACAGATACTGGCCAAGGGAATAGAATGACTGTGAGCACAAATCATTAGCCTTGACCATCACAAAGCCATGATAACATCAGACGGACTTTACATGTAATCAGCCATATAACAGAACCGGATTCAGAGGCAGTATTAGTAGGACTAGACCAGTAAAGGATTGTGTAAATTGGTCTTTTTTGTTTAGAGTCTTGGATGAGTTTGGGTTTTATTATTCCTTTATCAAGACAATACAAGCTCTTTATGATAACCAGAGGGTCAGACTTACAGTGCCTTGTGAAAGTATCCGGCCCCCTTGAACTTTTCAACCTTTTGCCACAATTGAGGCTTCAAACATAAAGATATAAAATTGAAATTTTTTGTCAAGAATCAACAACAAGTGGGACACAATCGTGAAGTGGAACCAAATTTATTGGATAATTAAACTTTAACAAATAAAAAACTGAAAAGTGGGGCGTACAATATTATTCGGCCCCCTTGCGTTAATACTTTGTAGCGCCACCTTTTGCTGCAATTACAGCTGCAAGTCGCTTGGGATATGTCTCTATCAGTCTATCGAGAGACTGGAATTCTTGCCCATTCTTCCTTGCAAAACAGCTCGAGCTCAGTGAGGTTGGATGGAGAGCGTTTGTGAACAGCAGTCTTCAGCTCTTTCCACAGATTCTCGATTGGATTCAGGTCTGGACTTTGACTGGGCCATTCTAACACCTGGATACGTTTATTTGTGAACCATTCCATTGTAGATTTGGCTTTATGTTTAGGATCATTGTCCTGATGGAAGATAAATCTCCGTCCCAGTCTCAGGTCTTTTGCAGACTCCAACAGGTTTTCTTCCAGAATGGTCCTGTATTGGGCTCCATCCATCTTCCCATCAATTTTAACCATCTTCCCTGTCCCTGCTGAAGAAAAGCAGGCCCAAACCATGATGCTGCCGCCACCATGTTTGACAGTGGGGATGGTGTGTTCAGGGTGATGAGCTGTGTTGCTTTTACGCCAAACATATCGTTTTGCATTGTGGCCAAAAAGTTCAATTTTGGTTTCATCTGACCAGAGCACCTTCTTCCACATGTTTGGTGTGTCTCTCAGGTGGCTTGTGACAAACATTAAACAAGACTTTTTATGGATTTCTTTGAGAAATGGCTTTCTTCTTGCCACTCTTCCATAAAGGCCAGATTTGTGCAGTGTATGACTGATTGTTGTCCTATGGACAGACTCTCCCACCTCAGCTGTAGATCTCTGCAGTTCATCCAGAGTGATCATGGGCCTCTTGGCTGCATCTCTGATCAGTCTTCTCCTTGAAAGTCTTCGAGATGAAAGTTTGGAGGGACGGCCGGGTCTTGGTAGATTTGCAGTGGTCTGATACTCCTTCCATTTCAATATGATTGCTTGCACAGTGCTCCTTGCAATGTTTAAAGCTTGGGAAATCTTTTTGTATCCAAATCCAGCTTTAAACTTCTCCACAACAGTATCTCGGACCTGCCTGGTGTGTTCCTTGGTCTTCATGATGCTCTCTGCGCTTTAAACAGAATCCTGAGACTATCGCAGAGCAGGTGCATTTATACAGAGACCTGATTACACACAGGTGGATTCTATTTATCATCATCAGTCATTTAGGACAACATTGGATCATTCAGAGATCCTCACTGAACTTATGGAGTGAGTTTGCTGCACTGAAAGTAAAGGGGCCGAATAATATTGCACACCCCACTTTTCAGTTTTTTATTTGTTAAAAACGTATAAATTATCCAATGAATTTCGTTCCACTTCACGATTGTGTCCCACTTGTTGTTGATTCTTGACAAAAAATTTCAATTTTATAACTTTATGTTTGAAGCCTCAAATGTGGCAAAAGGTTGAAAAGTTCAAGGGGGCCGGATACTTTCACAAGGCACTGTAAATTTAATTGTGTAATTTCGAACCCCTTTTCACTGGAACACGGAACAAGGCAGGGCTGTCCAATTCATAATCAATGGATTATACAGAATAAGGACATTAAAGGAATAGGAGATTTCCTTGTGTGTGAATGCTTTACTGATACAGTTATCCAGTCCACAACAATCTGTACTACAGTTGTTTTCACTTTTAGATCAATATGGATCTTTTTCTGGATAAAAGTTGAAGACAGTGTGCATTTGATCCTGATTTCATACCTAGCTTTGGATGCAACATTTAAGGCTTGGAAAACTCATGGACTAACAGCATCATGACTTCTTAAGATTCTTACAGGTTCGTCACCATGTTGAGCAGAATAAGGAAAGAGATTAAACAAGAGCAATGGAATAACATTATTAAAAGTATGAGTGATTGGCAGTCCATTTACAAGACCCAACACACATCCACAAGTTCTAAGAGATGGAGGGAGTTTGGTTGGAAAAACTTAACACGTTTATTTATTACACCAGAAATTAAACATAAACAATTGGGTCAACAACAATTCTGTTGGAGACAATGTGGGCAATTGAATGCCAATCACTCTCATATATTCTGGTCCTGTATGAAAATACGAACATTTTGGGACGGGGTTCTGAGGATCGTGGGGGAAATTGTTTGATATAATATTCCTGATGACCCCAGATATATGTACCTGGGACTGATACCAGATGGGTTAACAGCTAAAGATGATGTGTATCTGTTCAAGATCCTATCCCTTGTGGCTAAGAAAGCCATTACAAGAAGTTGGCTGAAAACTGAACCACCTCGACTGAGCCACTGGCTAGATATTGTAGAAGAAATTTGATCAATGGAACAAATGACCTATAGCCTACGGATTAAATCAGAGTTATGTACTGCGAGATGGACAAAATGGTACCTTTATGCAAGATAGTAGTGTCTTCCCCCTGTATTTGTGTTTTGTTCTTGTTTTGTTGAATGAAAAATAAAGAATTTATGGATGCATATGTTTCAGGACAAAAAAACATCTCAACACTCTTTAAGGGTTTAGAACAAATGAAAGGTTTCTGCATTGCATGTAAAACAGAAAAGGGAGAGGGATGGAAATCTAGTTTTAAGCGAAGAATAGTGGGAATATTTATGTGATACGAGGGAACCCTTCAAATTCAACACTATGGAGAGTTTTGTTGGAAAAACCAGCACAAAAAAGACACTGTTCCAATGCATCTGTATGTTGGAGACAGTGTGGACGCCTCGAGGCAAATCCTTTTCACATATTGGTCTTCTTCAATATTGTTCCCTTTCTGGCGGGAAGTCTACAACATTTTGCATATGCGTATTTCGGACAGACATTCCTTTTGAGTTTGTATCATTATATTTAGGAGTTTCACCATCAGAAGACATTAATACTTATTTTCAGTTTTTTTCCATTTCATCTTTTTCCTTTTTAACCCTTTTGCATCTGTGTTTTTTGTCGCTAGTATAGCACATGTGCACCCCAGTATTGGCAAGTATGGGTGTATTACTGTGCAATTCAGCTGGAATGTACAGATGAATGGATGACAATGGTGAATTGATGTGAAAGAACATGTGAAACGTGGAAAAATCTAGACGTATTGGTTTAAATCCTTTGAGGGTGGAAGGAAAAGTGTAGAGTTTGTCTCATTGACCTTCTTCTATCTTGTTTCCCTGCAGATGGGCTTCTTTAAAAGGTCAGATCCATACAGCACGACCATGGAGAAGGCTCAGCTCAAACCCCAGGCGTCATTTGAGGCGTAGGATCCATGACAGAGTTTGCCTCCCTCCCTGAATTGGGATTATTTTCCCATTCCCAAATCCAGAGGGAAACTTAATGAAGAGACAGTTATGGGTGTTGTATCACTGGAATACAAAATATCTGGTGCTGCACTAAATTTACATGCACTGCTCTTTTTTGTGATTTATGAAGCTGTGGATAAAGAAACAAGGACTTCATCCTGAGGAGTTCATCCATGTTACAGGAAAATGAACACACCTCCACTGAAAGCACCAACGCTGCGTCATTTTCTTTCATGGAAGCAATGTTTGCAGTGTTTAATCTCTGGAAATTCCTGCTTTTCAGAAGCTATAAACCACCTATTTATGGCAGCGTGTTTCCCGAGTGATGGTTGAAAGTGTTTCTGTTCTGCCTTGCAGGACAATCTTGGTCAAACTTTAACTTGAAGCATTCTTCTCCCATATTGGGAGGCATTTGTTGTGTGTGTTGTGATGTATGTAAAGTGTTGGCCCAGAATAAAGCCTCATGTTTGTATACTCATCAGAATATCTTGTTCCTGTGAATGAATGCTCTGAAAAAATAATATCAGATTCAAAATCACAATCCAGATTTTCCTCAAATAAATTTGCATTAAAGCAGAAAAAAAAAAAAAATCTCAATTGGGATTAACAAATTTGTATTAAAGGAATATTTATTTTTTATTTTTTAAGCTTGGTTTTATAAGATAATGAAACTCATGGCCTCGCCGCGACTTTGTTTTAAGCGGCTTTCAGCAGTGCTGTCGCTCCTCTGCTAAACAATGAGATTTTAGACATTTACGCTAAATGTTGGAGATTAACGCAAATTTTCAGGATTTTTGAGACAGTTGGACTTGTTCGGTTTCATTCTTGAGTCGGACGTCTGGCTTATGCCTCTTCCAGTGACGGCACGCTGACAGTTGTGTGATTACCAGCTTAAGTTAGGAAAAACAGATTTTATACCTCATAAAATGTGTGCCTGCTTTGACATTTTAAGATTATGTCTGTTGCATTATCTCACAGTTAGACTGTCGCTTTGTAAACTGCTCACCCCCTGCACCAAAGTCCAGGAGAATTTTACATCACAGTACACAAGAATTGTTGTGTATTACTGAATTTGTTTTACTGACACTAATTTGTCAACTCATTTGTAATCAAAGATTAAACTAACCCCTAAACAAAAATACACGAGTACTGCATACATTAGCATACATTTATGTCAGCTGCAAGTGACAAAACATGCAATACCAACAATACATGCTCAATTGAACACACTGTAATTGTGACAATTAACAGCAGAAAACATTATTCACATTTAAGAAGCTGAAAGTGCTTTTATTAAAAAAGACACTGGTAAATAATTGAAATATTTATAGTTAAATTGCCCTATTTAATAATTTAAATAGGGCAATTATTGATGACATGTTTGAAAAACACATGACATACCACCAAATGCAAACACGACAAAATAAAAAAACTAACCCTTATTTAAAAGAATTTTTATTTTCAGTCGTTTACTTGTAATGTATAACTCACATTACACTTTCTGACAGCGTGAAACAGAATAGATACTGTGAAGACATCAGCTTTAAATAGAGGTGAAACATGTTTTCTTAAAGTGTTCAGCTTGAGGCTCCATTAAAGTAGGATTTTTTCTTGTGTTATTGATCATTAATCCTATAATAACTAATAACTAACTACTTCTGCTCCTGATCTGGACTCTGTTTACATCCTCACAGCAACATCAAGAAATGACACAAAGTTGCAAATAATTTGGAGGTGAATCAGGCAAATAAACCAGCAAATTTAACCACTTGTTTGTAAACAGTCCCAGCTGTGTACATTTACTTATTGTGATCATTTGAATAGGGATGAGTTGATCAATATTCAATATCAGTCCAATACAGGTCAATTGGCAATTATTACTGTCCTGAAGTCTATAAAAATAGGATTAAAAAAGCTAATCTGAGCTCATGACACGTATGTAACATTCAGTCATATAACAAAAGACAAAACATACACAACGTGAGTATGTTATATTCAGAGACGATTTGCCTTTACTCGCTCCATTCTTCAGTCTGGTGCTGCGGTGCTATTGAGCAGTTTCATGTACAACCTTCTGCCTCACGAGATACAGTGAGACCCAGCTGAAACACTAACTCTGTAATGCTGCATCTAATGTTTAGTAGAGTTGTGAATCTTTCAGAAGCTTTGCAAGATTAGGAAACTTTCATATTTGGAAAAAGGCAATGTGATGTCCTGTAAACACAAGCAAAAAAAGAACATTTATTAAAGTACATTTTCAAGTTAAGGGTATGACATACCACGGCTCAGTAATAATCAACAACTTGTTTTCTACTATGCTTTAAGGGCACAGGTGTTTTACAATCAAAAAGGTTAGGTCTTTTTTTTTGTTTTAAATCCATCCAGTCATCGTCTAACGCTTCATCCTCCACATGAGGGTCACAGGGCTGCTGGTGCCAATCCCAGCTGTCACAAGGAAAAAGACGGGGTACAGACTCAGGTTAACTCCATATACACATTGTATCACATGTCTGTTTCCTTTGGTAAACAGCTGGAACAGGCATAAGAGCTTACTGGCATTAACTGTCCTCATCGCTTCTGTTTTAATCAGACATGTGACAACTAGTTCTTTGTGTGAGCCAAAATGGGTTGTTAGGTTCAAATACCACATGTGGAATTGCCAAAGTCGTCCCAGAATGGCTGTTTGGCTGCCTTCCTGCCATCCTGTTGGGTTTAAGTTCTAGATCTTATCCTAATGGACCTTTCACATACAAGTGTTGGATACTAAAGTTGCAAAAAGTAGATTAAAATTTACTTTTGTCATTGGGCAGTTTGTGAAATGTCAGTTAAAATACAGGCACTGTTTAAGCTCAGTTTAAGCATTACTGAAATGTTGAAAAGGGTTGACAGTGAAAGAAAGGTCAATCATTACCGTTACGATTTTAGAGATATTACTACTTGTATTCACCTGGTACTTTAATGACACTCTTAGTTGTTTTTTGTACATTTTTAGGCAAACATTTGATTTCTATTTGTCATTCTGATCATTTTGGAAGACAGCAGTTCTCTGTAGAACAGGATAATAATTCAAACAAAATGTTGCAAATCTTTTCAATGGATGGACGGTAACTTGTAATATATTCAGTCTGTTTGTTTTTTAACACTACACATTTTGTTGTGGCCACCCTCTAATTATTGACAATAATCTTGATAAAATTTGTATTTGTCACGTAATTCTGGCAAAAAAACCCTCCAATAATAAAATCCCAGGGGTCACAGAAAACACAATCAGGCTGCATTTCAATGTAAGGAGTAAACAGACAAACTCAGTCGCTGTACGGGGAGACAAGTCCTGGTGTGGATGGAAGGAGAAGGCAGTGAATCAGGTCTCTCTATTCTCCCTGTGACTGCATTTGTTTACAAAAGGCCTCAAACTGCTGCTGCTCCAACTCTGTCATCACCTTGTTCAAAGCATAGATCTATAAAAAACACAATAGTTGGCACATGCTTTAAATAATCCCCCTCACAGATGAAAGCATGCGTGTGTGTCATGTTTAAAAAGAAATAAATGAACCTCAGCTCTCTGTCTCTGCTTGAGCTCTTGCTGTGCAGATTTGTGTTTAGCTCGGTCTCCTCTGGTCGGGGTGGAGTTCAACTTTGGCTTGTCCTTGCGGCAGGCCGGCTCCATGGCGACAGTCCTCACTCAACCTGAGAGGTTGGAGAGAAAACACCAGATATTTCACACTCTCTGAGTCTCTAAACTCGTATTAGTATTATTATAGTAGTAGTATTAGTATACAATATTAGTATTAGGTGTTACACAAATGTAAAAAGTGAAACAAGCACATATGCAAACGTTGTATCGTCATATTTATAAAAAGTCTTGGAAATACTGACATTAACATTCAACAATGAATATGTGCTGCTCAGTTTCACTTTATTCTTACTAAACTCACAAGGCCTCCAATTAAGGAATTAAGGGAAAACATGTTTTATCTTATTTGTGGAAATGCATAAATGGAGACATTTTTTCAGTGTTTTACACATTAAGACCACATGGAACCAGGTCCTAGTCAAAAACCACTACACTTATGGCTTGATCGTCACACAGGTAATTTGGTTTAAAGGATTTAAACAAAAGTTCCACACCATGTATTTGAATAGATTGTTTTTGCCTCTTTGTTATGATTAAATCCAGATTTGATAAGTCCCAGTAAAACGGTTTTCCCCAGAACCTGATCCAATACTTTTTCTAGATGAAACAGTGATTTAGCTCAAATGTCAACGTTCTCACAAATCACTCAAACAACACTGTCGGACAATCGAATTTCCCCCTTAAATGTGTTTATACCCAAATAGTAACTTATGCGTCTCCAACCGTGGTTTTCCTCAGTGAAAGAACACGACACTTGTGATAACGCTAGCGCCCCATTGTCACTAATGGACTGAGAGTCACAGTATGTTTACCAGCAATAATGAAACTAATGATTGAACACGATGTTTAAACTTCAATCTAAACCAGTCAGCTGCAAAACGCCGGTCATTCATCTCTACCTACAGTGAGCTAACCGCGTTACTTTCTCACTGTTAGTAAATGTCGCACTCACCCGGGAAATACAGAAGTTAAATACAATTAGATTCACGTCAACAAATCCACTCTGTTAGCTGTAGCTACAACGGGCTGTCGCCACTGTGTCACAGGAAAACAAATCCGGGTTTGAAAGTGGAGTGCAGTGTTCCGTTTCCGGTTTTATTTTTTTCCGCCCTAACATTTATCACCAGTGGCTAGTACAGCTAGTACTACAATACTACTGCTAGTACAGCTAGTACAGCCAGTACAGCTAGTAGTACAGCTGTAGCCTCATACTTGCATACTTGCCTGACGGTCGTGGCACACCGGAAGTCATGACCGAAGTGGCGTTAATAAGGCTATTATGTCACAGAAACATGAAGTGCAGCGTCCCTTATGTGAAGGAAGACTATTTTCCTTTCAAGTGCGTCTTTGGTAAGTTACTTAACACACAACTGGTTAAGTCGTCACCATGGATGTATTATATTAAAAGAACTGGATAGAGCTCCGCCCCTTTGGCTCCGTTCATTCCTATGGAGTTGCTCACTACTGGTGTAGCTGCAACTGTTCTGGTATGTCCTTACACCACCACTTTTTGGAAAGAGAAATTACTGATAAACTTGTGTCTAAATTTTCGTTGTTGTCGAAAGATGAACTGTTTGGTTTCCACGACAACAAAAATAAAAATAAAAGAATTATACGTAATTAATTTGTTGACCATTCTAGAGAAATAGCATATACACAAACACATTTAGTAACTCTGAACCTTCTTTTATTGCTATTGGTAAGGAAACTGAACAGTACACAGTACAAAAAGAAGAAAGCTGCTAAAACTATTCACTTATGCTCTATTTTTAATGTATATATTAGAATCTCCCCCTGGCTCTGGTCTTAACTAATGTGTCTGAATGTATTAATGACTCTGTTTGCATGTTGTTATTGTTTTGTATTATAAAGGTTCAATAAAGATATAAATTCTAGAAAAAAAAAAAAAACTATTTGGGCATCATGCTAAAAAAGTTTCTGACTTCTTGGTTTATTTCCATAGAGCATGTTACTCCCATAATGCCTTTCATCTCTGTGAACGAGCCGTCCATGTGCTCGACTTGCTCGGCCTGTCCATAAACAGTGAAAGGCATGATGGGAGTACGCTACAGACGTGCGCAAGCATACCGATGTCCCGTTAGCGTTGCTCTTTAAACCATGGATTTGTAAATGAAAACCAACGATAGTGAATACAATAAAGTGAAAAGTATAATGACGTCATTACAGTTAAAATGATCAATTTAATGGTTCATTTTATTGACTGTTATTAGTTTATATGTGTTGTTACAAGAATGATGTTGTTTCTTCCATTTACTGATATACTGTATGATAATCACAGTCACATGACTCAGGGATTATATATGTTATTGTCCAAGAAAATAATAATAATAACAGTAACAAGTACTTTTATGATGATAAAAAAAACAATTCCATTGAATATGATTTTTGGTCTCTTTGCTATGCTTTGTATTTTGGTTTAAATTTCAAAGTTCAAATTTCTAACTGTTTTTGTAGGTGGTTTACAGATAAAGCTTATTGTTATAATTACAATTTATGGTAAATATAATAATCATAAAATATTAAAATAAAGTCAGGCCAGAAAACCTGCAGACTCATGATCATATTATGAGGAACAACAACGTGTTAAACATAGTTTGATTAAAGTATTTCTAGTTTTTCTTTCAATTTCTTTCAAGTGTTTTTATTTTTGTTTTTTGAGCTTACTTGAAATACTAATAACTTTCCCCCTTACGGCCGTTTTTAATGCATCCCATACTATCATTGGATTAGTTTCCTGATTATCGTTATCTCGCAAATAGTTTTGACTTACTAGTTTTATTTGTTCCACCAATGATTTGTTGTTAAGCAATCCTTTGTTCATTCTCCGTAAGGTTTCTTGATTTTGAAATAAACTGCTCTGTGGTCCGACACATCTCTTTGGTAAGGATGAAGATATCAAACAGCTCACTTTGATCCCAAGTATTTTGAATGAACTTTGCAGTTGGATGTTTGCTCCTTTTCCTGCTGTTTGTATCAAGGTCTATGTTCATGATCACATTCAGATATATATCCCCTCACATTCTTGAGAAATGAGGTCAAATAAGGATTTAAAAAGGTTTTTATTACTCTCAGGTGGAGCATAAATGTTTACCAAAGTAATATTCCACTGGTCAATTCTACCTTCTTGATCTATTATTTCTTTATGGTATTCAAATGTGATCGTGTTCGATATTAAAATAGCAACTCCTCTTTTCCTTGAGTTGGAGTGGGAGCTGTAGAATTCATTTTTAAACCCAAATCATTGAAGTTGTTCCTGTCCTGTCTGTGAGAGGTGGGTCTCTTTCAAGAAATTGATTTGTGTTTTTCCTTTTTTACTTTATTCATAATTTTTCATCTTTTGACTGCATTTCCCAATCCGTTCACATTTAATGACATGAGCTTTATGATTCTTGTACTCTGCATTTTTAAACTGGTTTATTATTACAATAGCTCCCCCTCTGGCCACAAAAAAGAAAACAGAATAATAACAAACTCAAGGACAAAAACGAGCTCCAAAAAGAGATGTCAACCACTCTTAACTTATGTTGACATGCTTCACACTTTATGGGGGTAGTCCCTTATACTAGGCACTCGGTGATAAGTAACTGTCCCTTTAGTATTATTAAACCCTGTTTAGCAAAACACACTTGAACATATCTTATTAAATTAAATTAAATTAAATTAAATTAAATTAAATCAAATCAAATCAAATTAAATTAAATTAAATTAAATTAAACTAAACTAAACTAAACTAGACTTTTTATTGCAAACTTGACTGAACCTTTGCCATTTACTGCTCGTCATGTACTTAAAGGAATACTCCACCCATTTGCATGTGGCTTTGTATTCTAGAATAGCAGTCGTATTTTCTTTACAAATTTGCCTCCCTCCCACAGTTTTCTACTGTGTTGTAAAAAATCTGTTTTTCCCTTTCCAATTTTGCCCTCCGTCGTTCAAGGTTTGAAAACTACAACACCAGTTCCGCACTTTTTAGACTCACCCATAGAATGTAAACACGGTGTCCGCCATCTTTGCTAGCAGTTACGCTAACCGGCTCTTGCTGTGTAGAGTAACGACAATGACCGAATGTAGTTTTCAAACTGATATGGCTGCAAGGGAAAATACCTACATTTCTTTAAAAACAAGAAGCCGGCTGATGGCGGGTGCCGGTGCCCCCGCCACCCGCGACCAGGGGCCGGTGCTCACTGTGCTCATCGCCAACGGCCGCGGGTGGCGGTGCCCCCACCACCATATTCTTCATATATATATATATATATATATCTTACATTATCTAATGCTTTCTGGCCCATTCCTTCATATTGAACCTCATCAGGTTCACAACAACATTTATACGACTATTACGATTTAATTTTTTCTCCTTCAATTTTATTGTATTTTTATTTTAACGTTTTTTTTCATTTCATTTATTTTACCGGTCTTTCCATTTCTTTTTCTTATGAGTCCCTGACTCTTTCCTCTGAGTCCCTGACCCTGACGTCTTTTTGTTTTCTCAGCCCTGAGGGATTAGTTTAAACCTTGTCCTTCCAAAGATAGTTTACTTTTACGTCCCTGTCCTAAATCTGAGAGAGTCCTGCTCTCCCAAGTCCAAATGGTTGTTTCTTACCCTTTTGATGATTTGAGTCCCTGACTCCGTCTCCCCTCCATGGTTAGCCCCGTCACTGTCCCGCTCTTCAGTGGATCTGGCCTCCCTGACCAAACAAAGCTTTAAGAGCCCTGTGGTGGAGGTCTTTTTAAGAGGATTTTTTTCCCTCCGCCTTGCAAGGTCTTCAGGTCCGCCGATGTGAAGAGAGAGACATATATTGGGCCCCACGTTGGGCACCAATCGTTTTGTTAAAATAATTCTGCAATCATTTAGAACTGGAGGAAGGAGATGGGAGTCAGCTCAAAATCCAAACAAGGGTTTAATCTTGTACAAGAGGAGCATTCACAAAGCAACACACAGGCCTGTTACAAAGTGAAGACTCACTGTCTTGGAAGAAACACATGGTATTTATCTGTCTCTGATGGTATGTTATCACCCTGCCATTCTGTACTTAAAGGAATCACTCACATTGTAGCAAGTGATAACATTGAGTATTACATGTGTCCTAAAACAGTACAAAGGGTTACAGGTCACAAGTCACATCAAACAGTTCCATTGAACATTTCTCTTCATGAAGTACATGAAGTACATCATTTCCATCACACTATGTCCAGATCCAGACTTGATTACTAGGAAATAACTTCCTTTGACACTAAATTACACTCTGCTTCAGATTCAGACTCCTTTTTTTCAACATATCAAAGATCTTATCCACTCTACAGATGAGGAGTTTGCAAAGTTCTGTGAAGCTGATATTAATATGTTTGAGCTTGTCTTTAAATAAAAATTTGTCCTGGCTGTGATGGCCTTACACCTCATTTTTTGGGACTTACTCAAAAACTTCAACATTTTGGATAATCTTAGACCCATCACGTTATTAAACACTGATTATAAGATTGTAACGCTTGTGCCTCCCAATCTGGATTTATGAAAGATGGATCCATTCACAACAACATCCGTTTGGTGATCCATCTCCTAGATTATAATTAAAAATAGAGGACGACGGCTTCATTTTTTTTCTTGACTTTTTTAAAGCTTTTTATATTCAATTGAGCATCACTTTATCTTTCAGTGCTTCAAACTTTTAGGCTTTGGGAATAAATTTCGAGCCACTACTGAGTCTCTTTATGATAATGCAAACAGCTCTATTTGGTTACCAGGAGGTACGTCACCGAGATCTGCTATCAAACGTGGGGTCAAACAAAGCTGCCCTGTCTCTCCGCTTCTCTTTATCATTGCCACAGAAATGCTCTCTATTTTCATTAAAAATTCAGACATTGCTCCTTTAAATGTTATTGGGATACCTGTTGTTGTTAGCCAGCGTGCAGACGATACGACTGTCTCTGTGAAACTGAGGTCCCCAAGATAACGCCTCAAGGCTGAAACTTGATTTGAACAATTTCATCAGAAGCAGTGATTTAACAGAAGCAGAAACAGAAAACATTCCTATCAAATCAGCTGTTAAATACTTAGGGATACATGTATCTATGTGTGGAGTGTAATAACTCAATCAGTCACGATCCCACTCTCCCCCACCACTATTATCCTTATTGTTTGTTATCTTCCTCCGTGCTGCTCTCTCTCCCCTCTCTGCAGGAGGCGTGGCTGACCTACTTCCACTGATGACGCTGGTGATCAGCAACACCTGCGGCAGCTCATCCTCACCTGCTCCAGATGAGCAATCAGGAGCCTTCTTAAGCCTTTGCCATCTCAGTCACCAGCGTCAGATTGTTTTGCTCTTCTAGTGGTAAAGTCCATGACTTCTGCTGTAACTTTTGAAACTCTGACTCCTGGAATACTCACAACCGCTGTTGTTCTGCTTCAGGTCGCCACGTCTCCTGCCTCCCCGAGAACTCCGGGTTCACCACGAAACATCTCGGCCGTGGGAACTTCACCTGTCTCGATCCTCCCTCGTGAGTCTGCTCCTGCCAGTATCCCCCCACTCACTGTCTCTCACCCTGGGCTCTCGCCATTTCCCGGCACAGCTGCATCGGCAATAAAAACCCTGTTAAAACCGTAATCTGTCTCCTCTGCATTTTCGGGTCCTCTACATAGTCAAACCGCTCTCATTCGAGAGCGTAACATTATTAAGAGAATACACAGATTTTATCAATGGAACACTGAACATGAACGGGTTCAAATCCTTCACAATAAGAGCTTCTGGTATCATATGGAGGCAGTTTTTATTAAAATGTGATTTCAATATTCAGAAACGTCCTGTTAAATTATCTCTGTTTCACCAGCAAGTCCTTTTTATATTGGAAACTTTTGTACAATCATAATTCCACCCCTTGTAACAAATAGATACATTACAATTAAAAACAAGTCGCTGTATAACAAGAACTGCATGGATAAAGGTATTTGGTCTTTAATTCATTTAGTGTGTGATGACACATGAACATTTTTGCCTTGAATATGATCTAGTTGTTAATCGTAATTCCTTTGCATCCATAATGAAAGCCATCCCTAATCCTGCTTTGAATTTAATTCAAGGGATTATTTCAAACTCGACTCACATCACTCCTAATGTTCCACATCTCCTAGTTGGAAGCTGTAACTTTGAGAGCATTAAAATTCCTAATAAAACGTCACACACCCTTTATTGACTTTTCAAATGTGCATCAAACAAAAATTCTCCAAAGATATTATATTGGAGGACGTCACTACCACCAGGACAGTGACAACGTACTCAAACCAGAAACCTTGGCTCAACAAAGAGGTCCGGTCTCTGCTCAAGGTTAGGGATGCAGCTTTCAGGTCAGGAGATGCACTGGCTCTCAGGGCAGCCAGGAGGGAGCTGATTGCAGGGGTCAAAAGGGCAAAATCCACCTATGCCCAGAAGGTCCAGGATCACTTCTCCTCCAATGACCCACAGAGCATGTGGAGGTGCATAAAATGCATCACGGACTACAACACTAGAGATGCACAGTGCCCCAGGGACCCCTCTCTGCCCGATGCTCTGAACAGCTTCTACGCTCGCTTTGAGAATCCCAGAAGCTCTACCAGCACCAGACTCACCCCAACACCAGGTGATGCGCCCCTCAGTGTGACCACGGCAGAGGTGAGGAATATCCTCAGGAGGATCAACCCCCGCAAAGCCGCTGGTCCCGATAACATCCCTGGGCGGGCACTGAAAGGCTGTGCTGACCAGCTGTCGGAGGTGTTCACAGACATCTTCAACACCTCCCTCAGGCAGTCAGTTGTTCCCACCTGTCTGAAGACTGCCACCATCATCCCCATCCCCAAAAGCTCCACAGTGACAGGCTTGAATGACTATCGGCCAGTAGCTCTCACCCCGATAGTCATGAAGTGCTTCAAGAAACTGGTCAGAATGCACATCAAGGACAGCATCGACATCACTGTGGACCCCCACCAATATGCATACAGGAAAAACAGATCTACAGAGGACGCCATCTCTTCTGTGGTCCACACAGCCCTCACTCACCTGGAGAGCAAAGACTCCTATGTCCGCCTGCTCTTCCTCTTCCGCTGTCATATGGGGTTCCACAGGGTTAAATTTTAGTGCCCCTGCTCTTCTCTCTGTATCTGCTTCCCTTGGGTTCCATCCTGAGAAAACACGGCATTTCCTTTCATTTTTACGCTGACGACAGTCAGATCTATGTGCCACTGAAAAAGACAAATGCCTGTCTTAAGTCACTTCTGCTATGTCTTGAAGACATTAAAGACTGGATGTCTCTGAACTTTTTAAAATTCAATGAAAAGAAGACAGAAGTGATGGTGTTTGGTCCGATCGGCTCTAGTAACCCCCCGCTGACTTCAGCCCTTTGGCACAATATATGAAGCCAGTAGTCTCAAACTTGGGTTTTAAGATAGACAGGGATTTTAAATTGGACCAGCAAATTGGTGCAACAGTGAAGTCCAGCTTCTTTCACCTGAGGCAGCTGGCAAAGGTGAAACCTTTTCTTGCACATAAGCCCTTTGAAGCAGTAATCCACGCCTTCATTACATCTCGGCTGGATTACTGTAATGCACTCTACCTTGGAGTCAGCCAGTCCTCCCTCATGCGTCTCCAGTTGGTCCAGAATGCTGCTGCTCGCCTCTTAACTGGAGCACGTAAGAGTCAGCACATCAGTCCTATTCTGGCCTCCCTCCACTGGCTGCCTGTGCATTTTAGAGTCCATTTTAAGATTATTTTATTTGATCTTTAAATGGTCTCGCTCCACTTTACCTCTCTGAGCTTCTCCATTCCTACACTCCTGCTCGGTGTCTCAGGTCAGCTAACCAGCTGCTCCTGGAGGTACCGAGGTCTAAGCAGAAGCTCAGAGGTGAAAGAGCCTTTTCAATTGCCAGCCCTAAACTTTGGAATGTCCTCCCGCTCCACATTAGACAAGCCCCCTCACTGTCCATCTTTAAAACTCATTTAAAACCCATTTTTATTCCTTGGCTGTCAACTCAGCATGAGACTCTGCTCTTTTTTTTAGTGTTTTATTGTTTTTATTCTCTTAATATCTTTATTGTTTTATTGTTTTTATTGTTTTAACATTTTGTTGTTTTATTGTTTTTATTGTTTTAGTATTTCTATTGTTTTACTTTTTGTTTTATTTCTTTTCATGTACAGCTACGGCTGCTTAAAGCGCTTTATAAATAAAGTTGAGTTGAGATGATTTATGGCCTTGTTATGGTCAATAATGGTAAACAATATATTAATACTTTTTACATACACACATGGAAATATGTGAATGTGAAACTTAGATTTATTGTTTCATAACCAGTTTCTTTAACGTGATGAAAGGTAAAAATGCAATGAAACTTTTCACTTTATTTGAAAAATATGATCTAAAAACAAAGCCTTAGCTAACTTTTTCTTTTGTTTTTTATCTTGTTTGATTTGTCTGTATTTTATCATGCAAATGTTTCTCTTCTGCGTTCTTCCTGTGCACCTGCTCCTTTGAAAGGTTTAAAAAAAGATGTGAGCTTTGTTGTTTCTACATTATTTTGTTAAATAAATCATTAAAAAAACAATATAAAAGAACTCCATAGGAATGAACGGAGGCAAAGGGGCGGAGCTCTATCCAGTTCTTATAATACATCCATGGTATCAACATGTTTGCCTTTTGTTTTGTCGTATTACTTGCACTTCACATGTCTGCCGCACGGTGGCGGTGGTGCGCGGGTTTTCTGCTGTTTTGACCCACTGAGCCAACTGAATCAAAATAGGACACAGAGTTGATTCAAATGTAACGTTTCTGAAGCATCTTTGCTCACTTATTTCAAACCAACGATGTTCAAACACCAATAATTGCACTTTTCTTCTCACCTATAGTTGCTACCAATGATTACAAGTGTTCTAAACACCTTTTGTTCATTGAAGCCTTTAATCCCAGTTAAATTGAAGGGATTTATTGATTGAATTTTCCTCCTCTTCATTATGTTGGATGTTTTTTGTCTGATACTATTTTACACCTTAGAGTAGTATGTGTTCAATTCACTGTTATCATTATATTGTAACACTCTCAAGTGACGAGGAGATGTGTTCTCTCATTCGCCGTTCCCGGCTAGATTTATTCATAACTCCTTTTTGCAGCCACAGCACATGTCTCTCACACACCGCTCTTCACTTCCGGCTCAACCAACGTAAAAACACTGGATGGGGGCGTGCTCTTAAACGTAGCTACGCTACAATATTAAAATCATTCTTACATTGAAATGATATTCATATATCGATCAGAAGATATTCAAATCATTCAGGCCAGAAAACCCGCAGATTTATGATCATACTGTTAGGAACAATAAGTGTAAATAATAAATTCAAGTCCACAAAAAATAGATGTAGAACTCTCACGCTGCCTCTTTATTTCCTGCTCGACTCATTTCCTGTAAGTGCAGAGTGACGAGCAGAGAAAGTGAAAGTAACTATTCTGTAACTTTGCTTCAGTCGCTATTTGAACTGCGCAGCACGAGGACAGACTGGTGAGTGTTGACGTGATTATGATGATAATATATGATGATTTAGTGCGTGTGAGTGAAGTACCTTAAAATGGTACTTGAATAAAAGTCTTAAAGTTTGACATTTCCTGTACTTGAGTATCAAAAATCATTTCTGATATAAAATGTAGTAAAAGTTGCTAGAAATAAAAAAAAGTCAAGTACAAATACGTGGAATGTGTACTTAAGTACAGTCATGAAGTATATGTACTGCTTAATCCTGACAGATTATAATGGAAACTTCCATAACTCCAGTCCGTCGTCTGTTGTTTTTCCTAAATGTGGTTTAAAAAAAGATTTGAGCCTTGTTGTTTCTACATTATTTTGTTAAATAAATCATTAAAAAACAATAAAAAAGAACTCCATAGGAATGAACAGAGGCAAAGGGGCGGAGCTCTATCCAGTTCTTATAATATATCCATGGTATCAACATGTTTGCCTTTGTTTTGTCATATTACTTGCACTTCACATGTCTGCCACACAGTGGCGGTGGTGCGCGGGTTTTCTGCTGTTTTGACCCACTGAGCCAACTGAATCAAAATAGGACGCAGAGTTGATTCAAATGTAACGTTTCTGAAGCATCTTTGCTCACTTATTTCAAAAAGTCAAGTACAAATACGTGGAATGTGTACTTAAGTACAGTCATGAAGTACATGTACTGCTTAATCCTGACAGGTTTATAATGGCAACTTCCATAACTCTAGTCAGTCGTCTTTTGTTTTTCCTAAATGTGGGTTCGAGCTCGAGGGCTCGCGAGTCACTGTGCGCCCAAGTCACCGCGCGAGTCCTCTAGCTCATCTCCCGTTCATTCACCGCTTGCGGTACTAGT
Organism: Solea senegalensis; assembly: GCF_019176455.1. Lineage (NCBI taxonomy): Eukaryota > Metazoa > Chordata > Actinopteri > Pleuronectiformes > Soleidae > Solea > Solea senegalensis. The sequence goes on from NW_025322474.1 coordinate 198,441, forward strand.
TATTTTCAGTCGTAGTTATTTTCAGCTCAGACTATTTTCAGCGTCCCTGTGGTATGTCAGAGGGCTCTTCCTGTTTAAAATGGCCGACTTCCTGTTGGGTGAAAGGAGTGTCCGTAAACGTGTTCAGGGACGGTCCCTTGACTCACATTTACTTCCTGTTTCGGGAGTTCTACTTCCTGTAGGGAGGTCATCCTTTACAGACATGTTTCGAACGGGTCTGAGGTCTCACATGTCAAGTTTCAAGTGGATACAACAATCCCTGTTAAAGCAGCATGAAAAACTGTAAATTTAATTTCGTCTGCCGTCACCAGGGGGTGCTGATTTTGACAAGTACTATTTTCATATAGATTTGTATGCAGGTGCCTCCATCATGTGGCGAAAAAAAGTTACTGCATGAAAATGAACGAACAAACCTATCAGTTGAGTGAATAATTTGCAGTGTTGCCATGGCAACACCGTTGAATGATTTGTTATCATATTCAGCACGCATAATCTACCATGTGTTTTCACTCATTTTGAGTTTGATACAAGGAACTCTGTAAAAGTTATAAGCGAAATTGTGAATTTGTTGTATTTTCTGTTACCACCAGGAGGCGCTGTTTTCAAAATGTACAGTTTTTGCATAGGCATCTTCAGCAAGGGCCCATCATCGATTGTCACAAGTTTGGTTAAGATCTGACCTTCCATCGCAAAGTTATAAGAGTTTGTTGTGTGTTGCGAAATACCAGACGTCATAGTGTCTGCCATCACCGGGGGGGCTGTTTTTTAAAGTGAATATTTTATATATATCACAGACACAGTTGGACAGGAAGCAGGAAGTAGACCTTTTGAATGTATCAAAATCTTTTCAATAAGTATCATGGCGTACAAGAAAAAGGGCGGCAAAGTTGGCGAAAATGACGATTCTACGCAACACACAACCAACTCTTATAACTTTGCGATGGAAGGTCAGATCTTAACCAAACTTGTGACAATCGATGATGGGCCTTTGCTGAAGATGCCTATGCAAAAACTGTAAATTTTAAAAACAGCGCCTCCTGGTGGTAACAGAAAATACAACAAATTCACAATTTCGCTTATAACTTTTACAGACTTCATCGTATCATACTCAGAATTAATGAACACATTCAAAACACATGGTAGATGATGCTTGCTGAATATGATGACAAATCGTTCAACGGTGTTGCCATGGCAACACTGCAAAGGATTCACATGATGGAGGCAGCTGCCTACAAATCTATCAAATCTAACATATACAGTTTTTCATGCTGCTCTAACAGGGATTGTTGTATCCACTTGAAACTTGATATGTGAGACCTCAGACCTGTCCGGAACATGTCTGTAAAGGATGACCTCCCTACAGGAAGTAGAACTCCCGAAACAGGAAGTAAAGTCTAACATTGGCCGATCTTCAAGAAACTTGATATGCGAGTCAAGGGACCGTCCCTGAACACGTTTACGGACACACCTTTCACCCAACAGGAAGTCGGCCATTTTAAACAGGAAGAGCCCTCTAACATACCACAGGGACGCTGAAAATAGTCCGAGCTGAAAATAACTACGACAGAAAATAACTAGTACCGCAAGCGGTGAATGAACCGGAGATAGCTAGAGGACTCGCGTGGCAACGTGGGCGCACGGAGACTCGCTCTTTTTTTGAAGTTTTATCAAATCCACATTTTTCATTCGTAGTTTATGATTTAAATGTAATTGTACTTAGTACTTTTTGTCCTTCATGAACAAATATGCAGTTAATAAGTAATCCAAGATCTAATTTCACTTTTGCTCTCAAAACTGAGCTCATCAGCTGACTTTACAGCCCTTTAGTCACATACAGAGTAGCCTAGCACTTTACTGGCACAAATATGTAAGTGACATGAACAGCAGGTTTCATAAAACACCTTCTCTGACAGAAAACTCCTGATGTGTTACAGTTTTCTCTCGTGTGATCACTGGACTGAACACAGATCCACATCAGACGTCCTCCAGGAAACATGAAGGAGATTTTCCACTCAAACTGAGAGGTAACTCTTTAAAGTGCTTTCAATATGATGCTTTCAGTGGAGCAGTGATAAGTCAGTGAGGAGCTCATTTGCACAAACTCATGACAACAACAAAGGCTTCCCTTTGTTGTTGTCATGAGTTTGTGCAAATGAAATTGTCATGAGTTTGTGCTTTTCATATATGAGGTTTACACTTTACAGTATAAAACAAGTTATTCTCTGTAAATTGGGTCGGTTTATACATTCAGTCTGTCTGTAATGATCTGGCTTTGTCTCTGTGTTTCATGTCTTCATAAGTTTTCATTATCAGCTGTTGTTTGCTTGGCGACACACGTCTTCTCCATTTCTGCATCAGTAAATCTGTGATCGACCTGTGTGTCTGTGTGTGTCTGTGTGTGTGTGTGTGTGTGTGTGTGTCTCAGAATGACTGAAGTCCAGCAGATGAGTGGTTGTGTGGAGGAAGACAAGGACAGAGCAGAGTCTCCAGGACCCAGCGGTCAGCCTGTGAAGAGTGACCAGTCTATGGGCAAACCTAATAACTTCAGTGATGAACCTGGAGCCTCAGAGACGAAGTAAGAGACACTTTGTCCTGTGAAGAAGTCACAACCAAACCTGTGTCCTCACAAAGACTAAATCACACACACACACACACACAGCTGTTTTACCGTCATAAACACTTTTATCCTGAGAAAACTTGTAACAATGCACTAACAACAAGACAAAACACAAATGCAAAAAACACGAAAACACACAAAAAAAAAACTAGTGGAAAACAACTTGAAGTGAGTGAAAAACTCACGAGAAAGATTCATGTAATTCGTTCTACAACTACATCAAAGTCATTTCTCATCAGCTGTGAGTTTTTAAACCAGCTGCAGTTGTCCTTCGGTCACATGACTCACTGCACGTCATCTTGATGACATCCATTGTATTGATCTTTGTCTAAATGTTCAGAAATACCAGGCTTGATCATATTGACCATAACTCTTTGGAAACACTGTATTTCCTGTACTTGTTTGTGTTGTTTTCAGCCGGACATGAGAGCTTCAGCACAGGAATGATAATAGAACACTTCCATAGCTCTGGAACAACAGGATTCTCTGTCAGTTTTTCAAAGATTGCACAGAAAGCATCATGAAGTTCAGGAGAGCAGTTTTTTAGCACAGAGGCTGAGAAACCATCAGGTCCTGTAGATTTCTGACTACCGTCATGTCTAAATGCTGACTGTACCTGTAGAGCAGGGCCGTCACACTCTAATGACCTGGGGGCCAATGAGCGTCTATTGGGGGCCGGACTACGGAACATAGAGTCGTCAAAAAACAAGTGTTCAGTACCACGAGCTTCAAGTTAAAACACAATCTTGCATCATGATATCACACATATACTTTGTGATACTATTTATGATGCAAAATCAATTTGTTAATATCAAATACACATTTATTTCAAATGATGCAAATATTGGGTGGGAGTCACTCCAGACTCTGGAGGTCACACTGACACTGAGGCTGCTTTGTGATCAAAGTGTCTAAAAAAAGACCATCATCAGTGATCATGTGATGTTTGTGTTTGCAGAGGTCAGAACCAGAGACAGAGAGCAGAGTCTCCAGGACCCAGCGGTCTGTCTGTGAGGAGTGATGAGTCTATGGGAACACCTTTATACTTCAGTCATGAACCTGGAGCCCCAGAGACAAAGTAAGAGACTCAATAAATAATGCTCTCAAATCAATATGATATGCTCTTGAATTAAGATAAGAAATAACCTCCATCTGTTGGAGGGAAACGTCCAAACTTCAGAGCAGCTCTGTAAGCAGCTTCACATCAACAGCTCATTTCTTTTATTTGTGGTTCAAATTGAATTTGACTGGACTTTTGTGAAGAAAGAAGAACTAAATGTGTGTGTGAGCAACAGACTGAACTGAACTGATTCAGAATCTGATGAAACGGATCAATGAGTCAAACCATTGACGAGTCAGAGAGAGTGTGAGGATGAGCCTCAGGGTTAGACCTTTACAACAGTCCATCAGAACCACTGTGAGACATGTCAGTGATAAAAGAAATGTCTCCACAGACACATGTCCACCTGTCCCCGACGTGTCAGTAATAAAAAAATGTCTTCACAGAGACCAGTTTGCTGTTTCTTTGGACAAGCAGATGTCCCGCTGTCCTCTGTGTCAGGACGTCCTGAAGGATCCACTCTCCACCAGCTGCGGTCACCGGTTCTGCAGGCGCTGCATCTCCTCATACTGGGACCAGTCTGGTCCATCCGGAGACTCCTGCTGTCCCCAGTGTGGACAAAGACCCAGGACAGGACATGGACCACAGAGCATCTTTGGTAAGACTCATAAGGGGAGCAGCTCCCATCAGCACTAGCAGACTTTAGAAATGGAAAAATAGGAGAAAACAGTTTAAAAGTTAAAAATGTGACTCATGTTAACTCCATGATGGAGTTTAACTCTCTGCTGCCCCCTGCAGGTTGAAGAAATGAAGGTTTCCCCTCATTTTGCTGCTTTTCTCTCATGATTGTTCTCTTGTATGCAGAAGATACTCTTTCCTTCACAATCATCACAGTTCTTGTAGAATGATTCAGTCTTTCATAATAAAGTTATTCAAGTCATTACAGTAAAAATGTAGTTTTTCATTTGACAACAAACAACATAAAACAACAACGTCACAGAAAAACATGACACTGATGAAAATAATCCTCAGCTGCTCACATTCTTTGTCTCTTGTCTTTCAGCAGATGTTGGTCTGCAGAAGGTTCTAGATGAACATAAGATCAGTCTGAGGAGCAGATTTGAACATGTGACTGAAGGAACTGAAGGAACAGGAAGTAGAACCCTCCTGAACAGGATCTTCACTGAGCTCTACATCACAGAGGGACAGAGTGAAGAGGTTAATACTCAACATGAGGTGATGCAGCTGGAGACGACCTCCAAGAAGAAGACAGTCCAGGACACTCCCATCAAGTGCTGCGACATCTTTAAAGCCTTACCTGACCAGCAGGGGAGCATCAGAGTCGTCCTGACCAACGGCGTCGCTGGTGTTGGAAAAACCTTCTCGGTGCAGAAGTTCACTCTGGACTGGGCCGAGGGTTTGGAAAACCAGGATGTGAATCTGCTGATTGTGCTCTCGTTCAGGGAGCTGAACCTGATCAGAGATCAGCAGCACAGTCTTCTCACGCTGCTCCATGTTTTCCATCCAACATTAGAGAAGGTCAGAGCAGAGGAGCTTGCTGTCTGTAAACCTTTGTTCATCTTTGACGGCCTGGATGAAAGCAGACTCTCACTGGACTTCAGCAGCAGGACGCTGGTTTCTGACGTCACACACAGGTCATCAGTCAACGTGCTGCTGACCAACCTCATCCAGGGGAATCTGCTTCCCTCGGCTCTCGTCTGGATAACTTCTCGACCTGCGGCGGCCAATCAGATCCCTCCTACATGTGTTGCCAGGGTATCAGAAGTACGAGGCTTCACTGACGAACAGAAGAATGAGTACTTCAGGAAGAGATCCAGAACTGAAGATCTGTCCAGCAGAATCATCTCACACATCAAGACGTCCAGGAGCCTCCACATCATGTGTCAAGTCCCAGTCTTCTGCTGGATCAGTGCTACAGTTCTGGAGCACATGTTGACCACAGAGCAGAGAGGAGAGCTGCCCAAGACCCTGACAGACCTGTACTCACACTTCCTGCTGGTTCAGACCAAGAGGAAGAAGAACAAGTACGATAAAGGACATGAGACGAGCCCACGGAAGCTGACGGAGGCCGACAGGGACTTTCTTCTGAAGCTGGGGAGGCTGGCCTTTGAACATCTGCAGAAAGGAGACATCATGTTCTACCAAGAAGACCTGGAGCAGTGTGGTCTTAGTGTGAAAGAGGCCTCGGTGTACTCAGGAGTTTGTACAGAGATCTTCAGAAGAGAGAACGTGATCTTCCAGAAATCAGTCTACTGCTTTGTTCATCTGAGCATTCAGGAGTTTCTGGCTGCAGTCTACATGTTCCACTGTTTCACCAACAGGAAGACAGTGGTACTGCAGGACCTTTTCAGACAAGAAGTTAATGATGATGATGATGATGATGGTGGTTACACTTCTCTGGATGTGTTCCTGAAAGCAGCCATGGAGAAATCCCTTCAAAGTGAAAATGGTCACCTGGACCTGTTTGTTCGCTTCCTTCATGGACTCTGTCTGGAGTCCAACCACAGACTCTTAGGAGGTCTGCTGGGTCAGACTCAGAACAGTCCAGAAATCATCCAGAGGGTCACTGAGAACCTGAAGGAGATGAACACAGACAACATCTCACCTGACAGAAGCATCAACATCTTCCACTGTCTGACAGAGATGAACGAGCAATCAGTGCATCAGGAGATCCAAGAGTTCATGAAGTCAGAGAACAGAAGACAGGAACTCTCTGAGATCCACTGCTCAGCTCTGGCCTACATGCTGCAGATGTCTGAGGAGGTTCTGGATGAGTTGGACCTGGACAAGTACAGAACATCAGACCAGGGGAAACAGAGACTGATTCCAGCTGTGAGGAACTGCAGGAAGGCTGTGTGAGTTCAGACATGATCAATAACATCATCAGTCAGTGATGATTCATGGTTTGGTTTATCAAATACACACAGAAGTCAGTTCTTCTCGTTCTTCTCAGTTTGTTTCTGGAGATGTTTTAAATGATGAATGTGAAGATTTGTCAGCTGGTTGTGATTCTTGTTTTGAACTGAATGAAAACACCAAATCACAACATTCTCTCAAGTCTCTGTTCAAGACAGAAAGACAAGAGAAACCAACAGTTCACACAATGAACAAACACTAGGGGGCAGTGGAGAGAAAATCTGTGGCAGAACCAGACTCAAACATGTGCAGCATCTGCCTCGACCGGTAGTGGTGAAAGGACAAAATGGAGGACAGAGGAAAGGAGGGGGAGAGAAAGTGAAAGAGGGAGGTGAGGTAGAGACAGAAGAGAGAGACCGGGAGCAGAAATATAACAGTTGTGTCAGCTTCTAAGTTAAAACAGGACTTTTTTATACAACTACAATGTTATTGATGATCTATTAATGAGACATAAACATTGGACTGATATCAACTTTAACTAGTACCGCAAGCGGTAATGAACAGGTTCGAGCTCGAGGGCTCGCGAGTCTCCGTGCGCCCACGTCACCACGTCCTCTAGCTCATCTCCCGTTCATTCACCACTTGCGGTACTAGTTATTTTCAGTCCTGGTTACTTTCAGCTCGGACTATTTTCAGCGTCCCTGTGCTAAGTTAGAGGGCACTTCCTGTTTAAAATGGCTGACTTCCTGTTGGGTGAAAGGTGTGTCCATAAACGTGTTCAGGGACGGTCCCTTGACTGACATATCAAGTTTCGTGAAGATCAGACAATGTTAGACTTTACTTCCTGTTTCGGGAGTTCTACTTCCTGTAGGGAGGTCATCCTATACAGACATGTTCTGGACGGGTCTGAGGTCTCACATATCAAGTTTCAAGTGGATACAACAATTCCTGTTAGAGCAGCATGAAAAACTGTAAATGGTAGATTTGATAAATTTGTAGGCAGCTGCCTCCATCATGTGGCGAAAAAAAGGTACTGCTAAAAACTAACCGCTCAGTTGAGTGAATCCTTTGCAGTGTTGCCCTGACAACACCGTTGAGCACGCATCATCTTTCAATCCAAGATTGAAAGTTCGCTTTCCTGTTCGTTTAGCTTAGGCTTCCCTAGGTTTTTTGACGTCCCGAACTAAGGAACGCGTGTACCAAGTTTCGTGCATGTACATTAAACGTGCTCCTCAGGCCCACAAGTTTTAGGGGGTGGAGCAGTTATTTGCCCCACCCACTTTCATTTTTTAACCCACATTCCCTGAAACACTAATAAACATAAATTTACACCAGGTCTGATGCGCTTGCAAAAATTGGTGAGTTTTGGGGCATGTTCAGGGCCTCAAAAACACAATTTACTTACTAAGAAGAAGAAGAATCCTTACGAATACAATAGGGTTCTTGCAATAATCCTTACGATTACAATAGTGTTCTTGCAACAGAGTTGCTCGAACCCTAATAATAACTCTAGCGATTACAATAGGGTTCTTGCAACCAAGTTGCTCGAACCCTAATTATAGTATCATATTAATAATAATAACAATACTACTGGTTTCAAGCAGCAACTTTGTCTAAAGTCTCATCTTTTATTCTTTATTCAGATTGAGGGGCTGCAGATTGACAAAGATCAGCTGTTCTTCTCTGGTCTCAGCTCTGAAGTCTAACCCCTCACACCTGAGAGACCTGGACCTGAGTGAGAACTATCTGCATGATTCAGGAGTGAAGCTGCTGTGTTCTGGACTGGAGAGTCCACATTGTAGACTGGAGACTCTGTGGTGAGTTCACGGACTCTCTGTTACTGTTGTAAATGTCAGATGTTTCATCCACAACTGAAAGTCATTCATGTTCTCACATGAGTTGAATCAGTGATGGTTGTTCCATGTTTCCACTTTTTCTTCCCTCAGATGTAGAATCAGGATCTTTTCACAGCTGACGTGTTTTTTGTTTTCTAAAGTGTTTCAGTCGATGTAGTTTTCACGTCAGTCGCAACTTTGACCTTTTCGGACTGAACTTGATGTTTTTCACTTTCTCCTCTGACACGTTCACATGTAGCCAATCAGAATGAGTGTTGTTGATGATGTCACAGCTGTGACTGTTTACAAACAAAGAGGAGCGTCCTCAAGATGGCGACCTGGGCGGTTGGAGTGCGGTGAGCTCCCAAATTATAAGTTGTACCACGTCAAAAAACGGCAACTAAACCAACTATTATGACTGCTGTGGCTACTCTGTGAGGATAGAGCACGTTTTAAGTAAATTGATGGACACCTCTTGCGGTTTTCTTGTAAAGTAAGGCATTAAAGTTATCAAGTTCAATTTCCTAGCTTTGTTAGTATAGCATGAGCTTTAACAAACCACCGGAACCATGCCGAAAAGAGAACTGAAATCCAATAGCAGTACCAACGTCACGTCACTACTTAAACATCAAGTTGAAGGTTTTGACGGTTTGTTCACACCACTACCAGTTACGCCGAGTAAAGGTCCAGACCCAAAGAAACAGCGTCAAAAAGGCGGAGGTGATGCTGGCGATGTTTCCAACGCTGAAATCATGAATGACATAGAATGCTTGTATCACACATATATGTTAGTTATGGAGGTCTACTTACATATATTAACTTGTTTTCATGGTCACATATATGTTAGTTTTGGAGGTCTACTTTCATATATTAACTTGTTTTCATGATTAAAAACCTCCTAATCGCTGCAAACGAGCCGATCAAAATATCTCCTCACTGACGCTCTCGTCAGCCGCGCTGTTTCAGACCAAAACCACACCCCCAGAACGTGGATTGTGTTGTGATTGGCCAGCCAACGAGAGCTTTCCTACTGTCCTGTGATTGGCCAGGTACCTGGAAGTGACGTAATAGATAGGCCAGCTCTCAGATACACAGCTACCCTCTGGCACGGTGGATTCTCTGCATCTCAGCAGGTACAACGAGAGTAGTTCTTCTTCTTCTGCGGTTGAATGTACGCAACCGGATGTGCCTGGACTAGTACCTAGTACCTAGGACCAGGAGGTGCTACGGTGGTGAGAGGAGTGGTGAGGATTTCTGATGACGACATCAAATTAAGGAAGTGCCGATCCGCTTCGCAACGCCCAGGAAAACAATACAACACTATTTTCTCAGCAGTGGCTGAACTGTTGTTCTGAAACTTTAGGGTTTCATAAACGAGGTAATGACGCAGATACACACACACAAACGCAGCTTTAATTGGAGCTTTATTGTCTTGGAAAATGTGTTATGTTCACAACTTTTCACCACATAAAACTCTTATTTGGAATAACAGTGATATTACTGTTAATGTTACACCACTCAAGACAATGATATGGTGCAGGAATGAGTTCACCTTTTATTCCTCACAAGCAGGATTAACATAAAGAAAAACAAAACCGACACATCCCTCAGTTAGCACAACAAACCCACTCCCGAGCACGCTCTCCACGCAACTCTCCTCCACTACTTGACTCTGCCCCCTGCTGGCAGCATAAAAAATTGTTAAACAACAGTCTTCTGTAACAGAATCTGTAAAATAAACTATAATAACTATTCAGGGGTTACAATCCTCCCCTGCAAAATCAATGTTATCCTACATTAGCATTGTTAAACAATACATCTCTGACTGGAGGGTAACACCAACACTCAACTTGTAAGTACAACATCAAAAATAACACTCTAGATCTGACATAACACACAATGGCAAAAGTTTCCTTTAAACACCTAAAAAGAAGTACATGGTTTTAAATGCATTTTAGCAGGTTTTACCATAAAAGTACATTACTATTGTATACCATGTGATCTCATCACACTATACATTCCATGGAGACTTCTGACTTGTATAGCCACACATACCGTAAACAGTCCATTCACATTTTTTTAATGCCATTACTTAATACTAAACTATCTAGATTATGACTAGAGCTTCTGTCCAGTTATAGAACCCATATTTTTTCCACACACTTTGTTTATTGCTGTACTCGTCCCATGACATCCATAATGGACAGTAACCACTCAGTAGCGAACTTATAACAGTTTTTCAGTAGTATCCTGCAGGAACAAGAGTAGGATAAACCAGATGTGGTCCAAACATCTGTGGAGATAACAAGGGCACACTGCATAGTCCGTACGCCGGTGCTACTGTGTAAACATATAGTGGGTTAGTGTGAAGCCCCACCACACGATGAGTAGGTTGGCCAAAAGAGTCATAAGTCAATGTCTCTCTAGGACGTCTTTCTCTCTGTGACCTGCGTGGCTGTATGTCAGAGGATTCCGGCTCCTGTGTACTAGGCAGATCTACAGACTGAGACATTTGTGTGACCTCTTGAGTGTCATGTCCAATTGTTACATGTCCAGTAACGTCGTTGTCCACACACGTTTGTACTGGAGTCTCCATCCTGAACTCCTCTGCTTCCACATCCAGCTCCGGCTGAGGTTCTGTCTCAGGAGTAACAGGAGGTGCAACATTTTGTTCTCCGGGCTGGTTGTGATAGTGCCTCAGCCTATTAGCCCAATAACATTCTTCCTCATCCGAGCTCTCTTCATCCTCTGATGTTTCATTTGATTCATTCTTAGTGTGTCTCTTCCTTTGTTGGATATGAGGATTTCGCCCTCCCAGCATGCTTTGAGCTGGTTCCTGAAGTGGCAAATTGTTACATGGCATTAACATGTTGCGATGGAGGATTCTACCCCTCCCTATGCCATATTCAGATTTTACCTCATACACTGGGCTGTCTTTCCCCTTTCGAGAAACCACAATGTGTATCTGATTCTCCCAATACGAGCGTAATTTTCCTGGTCCCCCGCGCTCTGATATATTCCTCACCAGAACCCTGTCTTGATCATGATACATTTTTCCTCTTGCTGTTGTCTTTTCAATGGTTTTAGATGCAATGTCATATGCCTCTTTCATTTACTGCTGCCATTTTTGGGCATATTCTTGGTGTGACTTACATCCTTCTTCCTCATTTATTCCAAAGATCAAATCAATTGGCAAACGTGGATTTCTACCTAAAAGCAAGTAGAAAGGGGAATATCCTGTTGCCTCGCTGGTCGTACAGTTGTAAGCATGTACTCACATAGTCACTCCAGTTTCCCTTCCTCTCCTCATCCAAGGTTCGCAGCATCGATAACAAGGTGCGATTAAACCTTTCGGCTGGGTTTGCTTGTGGATGATAGGGGGTTGTTTTTGAGTTTGTCATGCCTGTATATGCCTGGCGTCTGAATAACTGGTTCTCAAATTATTTGCCTGGATCATGATGAATTTTAACATGGAAACCAAATTTGAGAGAAAAATCATTAAAGATTTTTCTGCTGCTGTTTTGCCTGATTTGTTACGAGTGCGGTAGGCTTGGGCGAACCTAGTGAAGTTGTCAATAACCACTTAAATATACTCATACCATCCCCTGCTTTTTTCAAGGCGAAGATAGTCTATAGAGACCATTTCAAATGGTGCCGTTGCCGTTTTTTTCTGGATGTTGTATTTACAAACTTGGGTTATAAAATACTCAATGTCTTTTTGCATCCCAGGCCAATAAAACCTCCGCCTAGCCAGATGTAAGACGTGCTCTACCCCTAAATGTCCCATTTCACAATGAAGGTACTTGTTCACAAGTTCTTTATACTTTTCGATTGAGTACTGGTTGCTGTTTTGCACTTTAGCAAATCCTCTGGAGAAACATAAAGTCTCTTCCATTCACGTAACAGTTGCTTAGTTTTTGTTGTTTCCCTATCCATGAACCTCTTATCTGGTTTTTCACCAGATGCTTTAAACTAGAGTACACGGGATATGACAGGATCTTGCAACTGTGTTTGTAGTAACTCTTGTTGTGTTACTTTAATGTCTGGTTGTTCGTGTGCAACTAACTCATGGACAAGTGGGCTGCAGGTAATGGCCGAAATCCAGTCCAGGTCGTGTTGCTTTTGTGTTTCAATTGTGCTGAATATTGCACTCAAAACTCCAGGGGTGCACTGCTCTGTACATTCGCTCATGTAAGAGTCCATACTCACAGGTGTGCGGGACAGGAAATCTGCGTCTGTGTTTGTTTTTCCAGGACGGTACTTCAGTGTTAGGTTAAAGTCGGCAAGTTCGGAAACCCAGCGATGTCCAGTCACATTCAGTTTAGCTGTGCTCAAAACATAAGTAAGGGTTGTTATCACTATATATTGTTACAGAGGAGGCATAAAACAAATAGTCTCTAAACCTGTCTGTAACAGCCCATTTGAGTGCTAAAAACTCAAGCTTCCCTGAATGTAAGCGGTAGTTTTTTTCTGCTGGTGTCAGTTGTTCGTGAACCATACCCTGTCACTCTGAGTTTGCCTTCCTGCCGCTGGTATAACACTGCTCCCAGGCCTTGTTCTGAAGCATCGATATGGAGAATTACATTACATTACATTACATGTCATTTAGCAGACGCTTTTATCCAAAGCGACTTACAATGGAATTGAATACAATCAGCCAGGGGTGGAATCGAACTTGCGACCATGATGTCTTTCGCACACAGGGTAACCACTTAACCACTCCACCCCCTAGAATGAAAGGATCTTCAAACCTTGGGTATGCAATTACAGGTGGGTTAGTCAAGACATCCACTAAATAGTTCAGAGCTTTCTGTTGACTATCACGGCACACTATTTTTTTATGTGGGGGGAGCTGCCCTGCCCCTGCTGACTGGAAGGTGGGCTTTGACTTGCGATATAGGCTTGCATCTGTTGAAAGCAGGTCATACAGGCATTTTGCATGACGAGAGAAATGTTGCACATAGCTTCTATAATACTCCAGAAAACCCAGAAGTTTGCACAGCTCTCTGATGTTTGTAGGGGGTGTTGTCTTTAGCGCTTGTACAGCCGCAATTTCTTTCTCGTCCATCCCATAGCTTTCAGCTAAGATCACTTTGCCTATGTAACGTACCTCATTTTTGAACAAGTCACATTTGTCTGGCCTCAGCTTAATACCCCAAGTTTGCTGTCGTTTGAGGACAGCCCTCACATCCTCAAGATGCTGTGTGAAAGTTTTACGGTAAATTAGGACATCATTTAAGTATGGAATGCATATTCTGTCTCTGAGACCTTCCAGGCTCTCTTCCATACTACGCTGGAAAGCTGAGGGTGCATTTGTTAGGCCAAATGGAATCCTGTTCCATTCGTACAGGCCCCATGGTGTCGAGAAGGCTGTGAATTTCTTTGAGGTCTCACTGACACTCCCTTGGTGATATGCCTTGCCTTGGTCCAGTACACTGAACCAAGCGTTTCCACCAAGACCTTCAAGTATTTCCTGTATGCGTGATATGGGGTGCCTATCTGAGATTGTCTTTTTGTTAAACCCCCTATAGTCAATACAAAGTCTCAAGCTCCCATCTTTTTTCCTCACACAAACCACTGCAGCTGCGTATGGGGAGGTGGATTTGCGGATGAAACCTTTGTTATGCAAGTCCCGGATGTGGTTTTTGACCTTGTCATACAATGGGCGAGGTATGGCATTGTATGTTTTGGCTACCGGGACCTCATCAGTTAGCTTTATGTCCATTTTTAAGTTTTTGTGGCCTACATCATCTTTGTGTCTGGCAAATGCTCTGGATTCCTCCCTCAGCATTTGTTTGACCACCGATTGTTGTTCAATAGTTACCTGATGCACATTGACAGGTGGATCGAACAGTCTGTCTTGGGGATCACTTTGAGACATTTCTCTGGTGGAGCATGGTGGGGTCTGAGGATTTTCAGTAACAACAGAGTTAACCTGGTACACCGGGTAACAGTCCGTTATTCTCTGTATGCTCCCTATCACTGTTTTACTTGGCATTGTGATGTCGTGTTGCGTTGTATTTCTCACAAAAATATTCACTTTACGTGAGGAGCAGGAAACACTATTAGCTGACAGGTAGGTTTGAGTCCTTCATCCAATGACAGGTTCTCCTCAGGTTCAAAGAGTATTTAGGTTTTCACTTTAAGATCTGTTTTGAAAGGACAGGTAATATACTTGGTTTGTCCCCCGGGAATTACAAACGATATGCGCCCAGTTCTGACTGGGAGAGTAGCATTCTCATTTTTAGCCCCCTGAATGAGGTTGAGCAATGCTTCTGCCTTTCCTGTGCCTAGCCTTAGTGAATTTCTAAGCAAAGCAACGCTTTCACTGGACTGAACCTGGTTCTCCGTGTTTAAAAACATTTCCTCAATGACATTAAACCCTATTATGGGCCGCTGCATGATGTCCCTGCTCAATAGTACTGGAACTAGGATCTCATCCAACTTTGCTTCTTTTGCTTTTGGATCACACAGACTGAAACTAACTGGGACCCAGCCTTCAAATGGTATTTCTGACCTGTTTGCTGCTCACAAATCCAGCAGTTCATTATCATTTAACAGGTCATGGATGGGACGGATTTTTGTGTCAGGTAAGTTCTGGGACTTCCATGACTCACTCACAACACACACTTGGGCTTGAGTCTTTACACTGTTCATTCTGCACCAGACAAGACACTTTTTGCCTATCAATTGTGCAACTCGTGTGCGTTTTGTACCAGGGGTGTGCGGGTGAGAGGGTTGGTCTCCTTCACATTTTGTATCTAACTTTAAAGGTGCTGAGGGGTTGCGCGTGTTCAGTTCCTTTTTTCCTCGAGTCACTGTGCACAGGTTTACTGTGTTTGGGTCATTTTGGGACTTAAGCTTTGAGGTCATGGCACGTCCCTCCATCACAACCTCTGCCAGTTTCCCGGCGTTTTCTGCCTACCCCCTGCTCTGCACCCTCTTGCCCAATGTGTGTCACTGCCGCACTTAAAACAATGGTTGCAGTACTTTTGTCTTGGTGACATGCTACACATTGTCTCTTTGATCTGTTAAAGGCATTAGCTGGAGCTTTGGTCTGGTCATCAACAGTTTTTCTCCCATGCTAGACAGTTTGCACAAGTGATGCTACTTGACCTGTGAGCTCCCTAATTGCTGTGTTACTCCTTCCAATCTGTTTCCCCTCCAAATAGCTCCTCAATTTCAAAATGGGATTTACAGCACGTATCACAGCCTCCAAAATGTCCACTTCTGGATAACCTTTTCTTAAACCACTTTCAATCTGGTATTCAAGGCTGCTAAAGCTCAATGTGTCTTTTGATGGTGACTCACCAACGTGTCCGTTTATTCTAAAGTCCTTTCTGAATCCACTGGAAAGCCAGCAACTGTTGCACCCGGAGTCTCTGCCTCTGCTTTGAGTCCAGTCATCTTGCGCTGTCTCCCGGGCGATCTGTGTCTCCAGCAATGACAGAAACAGCGCACGGTCCCCAAGTTGTCGTCCCGATGCGTGCCGCGCCGAGCGAGCCGTTTCCTCCTCTCCTCCGTCAGCCGCAGGTGAAGCAGCGAGTGACACCGCTCCCACGTCGGCGGTCTCCGCCAAGTTCTCCCGCAGCGCGTTCAGCTCCAACAACACAGACAAGCCTTCATCTTCCCTCTCCAGAAACTCGTCACGTTCACAAAACTTTACAATATGCTTAACAAGTGCACGGTGAGTTTTGTGTTTAACATCCTCAGAGTCTTTTCCGCTGATTTTACAGTACTCACAAATTTGATGCAGTTCTTTCACAGCCAGTCCGAGCAATTTAACTTCTATTTCCAGCATAAACTCTTCTCGGTGCTCAGACATCTTGCTCGTAACGTTGTTCAATACTTGGAAAAACAATAAAACGGGACGATGTTGTGCTAGCTAGCCTTCCACTGTTACCTATAGCTAACGTTAGCTCACTTAGTTGACTTGCTGCTCTCACACATGTCCGACGTTACCGTGTTTTTCCCGCGGTGAAAATTACGTCTGCCCTGAGGTAATAATCATCTGTGATCTCAGTGGAACCTCCAATTTGTTAAACCACTCACAAGACAATGATATGGTGCAGGAATGAGTTCACCTTTTATTCCTCACAAGCAGGATTAACATAAAGAAAAATAAAACCGACACATCCCTCAGTTAGCACAACAAACCCACTCCCGAGCACGCTCTGGCCAACAATAAAGAAAAACAAACAACTCTCCTCCACTACTTGGCTGACAGTGATCGTTTTCTGACTCTGCCCCCTGCTGGCAGCGTAAAACATAGTTAAACAACAGTCTTCTGTAACAGAATCTGTAAAATAAACTATAATAACTATTCAGGTGTTACATTAACAAGAAAAGTCTATATAAGGAGGCCTGGATTGAAAGGGGTATTATCTATGTTTCTGCTTTGTTTGATAATAAAGGTCATCTTTATAGTTATGAACAATTTCTAAGAACAAAATCTATCATTTTTTTCCTATCATTTAGAAAGAGTTTATTTCTGTAATACGAGCTATTCCCACAGGCATAATTGAATGAATGAAATGTCACCTTGGCCATCAAAATATTGATCCTCAAGTGCCTTCTCTACTTATTGGTGGGATACCATTAACAGATGTAAAGTGTACAAACAAACATATAAGGAAAGAGATTCAAAACTCTAACAAGATTTCACCCAAAAGCTAATCTTTCTGGAATTCACAATTTGTTAATATAAAGTGGCGCAAAGCATGGTTATGCCCCTTTCAGTTTTGTGTTTGGAATAAAATCAGAGAAGTTCATTTCAAAATCTTACATAATATTTACCCGTGTAACACAATCATTTCCAAATGTGTTGACATTGATGCTAAAGTGCAAAACTGAGCCAGAAACGACTTTACATCTGTTTTATCACTGCCCCTTTTCTTTTGTTTTTTGGAGAGACGTAGAGAAGTTTATTCAGAACAGGACTGGTCATGTCATAGCAATTGCCCCAAAGGATATTGTCACTGAATTGAATTGTAGCAACAGATCTTTAAATCACATGGCAAATTTCATTCTTGCAATTGGCAAATTCAATATTCATAAAGTACAATTCTCTAAATCCTTCCCTAACATGAACAGTTTCACAGTTGAATTCAACTTGTACATAGATACTTTATCCTCTATGTCAAACAAAAAAAGTACCAGCGCACATTACTGTATTTCCATGAAATAGAGTAATGTATTACTGTATTTAAGAGATTATGGCTTTTCTTTTTGTGTCTTTATTTATTTCATTTTTGATTTTAATTGCATTTGTTTTTAGGTTTTTTATTTGGTATGTGATTTGTATGACTAGTTTCATGTTTTACTGATATGCACTTTGTATTACATTACATGTCATTTAGCAGACGCTTTTATCCAAAGCGACTTACAATGGAATTGAATACAATCAGCCAGGGGTGGAATCGAACTTGCGACCATGATGTCTTTCGCACACAGGGTAACCACTTAACCACTGAGCCACTCCACCCCATATTAATCTGTATATACTCATTTCTGTATATCCTTGTGGCTAAATGTCTGTATGTTCGTAGTCTTGAATAAAAAGTTAAAAAGTTAAAAAGTTAAAAAAAATAATCCTTCCAGTTTCAATAGGGTTCTTGCAACCTTGTTGCTCGAACCCTAAAAAGATCTCAAGGTAGAACTAGGTTCACATACTTGTGCTGCTGTCTTTACATGTTGACAATAAAATAATAAAAAGTAAAAAAAAAAGGAGCCTCCTCTCATCTTCAAATCAGCTGCTTTTCATTTACATTAAACTCATTTTATTCACTGATGAATAAAATAAACCCCTTACACACACACACACACACACACACACACAGTAGTTGTCTAAAGCAGTAGTTCTCGCGGACACTCTCCCGGTGGGGAACGAGTAGGCTACAGGATGGGAAGGAAAAAAAATATTAAAAATCCTGAAAATTCCATGTCGAAATGCAAGTGGTTGGATTATTATAACAAACAAATAAATCATCCTCATGGCGACTTTTTGGTACCAAGTACTATTTTTAGTACCTGCTCCTGCGAGGTTCCAAACACTAAGCAGGTACGATGCGATGATTGGTCAGACTGCCGGCCGCTGACTGGCCAGAGTCCCATCACAGGGACTGGTGTAAAGTCACTAGTCACTCGGGTGTGTGTGTGTCGCGTATAAAACGAAGTCACCGCAGTTTCACTCAGCCGTGCAGTGATGACTTCGTCCACATTAAGTAGGTTCTTTTTTTGTAGTTGAAATGCAAGAATTACCCCAATAATTGAGGATCTTTGTAAGGCAAAGCAGGCTCAGGTCTCACATGAACATCGCCTGCAAGCTCCTGTAAACTGCAATGAACCAGCTTTGGGGGGGCCCTGCTTGCAAAAGGTTGAGAACCCCAGTCTAAAGTCTCATGTTTTATTCTTTATTCAGGTTGAGGGGCTGCAGATTGACAGAGATCAGCTGTTCTTCTCTGGTCTCAGCGCTGAAGTCCAACTCCTCCCACCTGAGAGACCTGAACCTGAGTGAGAACGAGCTGCAGGATTCAGGAGTGAAGCTGCTGTGTTCTGGACTGGAGAGTCCACATTGTAGACTGGAGACTCTGTGGTGAGTTCACTGACTCTCTGTTACTGTTGTAAATGTCAGATGTTTCATCCACAACTGAAAGTCATTCATGTTGTCACATGAGTTGAATCAGTGATGGTTGTTCCATGTTTCCACTTTTTCTTCCCTCAGATGTAGAATCAGGATCTTTTCACAGCTGACGTGTTTTTTGTTTTCTAAAGTGTTTCAGTCGCTGTAGTTTTCACGTCAGTCGCAGCTTTGACCTTTTCTGACTGAACTTGATGTTTTTCACTTTCTCCTCTGACACGTTCACATGTAGCCAATCAGAATGAGTGTTGTTGATGATGTCACAGCTGTGACTGTTTACAAACAAACAGGAGCTTCCTCTCATCTTCAAATCAGCTGTGTCTCAGTTCATAAGGCTGGATCCTCCAAGTGTGGACTCATGGTCCAGATGTTGTCAACATGTGTCACAGCACCGTGACGTGGGCGTGTCCCAACTGTCACATGACTCGTCATCTGGTGTATGTTTGGCGGACGACCGTGTCCCAGAATTCTTTGCAGCAATAAAGGTGGTGGTAATGCACCTTTAAGCTGGTTTACTAAACACAGATGAATCAAAGAATCAAATCAAGTGTAAAATATAGAATTGTAAAGATGTTCAGAAGAAGTGTGATTCAGGACTTTGAAGTGTAGAGGGCAGTATTGAACCTCTCAGTGTACAGCCTGTGTGACTGTGGTTACGATGCTCTGCTGCTGTTTGCACAAACTTTGCGGAGACAGGTTGGATGGAGCACTCAACTGGTTTATTTCTGCAACATGGGACAAACACACAACCACTGTGCAGTTAATAAGCCGCCACTTCTGTTCCCGCTCGAACCACAGCGTAGCATTTTGCTTCTCTAACATGGTGATCGTATAGTGAAACATAGTGATCGTATAGTGGCATCATTTGCTTAGAAAAACATTTCATAAATAAAATAGAAAACATAAAAATATCTTAACGATCTATAATGAGTAACATACCTGCAACATGGGACAAACACACAACCACTGTGCAGTTAATAAGCCGCCAATTCTGTTCCCGCTCGAACTATAAAAGAGGAGTTCCGTATTAGTACGTCCAGACCACGCACACATCACACTGCTAGTAGCCAGCACACGCTTCACACATTAGCTAACACACACATCGCACACTTCGGCAACAATCAGGTCATAAAGCAATAAAACTCTGGTGTTTCTTTAACAAACACATTATACAGTAAATGCAGATAAAGATTACACACCGTATAAAACATAATTGCATTTTACAACAGTTTTATGTCCAAGCGCACAGGACAGCGACTTACCCACAGCGATATGAACCCATGGATGTAGCCCATACAAAACTTGTGGGGGGGAGTTAAACAAACAAACAAACAAAAAAAATCCTAGTCACAGTCCATGGAAAAATGCATACACAGGACTTGAACTGGGAAAGGTCTGCTCAACCTTTTGTGTTGACATCTCATGAATCAGCTTTTTAGGAGGCCTGACATGTCTCCCATATCTGGTAGTGACTGCACCACCCAGGACTGCATGAGCACTGCAGGGTTGTGAACAAATGGCAGCGTTTCCATCAACATCTTCTGTGGGAGTCAAGTGAGCTACGCCAGGCACAGGTAAGTGGGCAACACTGGCAAGGACTGGTTCAGGGGACTGAGCCACACTGGCGGGGACTGGATCAGGGGAATGCATTAGCCAGTCCATAGTCCGGTTGTGGCCATCTGCATTGTTCATCTCCACCGAGTCATGACTACCCGTACATGCCACATCCTGGTCATCCGAGTCCACAAGGGAGGTAGGAGTTTCAGCCACAGCAACTCGATCGCCCATAGCCAGTGGAGAGCCCTTGACTTTCCGGTTGTACAGCCTGGCATGACGTGCTGCTCATCAAGGCTGTGTTTCTGAGCAATTTGTGCGGCTTCACTCAAGTCCCGCTTCAAACTCAAGACAAACTCATTATGACTGATCACTTTGTCATCTTGAATCACATGCTGGAACATGATGTCGACAGGAAGACGTGGGACCCGTCCATACATGAGGTAAAATGGGGCAAAGCCGGTCGTCTCATGTATCGTACAGTTGTAACAAAAGGTCAGGGTCCGCAGCACCTGAGGCCACCTGGCTTTCGCAGTTGGAGGAAGGGTTCTCAACATATTCCCCAGCGTCCTGTTAAAGCGTTCTGTGACACCATTACCCATTGGGTGGTAAGGCGTGGTGTGTGACTTCTTCACTCCTGCTACCTCCAAGAGTTCCCTTAGGAGCCTGCTCTCAAAGTTGGCACCCTGATCTGAATGGATTCTCTTAGGAAAGCCATACACACAGAAGAAATCATCCCACAATCGACGGGCAACATGTTTTGCAGTTTGATTTCGACAGGTGAATCTTAGAGAAGTGGTCAGTTATAACCAAGACATCAACTACTTTTTTGTCATTCAGTTCAGCTGTCCAAAAGTCAATGCACACCAGTTCCATGGGTTCAGATGTGTGAATGGATTCAAGGGGTGCACGGGCTGCAGGTTCAAGGATTTTGCCAATACATCTCTTGCATCGCCATACATGGTCTGTTATGTCTGTTTCCATGCCAACCCAGGAAAAACATTCTCTGGCGAGAGAGAGAATTTGTGCACTGATGACCAGCATTGTCATGGAGGCCAAGGAGAATCTGATGTTTAAGGCAATCTGGCACAATGAACTGGGACAGCTTTTTGTTCAGTCGGTTGTCTTTTCTCACCCTGTACAAAATCCCATTTTGTACTCTCAGCTTTTTCCAGTGTCTGAGGAGCTTACTGATGCAGGCAGGTTCAGCTTCAGCCTCACATCTAGTAGCTTTCCTTTTCCGCTGCACATAGAACAGAACCCTGCTTATTGTTTGGTCTCGCTCCTGGAGGCTCAAAAGCTGGCTCTGAGGGATAACAGTGGAAGGGTCCTTGTCAGGCAACTGTGGCAATGGTAAGTTAGCACTGAGATTACCACAACCATGATGAGCGCTTAGTGCAGCTGACCTCATCCGAGCTGATGGAACTTCCCTCTGGATCAGGATCATGCACACATCTGAGGCCTGATGACTGTGAACTTTCACCTTTAACAACCTGACAGTTGTTTGTCAGCCGAAAAGCATCCTTCACTGTACCTCTGACAACACCATTGACTTCATCCAATAATGCGATGTAAGGCTCTTTCAACAAGCGTTGACCAACACATGACTGAACAAATGGCTCACGGCTCAAAGCATCCGCAACAGTGTTCTTAACTCCTGGAACGTACTTAAGATCGAAGTCAAAGGCTGCCAGCTTGGCTACCCACCTTTGCTCTCATGCATCCAAGTGTGGTTTTGTTAGAGGTTTGTCAGTGGTTTTATAGGACAGGGGATTGTTATCAGTCCCATCTCAACGCCAGAAATTCCAGCCTGTGTGCAGGGTAGTTCATTTGAGAACGAGTCAACGTCTTACTGGCAAAGGCAACGGGCCTTGCAATTGTCTCACCAGGTGCCACTTGTGACAAGACAGCTCCAATACCATCAAAAGAAGCATCGACAGCAAGGCTGAAAGGCTGATCGAAGTCAGGATGAACCAAGGTGACACCATGGGTAAGTTCACTTTTCAGGGTTTGGAATGATTCTTGACATGCAACAGTCCAGGTACCATAGCTGGTGGAGCAGAGAACTTTTTCTTGAACTTACCCCTTCTCTTGGCCTGAGGTTGAACTTGCCGTCAAGAAATGAGCCTAAAAAGAGGCTTGGCTTTTGCGGAGCAGTCAGCAATGAAATGTTGGTAATAGAAAACCATGCCAAGGAAAGACCTAATCTTTTTCCAGGAAGGAGTGATACCATAATTTTCCATCAACTCCGCTTCTCCTACATCAGCAATGGCTTTGACCTTGTCTGGGTCAGTTCTCACCCCATCTGCACATATGATATGCCCCAGAAACCTAACTGAGCTCTTCAGGAGATGACATTTCTTGGGAGCCAGCTTAAGCTTGTGGGTTTTCAGACGGGAGAACACCATCTTCAGACGTTCAAGGGCCAGCTGCTCACTGGGAGCGAAGACCATCAGGTCGTCCAAGTAACAGAGCAAGCTGCAGAAGTTTTCATCACCAAAGATCGATAACATCATCCACATGAAGGTTGCGGGACTGTTACATAGACCTTGAGGCATTCTATTGTACTCATAAAGGCCAAAGGGAGAGGAGAAGGCTGTGTATCTCTTGTGAGCCTCATGAAGTGGTACATTGTAAAATCTGGATGTTAAGTCCATGGTGGAAAAGAAGACATTTCCTCCAAGTGCAGCAAGGGTGTCAGCTTGGTGAGGCAAAGGGTGAGCATCTTTCACAGTCTTCGCATTGAGCCATCTGAAGTCAGTACAAATGCGCAGACTCCCATCCTTTTTCCACACCAAGACCAGAGGTGAAGCATACTCACTCTGTGACTTCTGGATTATGCCTCTTTCCTCCATTTCAGTCAGTGCAGTTCTCAGCTTCTCATACTGTGTTGGCGGCACTTGGTGGTAAGGCAGGCGAAATGGCCTCTCGTCCACAGTGTATGAGCAGCTTGATGGCATTACTACCGACAATCATGTCATCTAATTGTCCAGGGATGACCAATGTTGGGATAAGCAACTTGCAGCCATAGATAATCACCTCTAAGTCATAGACTGCTTTTGGGTAGACATGGTGACCTCCTGCACCAACAACAACAATATCATCAGCAGGACTACTCTTTAAATTGGGGCAGTGTTCCAAGAGACATGCAGCAGCAGATTCACTTACGGAGCATGACATGGAACCACTATCAATCATGGCTTTCAGTCGAACTCCACCGGCAGCACAAACATCAGTGTAGAACAAGCTGTCAGACTTCTGAAGTCTGTGGGTCGATTGAAAAACAACTGTCTTTCCAGCTGGCGCAAAGGAGCAAAGAGAGCCATACAAAGATTCCAAATCATCACTGTCACAGCTGGGAGACTCACTATCAGGATCCACACTGTCCTCCCCAAAGTGCAGACCCACTAGTTTTCCGGCTGCTGATGAATGGTTGAGGTAATGTGACCAGGACAAGCACGACTCGAGTGGTTTGGTGAGTGACACTGAAAACAGAGCTTATGGTCACGGCAGTGAGTGAAGGTGGAGTGAGCAGTATCCTGACAAACGGAACAAGGCATGTTGTACAACCCTTCAATCCTAGGACGCCGTGGGCCAATCTGTCTGGTTGGACCCGACTGAACAGGCCTCTGCAAAAGTACCTTCTCCAGAGTCAGGTAGCAGAGTCTGCAGCCTGCGACTGTGGTAGGTCCTGCCCAACAGGAAGCGGTACAGGTGGTGGAGAAGCAGTGTGCTGTATGTTCATTGTTACCTGTTACACCTGCAAACAGACTCCACCTGTTTCTGCTTCTTATCATTGATTCATTTCATTGAGTTGAACTTGATGTGAAAAGTGAGGCTGTGTTGAAATTCACCTGTGACTTCTTTGTCATTTTGCTGCTGTTTCTTTGCGTCAAACGTCTTTATTCTTCACGTTCACTTGAACTGAACCTTCACACACTCGTGTGTCTCAGTCACATGACTCATGCTTTCTAAATACACTGTAGAAAATGTTCAAATACATTTTCATCCTCACAGCTGATATTTGACTCACACATTAAAATTCACCTGCTGAACAAAACACTTTTATTCTTTATTCAGGTTGTGGGACTGCAGTTTGACAGAGATCAGCTGTTCTTCTCTGGTCTCAGCTCTGAAGTCCAACCCCTCACACCTGAGAAAACTGGACCTGAGCAGGAACCAGCTGCAGGATTCAGGAGTGAAGCTGCTGTGTTCTGGACTGGAGAGTCCACATTGTAGACTGGAGACTCTGTGGTGAGTTCACTGACTGAAGCTGCTGTTGTTTTTTTAAACTTTCATTTCATTTACATTAAACTCATTTTATTCACTGATGAATAAAATAAACTCCTTAAACACACACACACACACACACACACATTGTTCTAAAGTCTCATGTTTTATTCTTTATTCAGGTTGATAAAATGTAGTTTGACAGAGATCAGCTGTTCTTCTCTGGTCTCAGCTCTGAAGTCCAACTCCTCACACCTGAGAGACCTGGACATGAGTAAGAACGAGCTGCAGGATTCAGGAGTGAAGCTGCTGTGTTCTGGACTGGAGAGTCCACATTGTAGACTGGAGACTCTGTGGTGAGTTCACTGACTGAAGCTGCTGTTGTTTTTTTAAACTTTCATTTCATTTACATTAAACTCTTTTTATTCACTGATGAATAAAATGAACACACACACACACACAAAGTCAGTCACACACACGCAGACACACACAGACACACACACAGTCTCACAGTCACACACACGCACATACACAGTCACACACACACACATTGTTCTAAAGTCTCATGTTTTATTCTTTATTCAGGTTGAGTTACTGCAGTTTGACAGAGATCAGCTGTTCTTCTCTGGTCTCAGCTCTGAAGTCCAACCCCTCCCACCTGAGAGACCTGAACCTGAGACAGAACCAGCTGCAGGATTCAGCAGTGAAGCCTCTGCGTGATCTTCAGAAGAGTCCAGACTACAGACTGGAGACTCTGGAGTGAGTAGAGTGTTGTTCTAATCACAGTCAGACAAACATCAGTGTTTCCTCAGTGAAGCTGTGACAGCACAATAGTGACAGACTTCATGATTGGACACAAAGACACAGCGAGACAACAGACGAGCCACGAGCTGCTGCTACTCACAGACTAGAGCTGAGCGCCTCACATGATGAGCGTCCATCAGCTGTTTGTAGTTTGACTTCATCACAGATTATAGATCCACTGTATCATACACTGTAAAAACAGCAGCACATCTTGTTTGGTTAGAAAACGTCAAAGTAGCCACTTTCAGCCTGGAACGTCATTTTCCTTCAAACTCTGACAAAAGCATGAAGAAATGAGCAAAATATCACGAAATGATCTTTATCACAAGCAAAGAAATGAAACTGAGTCTTCTCTGACTTTAAGAATTGACACCTTGGCAAGGGAGAACCCAAAAGCACGACAACGAGGCAGGAAAATGCAGATTACTAAGTCCAAAAGCAGGAAATCAGTCACAAACAGGCAAACACATCAGAACAAGAAGACTAACTAGAAATGCTGGAGCAAAAAAACTAACACAAGACCATCTGAAAATGGGCTGCTATATAATCACTGAGGGACTAATGAGCCAATGGAAAACCAGGTGAGGGAAATGAGTTGATTGCATGGAAGAAAGGCGGGATCTGAAATGACAGGAGAACTAGTGACAAGAGTTAAGAGTTAGTGTAAGTACGTAAGTACAGAGAGAGTGAATTTGACCTTTGTGTTTTAAACACAGCAGTAGTGAAGCAGGAGCAGCAGGGATTTCATTCAAACTGTTGTTTGTTACTGTTTATTAAAGCTTACATGAAGTTGTCATTCTCTTCTTTTAAGACAATGTTAGAGTTAGTTTTCTTCACTTTTTCTGTCAAAAATGAGGACAATTTCCCAGAAAGTAGACTTCATTGACCTTTTTTTAAAAGTCTTCCACAAACACCTTCAAGTGTAAACCACATAAAACCACGAGAAAGTCATTTACATTCACATTATATCAAATAACATGAAGAGGCTGCAGACACAGACATGATAGTGACTCTGCTGTAAACATGAACACTGGAGTGACAAAGCCCGCCCCTTTCTGTTGGACCTCAGGTTAAAGCTCCGCCTCCAAGACTCTGTAACATGAGTCAAAATCAAAGTTGTCTCTGGTTTAAGGTTTATAGACAAATTCTGCATGAACAGAATATAAACACAACTTTTTCCTGAAGAAATATGCAAATGAGTGACTTGAGTATCGTCACCATGTGTGTTGTGTGTGTGAGGTAACATGAAACAGTGGCAACAACAATTCAATCAAAAAACCAATAAATATATCTGAAATATATCCCTGAAATATATCTACTAACAAATACTTTCCATCAAAGTACACAGAGTACGCATTTAAGACCCCAGCTGAACATGTGACCTTGACTTCCATGTCAACAGAGATGAACATAAAGAAACAGCAACCCCTGCTGGTGAGGAGTAGTTCCTGCAGCACTACAGATGCACTATATGGACAAAAGTATTTGAATTGACGTGTTTCAATGGGGCTTTGGACTCTCGGCCTCTTCTCTCAGTGAAGGACAATCTGAAGTTCAGCAGACGCAGACATTTCTACTCCAACATGACTGTGTCCCAGTGGACAAAGCAACCACTATAAAGACATGAGCCCTGACCTTTAACCCCATCCAGCACCTTTGGGATGAACTGGAACAGAGATTAAGAGCCAGACCTTGTGGTCCAGCATCAGTGTGTGACCTCATCAATGCTCGACACAATGAATGGACACTAATTCTCACAGAAACACTTCAAAGTGTTGAGCAAAGTCTTCCAAGAAGAGTTGAAGCTGTTAAAGCTGCAAAACTCCATATGAAAATACTGTGAATGTATTTGAATACTTCATAATAGTCCAAATACTTCTGTTGATTTGTTTTCATACAACTCCAAACAACCAGTGTTTGGTGAATGAGTGAATGTGAGCTGTTGTAACATGTGATGTTATTATTCCACATCTGAGCTGCATCACTGACTCTGACTCTTCTTCTCTGTCGTCTTCTCTCAACAGGTGGCATTGGTGAACGTGATGAATGTGTGTGTGTGTGCGTGCGTGTGTGTGTGTGCGTCCACGTGTGTGTGTGTGTATGAGAGTGTGTGATTGTGTGTGTGTGCGTCCGCGTGTGTGCGTGTGTGACGCTGCTTCAACATATCTGTGACAGAACTCCAACGATGATGGTGTGATTTTTCAGTCCTAACGTCCTGAACCTGTGACGAGCTGTTTCAACATTTAACATAATGTGTCTTTAATCCAAGAGTATTCATCTACAATGTTAATAATAACCATAACCTTTATTACATTATGTATAATTACATATCTAACAGTTTAACCCTGACCAGTCAACATGTGTTTCCTTTCCATTTCCATCAGTTAATTGTATCCATGTTGTCTACTGATGAGTTTTTAAAAACACTTTTTAAATATTTGACAGAATAATTGCTTCAATATTCAAAAACTCTGAACTCCAGCACATGAGAGCTAATGAAAATAATGCCTGGTTCACAGTATGTGAGGCTAAAGAGAGTGTTTGTTTTAAATCAGTGTGCATTTGGACTATCTGGGTATCTCATAGGACTACTGGAATTAAGCTAAGTATCACTTCTGTAGGTCTTTCTTATTTGGTTGCTATTTCATTAATTGCTATTGTATCTAGCTGGGTTGCTTGACTTTTGTGACTTTTGACTTGAGACTTCTGTTTAGTTAAGGTGAAAGTTTTTAAAGATATTTTGTCTGCTAGATCAAAGAGAAAGTTGTTATTGTTGCTGTTTAAACATAGTTTCTATGAGCCATCACCATCACCAGGTGAGAAGTTTCACTGGCTACAGGGGAGTGGCCAACACAGCTGTAACCAATCAGCACCTAATCTGGTGTCTTTTAAAAAGCAGCACTCACTTTGAAGCGGCAGCTTCAGCGGCAGACTCTTCAGACGAAGACTCAGGAAGCCAAAGACAAAGGAGTCTAAACCGGAGTCTCAGGAATACTCAGGAAGACAAAGACAAAGGAGTCTAAACCGGAGTCTCAGGAAGACTCCAGGAAGACAAAGACAAAGGAGTCTAAACCGGAGTCAAGACTCCGGAAGACAAAGACAAAAGAGTCTAAACCGGAGTCTCAGGAAGACTCAGGAAGACAAAGACAAAGGAGTCTAAACCGGAGTCTAACAAGGAGGCTAACGAGGCTAAGTACCTGTCTGCAAGTGTTTTCTACCTTTCACATATGTGCCTTTTTTCCATTCCTGTTCATGTCTCTTCTCATAGATATTACAAACCTCACAATCACTCACAGCATCACCGTAACCTGTCCTCACTTATCTATCCCACCCGCTCCACCCACATCCAACACCTTGTTGCAGGGGGCCTGTGGAACTGCCAGTCAGCTACCCGCAAGACTGAGTTCATCTCTGGCTTTGCTACTGAGCAATGCCTGGACTTCCTTGCTCTCACCGAGACTTGGATAACACCCTCCAACACAGCCACCCCTGCGGCTCTCTCCTCTGCCCACTACTTCTCCTACACACCCAGATCCACTGGAAGAGGTGGCGGGACAGGTCTGCTTATCAACCCCAACTGGACTTTCACTCTTTACCCAGCCACACTTCTGTTCACAGTCGTTTGAATTTCATGCTGTAACTGTGACTCACCCAGTAAAACTCATCATTGTTGTCATCTACCGTCCACCAGGCCCATTGGGACACTTCTTGGAGGAACTAGATGTCCTCCTCTCAAACATCCCAGAAAATGGCCCACTTCTTCTACTTTCGTCTCTTTGTCTCTCACTTGCTCCTTCTCCACCACGGGGCAGCCCGTGGCCAAGTGGAAAGGGAACTTGACTTGTAACCAGAAGGTCGCCGGTTTCAAATCCCCACCTGGCCAATGCTCCCCAGGCGCCACTCAGTGTGGCAGCCCACTGCTCCTAATTCTAGGTAGGTCAAAATGCAGAGGAATACTTTCCCTAAGGGGATTAATAAAAAACTAACTCACAGAGCTGGCAACCTTATCTTCACCAGAAACTGCTCCACCTCCGACCTCAAGGTAACTCCAATTCATGTCTCTGATTATTTCATTTCCTACTCTCTCACACTCTCCCAATCTGATGAACTCATCTCATCAGATATTGCACTTGTCTGTCGTAACATTCGCTCTCTCTCCTCAACTGTTCTATCAGCACTTCCTTCGGCTGACTCCTTCTCCCCCATGCATCCCAACTCTGCCACAGACACCTTCCTCTCTACTCTGTCCTCCTCTCTTGACTCTCTCTGTCCTCTTACTTCACGGCGGGTTCGTAAGTCAGGACTGACTCAACTGAGTGGTTCGTTCGTTCATTTTCATGCAGTACCTTCCTTCGCCACACGATGGCAGACAGCTGCATAAGCTCAGTAGGAAAGGAAACAGAAATGATTAGTTCAGGATTCACTCAACTGAGCGAGCGTCCGTCCTCAGGTCACGTGACAGCTACCTAGTCACTGTCGTGCTGTTAAACAACAATGACAGAGAGGATACAGGACACAAGTCACTTTATTGAGGTGTGTATTTGCTTTCCTAGGGTTTCATATGGTTTGAATTGCTTGTGTTTGAGAACCACGCCCACAAGAGGGATACAGCGACACCCGCTGTAAAAATGAACGAAATGACTCAAAAAAAGATTAGTTAAATTTACTGTCCGAGAGTAAAAGATCCGAGTCAGTAAGAAGAGTCGAACATCCCATCACTAATCACTGAGGGACTAATGAGCCAATGGAAAACCAGGTGAGGGAAATGAGTTGATTGCATGGAAGAAAGGCGGGATCTGAAATGACAGGAGAACTAGTGACAAGACATGGAAACAAATGAAAAAGACATGAAACAAACTAAGAGTTAGTGTAAGTACGTAAGTACAGAGAGAGTGAATTTGACCTTTGTGTTTTAAACACAGCAGTAGTGAAGCAGGAGCAGCAGGGATTTCATTCAAACTGTTGTTTGTTACTGTTTATTAAAGCTTACATGAAGTTGTCATTCTCTTCTTTTAAGACAATGTTAGAGTTAGTTTTCTTCACTTTTTCTGTCAAAAATGAGGACAATTTCCCAGAAAGTAGACTTCATTGACCTTTTTTTAAAAGTGTTCCACAAACACCTTCAACTGTAAACCACATAAAACCACGAGAAAGTCATTTACAGTCACATTATATCAATTAACATGAAGAGGCTGCAGACACGAAGTCATGAATGTGTGTGTGTGTGTGTGTGCGTGCATGGGTGCATGCTTGAGTGTGTGATTGTATGTGCGTGTGAGTGCGTGTGTGTGATTGTGTGTTTGTATGTGTGCGTGTGAGTGTGTGCGTCCGCGTGCGAGTGTGTGTGCAAAACACCAGCAAGTCCTAAAACACCATCAAGTCCTTAAACACAATCAAGTCCTTAAACACAATCAAGTCCTAAAACACAATCAAGTCCTAAACACAATCAAGTCCTAAAACACCATCAAGTCCTAAAACACAATCAAGTCCTAAAACGCCAGCAAGTCCTAAAACACAATCAAGTCCTTAAACACAATCAAGTCCTGAAACGCCAATCAAGTCCTAAAACGCCAGCAAGTCCTAAAACACCAGCAAGTCCTAAAACGCCATCAAGTCCTAAAACACAATCAATTCCTAAAACGCCAGCAGGTCCCAGAAAACCAGTATGTCTGTCTGCTTATTCTGAATGTGTGTGTAATGGCACATTTCCACCGGCTCTACTTGCCTCGTCTCACCACGGCACGGTTTCCACTAGCCTAGTACCTGGTTAGACGAGGTTCCAAGCGTGCTTAAAAGCAGGTACTATGTGATGATTGGTCAGACTGCCGGCCGTTGAGTCCCCTCACAGGAAGAGACCTCCCACACACAAATCAAGCCGAACAGCGCCGAACTGTAGATCACTTAAAACTACTTAACAATCCTAACAACGTGGGTTCATCTCCAACAACTACAGAAGTGTGGTGTGAAGTCACTAGACAGTAGTGTGTGTGTGTGTCGTGTATAAAACAAAGTCAGTGCAGTTTCACTCAGCCATGCAGTGATGACTCACATGTTTGCTTCAGAGACTCTGTCTAAACTTTCAGTGGATTTTTCTGCACTCTGTCCAGTCCCACGTTGATCCCGCGCCTGCGTTTCTCACGCAATATGTGTAAGCTGAGTGAAATAATTGTCATTTCAGAGGACTAAGTTAAAAAAATGTTTTAAAGTGGCCTGGATACAACATTATTGTTGAATATCTCTTGTAAATGATGTGGTTAACAACTTTACAGCCATTAAGTGTCTACAATACTTATTCAACACCTCAGTTGACTTTCTGGTTTAGTACAAAAACAGGTCAGGAAATGTCATGTCATAGATGGGTACAGATGATCTTTGACTTTGGCCATGACTTGATAACATGGCTCCAGCAGGACTAGGTGGAGGTCTAATTGACTTCAGAGATTTTTGACTGGAAAATTAAACATCCCCTTCCACATTCTCCAGTGAGGCAGGCAGCTTGGGGTTGTTCGTAAAGACACCCTCGGGTAAAAGGTGAGGGCTATTTACCTGTCTGACCTTAATAACCTTGTGTATATGCTTGCAAAAGGCTAGAATGGTGGTGAGCTGGCAAATAAGGTTGAAGTAAGCGGCAGTCAGGGAATGAATAGCACAGCGATTGTAAATGGGCAGATCCTCGTCAGTTGACAGGGCCAGGTCCTGCAATGCAACTGTCAGGCAAACGAGGTCCAGAACCACCTCTGGATTTGCCAGCTCCAAACTCAAAATGGCAAACAAAGCAAAAAGGTTCTCGTAATGCTGCCTACCATTGCTCTGCTCCTTGCACACCAAGTAGATGTGTTGGTAAAGCTGCTGGCCGTGACCTTTCATAAATAAGTTATCTTGTCTGGAACACTTGACCACTTTGATCTTGAGCAAAGATATGTCCAGGATGCTGCTCATGCTGAGGAGCTTGGACCTGTTGTCATGCCAATCCATGAGACTAATAAGTGTTTTGCCATAGGCAGCTCATCTCAGAGGCTCCTTAAAGCAGCACTCTGTCAACTCCACCAAGCCACTCTTTTCTTTCTCTGACATCTGCAGCAGTGAAGGGGAGTGGTTCTGTGTGCATTCTCCAGAGTAGAGAGGGGACAATCTTGTGCATGAGCTCAGGGGCCCAGATATATTCACCGTCTTCCTCACTACTCCATTTAGACCCTTGATACCTGCCATGCGAATCTTGAAGCAGATGTCGGGGACCTCGTCGCTAGAGTGGCACATGTCACTGAAACGTGACACAAAAAAATGGTAACAGCGGTGGTAGGAGGGGTTGTCCTCTTGTACGTTGGCAAACTTCACAAACGAATTGGTTCCTAGGATCTGTAGGCTAGGTTTGTCCGACTCTAGCACCTCACGCACCATCTTCAGGAAACTCTCCACAAACAGGTTGATGCTCTGAGAGCGACAGGCCATCAGCAGCTGGTCCAGCGCTTCCATTGCTATGCACACATACCTGTATCTTTGTCGAGCCACATCCTTTGACATTCTCTTAGGCAGGTAAGCGCCAATACAGTCAAGCTCTTCTGGAACCAACAAGGCATAGAATGTCAGCTTCTCCATGTTGGCTTTTACTAGCCCATTCTTTTGGTTTGCTGGAAAGATGTTGTCTACCAATCGCTTGTACAGAGGACTGAGTGTTCCACAACAATCACCGATCAAGAAAGATATGATTCTTTCCAGTGACATGGTTGTGAAATTCGTTCTTTTTTAAGTAAGACTAGAAGAGAGCAGTAATGCAACCGTGTGAGTTCCAACTGATGTGGAGCACGAGAGGTTATCTTGTAATGTAAGAACTCCTTCCAGGTGACATGGAACACTAGAGAAGTCTTTGAAGAGGAGCTTTGATGCTGGCACATAATAAACATGATGGATGTTACTTTAACATGCAGATGGTCTCTGCCAGTTTGGACTTCCCGAGACAATTAAAATGCTTTTTTCATGTAGTATATTCAAAGGACAACAGGCTGACCTGGGGCGCTCAGGTTTTTCACTATAATCATTATTTAATATTGAGAAGCATTGTCATCTTGCCATTAAGGCAATTTTCTTTAAGGTGTTTTGAATGCAACAAAGAAGGACGAGAAGATGAGACTGAGAACTTAGAACAGTGATTGTAACATTCAGAACTTTGAACAATGGAGGGCAGCATTACACCTCTCAGTGCACAGTCTGCTGGAAATTATTAGAGCAAGAAGTCTTTGATCTTCTGAAAAGCAACGTAATGAAGAGCTTTCCTACTAAAATGGGAATTACATGTTTTTTCCATCTGGTTCCTGTTTAAAAATGTTGCTGTGTTTTTGGCATGAAATGAACTGTATTATTAT
Source organism: Solea senegalensis (assembly GCF_019176455.1). Lineage (NCBI taxonomy): Eukaryota > Metazoa > Chordata > Actinopteri > Pleuronectiformes > Soleidae > Solea > Solea senegalensis. The sequence continues at coordinate 232,417 of NW_025322474.1, forward strand.
GGGGAAGAAATACCATATTTCTGTATCTGTAATATTTGTTAGCTAATTAGTATTAAATACTTTCCAGATATAATAACTATAATTAATTGTCAGGAGCAACACAAGGTTAAGGGTCTTGCACTTAACCCACAAACCCACAACCTTTGAGTTGAAAGGAGGGTTCAACTTGGTGCTGCTGTTTTTGATAAAAGGGCACAGTTGGATGATGGTCATTTTTCCTCAGTAAGTTTACTCTATGATGACTGTGGCCGTTTTGTGAAAAAAATTCTGGAGTCATCAGTGTTCAGTGAATCATCTCTTTACTTCATGCATAAAGGAGAGACCCTGTCACCAAGAAGGTCTAAATGTTTTCTCTCGTTTCTCAAGAAGGCTCTACCATTTATACAGAAACATCAAAGTAAAACAAAAACAGACACAAGAAATAACGTTTATGACCCCATTAGATGTTACCTAATGTTTACGACGACTAACAGATACCATTATGTGGAACCCTTACGTTGACCCTTCCTTATCATTCACTTTCCCCAGCCTCCATTCACAGCTTGACTGTTAGTAGATAGTTATCTTAACCACTACAGGAAACACTAGACTGGTTATTTCCCACAGTTTCTCAATATCCATACTTGTGCGTACTTGTGTACTCCCGTACTTGTGAAAACGTCATCAGCCTCAGTCCAAGTGCTGTTCCAATTCTCAAGTAAGCGAACAGCAAGGACGGTTCTCAAACCCGGAAGTGTTCTCGCTCCACCCATTTTTTCCAAGTATGCATCGGAGGTGACTTAAGGACTTGGGATGGCCATGTTTCCCAGAATACATTTTGGCGATTCATGATGGAACACAAAACGCACAATTGTAAGTAAAAAACCTTAAATAAAACTGTTCTTGTACTGCGGAACTCAGTTTTAAGATCATTACTGGTGAGAAAGTAGTCATTTAGAATTCAAAAATGTGGTTTGTGTATTAAAATATCAAGTATTTATAGTTTGTCAGCGATGTTTTAGGAGGTGAACAGCTATGAGGGGCCGTCAGGGACATTATTCAGAATTACCATTCACACACACTTGTGAAACAATCTCACACACACATATGAAATGCTCTCACACACACAACTGAAATGTTATGCTCTCACACACAAGTGAAATGCTCTCACATACACTAGTGAAATGCTCTCATACACACATGAAATGCTCTCACACACACATGAAATGTTATGCTCTCATACACACATATGAAACGCTCTCATACACACATGAAATATCTCATACACACATATGAAATGCTCTCACACACATATGAAATGCTCTCATACACACATATGAAATGCTCTCACACACATATATGAAATGCTCTCATACACACATATGAAATGCTCTCACACACATATATGAAATGCTCTCATACACACATATGAAACGCTCTCATACACATATATCTCACACACACTACTGACATTTCAATGTAACAGATTCAAGATTCAAGATTCAAAGTGTTTATTGTCATATGCACAGTAAAGAAACACGTTTCCCTGTACAATAAAATTCTTACTTTGCTGTCCACTCAAAAACACCAGCATAAAGTAAAAAGTAAAAAGGAAATGCTTTTGTAAAAAAAAGTATAAATATACATAAGAAAAATATAAATATTACAAAGAGACTAAAATAACATATATGCATAAAATAAGTGTAAAAATAAGAACTGTACATAAAGTGAACACAGATTTAAAGAGGCATGTTTCAGGTTTTAAAGTGACAGTAACAGATTAAAGTGACAGTGTAACCAGGTGACAGGATTATTGTAGTCCCGTTCAGCTGTTGAGGATTCTGATGGCAGTGGGGTAAAAAGAGTTCTTTAGACGTGTTGTCCTGCATTTGGCACTCCTGTACCTCCGTCCTGAGGGCAGGAGTGTAAACAGTCCATGTTGTGGGTGGGTGCTGTCTTTGATGATGGTGGCAGCTCTCCTGTGGACTCTGCGGTGGTAGATGCTGTGCAGTGAGGGCAGTGGGGACCTGGTGATCCTCTCAGCTGTCTTTACCACTCTCTGCAGGCGTTTGCGGTCCATGGCTGTAGTGCTGCCGTACCACGCGCTGATGCAGTTGGTCAGACTGCTCTCCACGACACAGCTGTAGAAGTTGCTGAGGATCTTTGTCGACATGCCAAACTTCCTCAGCCTCCTCAGAAAATACAACCGTTGCTGTGCTTTCTTGAGCAGCTGTGTTGTGTTGGTGGTCCATGTGAAGTCCTCAGTGATGTGGACCCCGAGGTACTTAAAGCTGCTCACCCGCTCCACTTCAAGATCCCGGATAAACAGTGGTTGGTGAGGTCTCCTCTCCTTCCTCATGTCCACTATCATCTCCTTCGTCTTGTCTGTGTTTAGGGTGAGGTTGTTGTCCTCGCACCAAGAAACCAGACTGTCCACCTCCGTCCTGTAGGCCGCTTCGTCCGCCGCAGTGATGCATCCTATCACTGCAGTGTCGTCAGCAAACTTCAGGATGATGTTGTCTTTATGGGAGGCGACACAGTCATGTGTGAACAGGGTGTAGAGGATGGGGCTGAGGACACATCCTTGTGGAGTGCCAATGTTTGTGATGATGCTGGCTGATGTTTTATTGCCAATCCTGACAGTCTGGGGTCTGCCAGTCAGGAAGTCAAGGAGCCAGTCACAGAGGGTGGGGTGAATGCCAAGGGTGGACAGCTTGTGGGTGAGTTTGTAGGGGATGACCGTGTTGAAGGCGGAGCTGTAGTCTACAAAGAGTATCCTGATGTAGGACTCCTTGTTTTCCAGGTGGGACAGGGAGTGGTGGAGGACAGCTGTGATGGCGTCGGTGGTGGACCTGTTGGGTCGGTAGGCGTACTGCAGGGGGTCCAGTGAATCCGGGATGCTGCTCTGAATGTGCGCCAGCACCACTCTCTCGAAACACTTCATTATGATAGGAGTGAGTGCTACTGGTCTGTAGTCATTCAGGCAAGTGGGTGGGCTCTTCTTGGGGAGGGGGACGATGGTTGTTGTTTTGAAGCAGGAGGGAACGGTGCTCTGGTTTAGGGAGAGGTTGAATATGGATGTGAAGACATCAGCCAGCTCGTTAGCACATGCTCTGAGTGCACGGCCAGGGATGTTGTCTGGTCCTGCTGCCTTGTGGGGGTTGATTTTCTTCAGGACTTTGTGGACCTGACCTGAAGAGACTGTTGGTGGTGGTGAGGGGGGACCAGTGGTCCAGGTGTGTGTGTGTGTCCCTGTGTTTGTTGTAGCCTCAAAGCGGGTGTAGAAAGTGTTGAGGTCGTCTGGCAGGTTGTCTGTGGAACTGATGGTGCTGGTGGTGGTCTTGTGGTCTGTGATGTGCTGCAGGCCCCTCCACATCCGCCCAGAGTCAGCAGTGGAATAGAAGCTGTCCAGCTTCTCTCTGTACTGCCTCTTTGCCGCTGTGATGGCGTGTCTCAGTCTGTACTTGGCAGTTTTGTACTCAGCTTCGCTGCCTGATTTAAATGCAGTGGAGCGAGCACGCAGCATGCTTCGTACCTGAGTGTTTACCCAGGGCTTCTGGTTGGGGAACTTCCTGACATGTATGGTGGGCACGATGTTGTCAACACACGTGCTGATGTACCCAGTCACATACTCAGCGTAGTCCTGTACACTGACAGAGGAGTCCTCCAGAGTGGCTGCAGCTTTAAAAACATCCCAGTCTGTCGTAGCAAAACAGTCCTGCAGGATGCTTTCGGTGTCTGGGTTCCAGAGTTTGATGACTTTTGTGGCTGGGTTTGCTTGTTTCAGCCTTTGTCTGTAAGCGGGGTACATAAACAGTGAGATGTGGTCAGATTGTCCGAAGTGGGGGCGGGGTGCAGCCCTGTATGCACCACGGATGTTGCTGTAAACATGGTCCAGAGTGTTCTTTTCACGAGTGGGAATGTCTACATGCTGGCGGTATTTGGGGAATACAGTCCGTAAGTTGCACTGGTTGAAGTCTCCAGCAGTGACGAAAACAGCATCGGGATGAGCCGTCTCCAGCGCGCTGATGACGTCATGGAGTGTGCCGAGTGCTGCGGTGGAGTTGGCCCGTGGGGGGATGTAAACAGCGGCCAAAAACACAGCAGTAAATTCCCTCGGTAGATAATAGGGACGGCATTTCAGTAATAAAAACTCCACGTCAGGTGAACAGTGCTTCTGAACAGTCTGTATGTCTCCACACCACGCGTTGTTAATGTAAACACACACACCCCCTCCTTTTGCCTTACCGGAGGCTGCAGTCCGGTCTCCTCGGTGCACGGAGTGAGTAGTTAGCTGAATAGCACACTCCGGGATTTTGTCCGAAAGCCAGGTCTCTGTGAAAATGAGAGCACAGCATTCCCTCATTTCCCGTTGGGTTGAGATCCTGGCTCGTAGCTCGTCCAGTTTGTTGTCCAGTGACCGCACGTTAGCGAGCAGGAGGCTGGGTAGCGATGGTCTGCTAGCGTGAGCTTTTAGCCTAGCGCGTAGCCCAGCCCTCTTCCCCCGCTTACGTCGCCGTCTCCGGAGCACCTTCCTGGGGTCAGCGTACTCACTCGAGCTCGGGGCTTCGGGGCCTGCATGGGGGTGGTGGTGGCGGCTGCGAGAGCAGAGAACAGAGAACAAGCTCCGGTAGCTCCGGTGGAATATGAAGAGTTAAATCCAGATGGTTATGAAAACTACCGATGTCCAGAAGTGCCTGCCTGCTGTAGGTTACCAGTGCATGGCATTTCGGAGAAAAAGAAAAAAGAAAACACACTAAAACAACAGGAAGGCGTTTCAGTGTAACAGGAAGGTGGCTTGAAAGAGGAAGTGTAGGCTATTTTTCTTCTTTTGAGCATTCTGAGGACACACATGCTGTCTACATGGTGAATAATCGCTGGAGGGAAGTGACAGTGCTTAAAATGAATCTTCATCTGTTCCTCTTTGTTTTTTGTTTATTAGTGCAAAACTTTATTTTATGACGTGAAACGGAATGAAGAGGATGTAATAAGTTTTTTTACAAGCGCTTTGCAGTATATTGAATCGCTTCAGAGAAATGAGCCCAATAATTTTGACCAGGAAAGGCTTTATAGAGTGCTTGATGACCATGCAAGAACTACATCTGCTCTTCATGCGGTGGTGTCCGGATACGATTGGAATAGGGATGTGAGTCACCTACTGGGATCACTTCACAGGTGTTTTTGCAGTTTGCTTCATGAACACAAGGCCAGACAGAGGTCTGCTGATGCAAATTTGTTACCCCCAACAACCTTCACTGGTCTTGCTGGCCGTCCCAGATACACCATAACCACTGAACAGATTTCTCACCTTGTGTCCATTGGCATGACATGGCAGAGAATTGCATCCTGCTTTGGGATAAGCAGAAGAACTCTGCACAGACATACACAACTACTGGGAATTGAACCATTACGATATGCAGTTATGTCAAATCAAGAACTGGATAGCCTTGTAACTGTAATATTACAGAGTACTCCAAATGCAGGTGAAACCTATGTCCATGGAAGCCTGAGATCACGTGACTTAAGGATCCAGCATTGGCGGGTCAGAGACAGCCTGTATCGAGTGGATCCTATTGGGCGATCATTTAGATGCCGTCATGCTATAAGGCGGAGGGTCTACAGTGTTCAGTCCCCCAACCAATTATGGTAAGCTCACGGTGAAAGTCAAAATCATTTTTAAAGTAAAGGTGCCATTCTACACCATTAAAGATAATGTACAATAAAGTCCAGCATAACCAAAAGTTACTTTAAAGTATTTACTGTGCTGGAAAACATGCCATGTCAGTGTTTTAATATTGTTTTTGTTGTAGTTTTCTTGTTTCATAATCCTGTTATATATGTTAATATGTTTTTTCTACTGTTTTGTTAACAATTTGTTAAACTAATAAACAATGTGTAAAGGAGAGATGGAGATAACCATAAAAGACACAAACTGCACATGGTATTCAGGCTCTGCCAAACCCATATGTGTTATCCTAGGGCAAAGTCAAAACTTCTCCTTAAAGAGCTGGTATGACACATGGAGTGGCAGCCTGATGCAGTTAACACATGTGTTGGCCATTGGGAACAGTGGTGTAGAAGAGAAGTCGTCATCTTCTTTGTGAATGAACTCAACAGACGGACTTCGGGAAAGGCCAGTAGGAGGGACTACAGATGCTCCAGTTGCGAAGGCCAATATCTTCTGTAGTTTAGATGGTCCTTCTTCTTCTATAAAACAGAATCGACCAATCATGAAATTATAATGCATAAGTGTCACCTCCATCTTCCCCCCCCTCCATACCACTGTGGGCCCTTGAGGGGGCAGTAGTAAGGTTTAGTGGCTGGCCAGTGACTGAGAGGTTACCGGCACAAGGGGGGGTTCCTACTCCTATGCATGCATAAACATATATTTATTAGGCTTTCCCTTTAAAGTCCTTGCCTCAATAGTAGTTTCTTAATAATAAAAATGATATTATTACTCAACCAAATTAGAAAGGATTTAAGTCAAGTATTGTACCTTCTGCATCTTGAAGATAGTCTCTCCAGAAGGTAATTACCACTTCCTCTGCAACTCTTGTTGCTCCCTTCTGGTGACAGATGAATGGCGAAAAGATCATCTACCTGGTCAGCAGTCAGCGTACTTGGCTCATAGCAGAACAGGGGGCGAAAGCTGTCTGGATGTTCCTGCATTTTCTCCAGAACCCCTAGAGTTTTCAGTCCTTCACGGAATCTGTAAAAAAACAAACAAACTAACTAACAAACAAAAAAACAATTGTATTTGTTGAATTCATTCAGAATTACTTGTTCCAGCTTAACCTCGACATTGTCAATTTGTTCCAGGAACTTATTCTATGTTGGTCGATGGGTAAAATTCTATTCCATATTCTGATTCACATTACTGTGAACTTTGCACTTTGCACTGTTACTCACTTCTGCCCAGTCATACTGCTCTTTACTGCTCTTTCTGCAGTGCTCTTTTTCATCTTTAAAAACATTTATATACTGTGTATATATACGTTTACTGTTCACTTTAGAAAATTTTGTATGCTTGTTATGCGCCAATGACACCAGAACAAATTCCTTGTATGTGCAAATCGTACTTGGCAATAAAGCTCTTCTGATTCTGATTCTGATTCTGATTAAACTGACTGTAAACTAACACTGAATACCTTTGAAATGGACTTTGAACCCTGTGGATGACCTGAAACATGACAATGTCTTGTACCAGCAGATCCCTGTCTCTGATTGACCGAGAGGCCTCAGACATCCTGCATTGGCCAAGTATTCAAGCAGAGGTGCCTTTGACTTCTCAAGGTCCTCAATGGTTGTGCTTTCAGATACCTGGCATCACAAGGAGCAGCATATTGACTTGTTACAGAGGCTAGATATTAGTTAATAACTTATTGGCAAGGGCTAACCCTTTAATGAAAACATCAGTAGTAATAAATGAACACTATATGGCACATACATTAAGAATATCTCCCTTGATCAGGCAGTCCTCATAAATGGAGTGACTGTGCATGAAAGAGAATAGTGAGAGGCAACCATGAAAACTTTAACTACTGATTCAAAGATCTCAGATACTGGAGGTCTGTATCACTGATTTTCTAGTGTTCCTCGCCAGTTCATGACAGTGCAGGCTTTCACTGTGACACTGTAATGCCAGTGGTTTAAAAATAAAAAACACTTTAATGACCAAATTTGTGGCATAATTCAAACTACAACATGGAATACAGGAGTTCAGCTTTGAGCCACACTAGAGTGGACCTATAGTTCCTGTCACTGTGGAAAAAACAGTTGCAACTGACCTTTTTGACTTTTTCCAAGAGGTCTGTATCAGCTATGTCTTCTAGGACTGGATTTGCTGAAACATCAACCAGTAAAGAAAATACTACTGGGGAGAGGAAGTTTGGTGGTGGACCACCATGTACCAAACTTATCGCGAAGGCTCTGCCTGCTATGTAGTACCAGTCCTCTCTTAGAGCTGCAAAACAACAGAATAAGAGGAAATATAATAATTCCAAAAACAAAACAAAAACAACATTAAGACTTACTGATGAAATCAAATTTTATTGTACTAATTTAAATTAGAAATCAGTCCAAAAACCAAAAAGTTGCATGTAAAAGTCACAATAGATGAAAATGGCTTCATTATCATTATTATTATTATTTTTTTTTTTTAAAGAATATCAGTACCGGTACTGTTGAGAGCAAAGTTTTTGCTGTTTTCTTTTCCCTCAAACATGGGGGACTTTGCCATGCTCTCTATTAGGAGCCTTAAGAATTCCCTCCTTGGACCTCCTAAATCAACTCCTTCCTCATTTTTTCCCATGTCATCGGAGAATTTTACAGACATCATCAGGTTGGGCTCATAGGACAGCCTCTTGAATCCTTGAATGGCTCCCTCCCAGACAACAGATCTATTTATGTTAAATCGGCACTGCTGATTTACATTAATTTTGCTGGCCAGTTCCAGCAGTATCTTCTTAACTGGAACATTTTCTACACTATGAAAAAACATAAAAAAATAATGAAGATCAGACACGCAGTGATGTGACATAATTTTTAACAACCTGTATTTTGTTAAATTATTGCTTATAACCAAGCAATTATTTTAAAACACTTGTTTCCTATAGTAAAGTAATAAAACTAGCCCATGTTTAAGGCATTAATTGTTCAATTACCCATATCATAACATCATGTAAGGATTAAACAGTCTATATCAATGATCATATTATCCTTATCATCCTTATTTCTCAAACTCATAATCTGTGTGCACTACTCACATGTGACTCTCCATACTGGCAATTATTACCTGCTGTAAATCGGGCACGCAGCTGGCAGTGGCACATCACTGTTATTTCCTCTTACAATAGAAAAAAGAAAAACCTGAAATCTAATACACCAAATTTTGACTTGGTTGAAAGTGTTTATATAGGATATGATGTGTGTCATCAGCAGGAAAAAGAGTGCATTTACAGAGTCGTCAGCTGACGTGTGTCACCCACAGAAACTCCGAGCTGAAAGACGTCATAGTGCTAACCGCGCTGCGTGATTGACAGGTGATTTCTGGGAAGGGCAGAGCACAGAAATGACTCCACGATGATGATTACTCAGACCTTTGCCATGGAGCCTGTGTTTCTGCCTCTGTTTGTCTCTTTGTGAGTTTTTCAAGTCAACAATAGATTTTGATGAATATTTCTGGGGATGTAGTTTGTGGCGTTTACTTGACCAACCAAAGCCCATTGAGACAGCGCACATGTCTTTTCTGACCCTAACCTGAACCTAAGCATAGTCACATGCATCACAATTCAATCCATTAGTTTGGACGGTGACTTCATGCATTCATTCATTCATCGCTTACAATCATGGTGTGAAGATGATTTTACGCAACACAGTTGAAAATGAAAAACACAACCTCACCACAACCCTACTAAACCTGCTCGCTAGTCCACTGCCAAAACACACACACACACACACACACACACACACACACACACACACACACACACACATAGCGTTCAGTTGAGCTTCCTATATGGATCTAAAGGAATAGCAAGAAGACGCAGGTTTGAGCCCCGGTTGGAACAGAACAAGGGTCTTTCTGCATGGAGGTCACATGTTCTCCTCGTGTGTGTGTGTGTGTGTGTGTGTGTGTGTGTTCTCCAGCTTCCTCCCACAGTCCAAAAACATGTAATATGGGGATTAGGTAAATTGGTCACTCTAAATTGACCATAGGTGTGAGTGTGAGAGTGAATGGTTGTTTGTCTCTATGTGTGACCCTGTGATGGACAGGTGTGACCCCGCCTATCTCCCTATGTCAGCTGACATTGGCACAGCACCCCGCGACCCTCATGTGGAGGATAAAGTGGTAGAAAATGGATGGATGGATTAAACTATAGCTGACTTTCACTTTAAAATTCTAAAAACATTGCAAAATTGTAGATAACGAGACAGACAGTTAGGCAGAAGATTCATATGAACCAGCAGCTTAGAAACAAACAGATAAAACAGGGCAGAAATAAAGCGTCTGCTGTTGCTGTTTCAAACAACAACAACAACAACAACAATAATAACAATAACACTGAGTTTGTGCAGCCATTGTTCTGAGGACACTGCTTTGAATTCTATTTATTTGGACAACCTAAACAAAGTGTTATCCCTAACCAGTGAATGCCTAACACTTATCTTAACATAACTCTTAGCTTGCAACTTAACCAAACCTTAACTGAAGACCAATGAGATTTTTCCTCATTAGGACAAGGTTTTGGTCTCGATGAGGACAAGTGGTTCTGACAAGGTAAGTGTGTATGCCAGAAAATGTCCTGAAGTGGTAACAAATACAAGAACTGCCCCGCGTGCCCTCACACCTCAGCTGTCAGGAGAAAGGTGATTGTGTAGAGCAGGAGGGAGTGTGGAGGTTCATGGCCATGCTACAGGCAGAGAGGAGGAGCAGAGAGGAGGAGCAGAGAGGAGCAGCAGAGAGGAGGAGCAGAGAGGAGCAGCAGAGAGGAGGAGCAGGGGAGGGGGAGAGAGAGGAGGAGCAGAGAGGAGCAGCAGAGGGAGGAGCAGAGAGCAGCAGAGAGGGAACAGTGTAACCTTTAAGTCCGTGTGAGGGAGACTGCAGGGTCATTGTGTTTGACCTGGCTGGGTATCCTCTCTCCCTCTTGCTCTCTCCCTCTCTCTCTCTCTCTCTCTCTCTCTCTCTCTCTCTCTCTCTCTCTCTCTCTCTCTCTCTCTCTCTCTCTCCCTCTCTCTCTCTCTCTCTCTCTCTCTCTCCCTCTCTCTCTCTCTTCTCTCTCTCTCTCTCTCTCTCTCTCTCTCTCTGTGCACTGCATGCTGGGAGTTTGGTGGTGGAGAGCGTGGTGAGTGTGTCTTGAGAGTTTGCAAATTTTCAAACTTTTTTCTTGGTTACTAACCGTGTTGTTTGTATGAGAGAGTAGTGTGTGTGTTTGTGTGTGTAGTTGCGTGTGTGTGTTTGTGTGTGTAGTTGCGTGTGTGTGTGGGGTGTCGGTGTTTCCATGTTTCACGGTGGAGATGGCGTCTCCTGAGACGCCGTCTCTGTCTCTGAGACACGGAGTGCGGCTGGTGCCGCAGCCGAACACCACGGTGGAGCAGGTGTTGTTGGCGGTAGGAGAGCAGCTGGGACACGGGAACATCTTGTACGCGTCCCGCATGAACAAAGCCGTGGTTGTGTTTTTTAAGGAGGCGGCTTTTGTTCCCCCCCTCATAGAGAGCGGTTTATTTATAAATGAGGAGTTTATACAGGTCTCTCCTCTGGCGGTTCCTTCCACCCGGGTCACTGTGTCCGGGGTTCCCCCGTTCATCCCCAACAAGGCGCTAGTACAAGAACTGAGGCGCTTCGGGAGGATGGCGAGTGGATTCCGGTCTGTGACTCTGGGATGTAAGGACCAGAAACTGAAACATGTTCAGTCTCTATAAAGACAGGTCTTCATGTTCCTGGACTCTCCCACTCACACTCTGGACGTGTCCTTCAGAGTGAAGCATGAGGAGGGTTTTTATATGGTCTATGCTTCCTCTGGAAACATGAAGTGTTTCGAGTGTGGTGACGTGGGACATAAAAAGATCGCGTGTCCCCACAGACAGAGATCAGCTGTTCAGGTGAACACAGGGGAAGGTGCGACTGCCGGGCTCGGCGCTCCGGTGTCCGTGGCGGCCGGTGTCGGTGTCTCGGATGTCGGCGCTTCGGTGTCTGACGCTGCCGGTGTCGGTGGCTCGGGCGTCGGTGCTCCGGTGTCGGTGGCTCCCGGTGTGGGTGGCTCGGATGTCGGCGCTCCGGTGTCCGTGGCTCCCGGTGTCGGCGGCCTGGTGACGTCGCAGGTGTCAGCTGAAGCTGAGGTCAGGGAGGAACAGGCTGAGGCTGAAGTTGACATCACAGATCAGGTGAGTGAGGCAGAGTCAGATGTTGCCTCTCTCACTGACAGTGTGTCACAGAATGTTGATTTATATTCTCTGGAGGAGATTAATCTGTTCTTAGATGAAACCTTTGGAAAAACAGTAAATGTGACTGACTATTTCCCCGACACAGGGAAGTTTATAACTTCTGCCACCACCCTTCAGAAGGTGGTGGGCTTAGACCTGCTGAACGAAAAGAAAAGGTTTAGTTTAAAAAAACTTGTGACAAACCTTCGCAAAAACTCCAACATTGCGAACGTGAAGAAAAGGAAAAAATTGAAAGCGTCAAAATAAAAATAATCAATTATCACTTGGTGTTTCTTTTTTTCTGGGTTTTACTGTTCTGTCTTTTCTTTTCCATCATGAAGGTCTTGAGAGCGGCCTCTTTAAATATTAATGGAGGTAGAGACGCACTTAAAAGAGCTTTAGTCGCTGAAACCTTTCAACAGAAAAGACTGGATGTCATTTTTCTCCAGGAGACACACAGTGATAGTGGGAATGAAGTAGACTGGGCTTTATGGTGGAGAGGACAGTACGTCCTCAGCCATGGCACCAATTTCAGTGCTGGAGTGGCGTTTTTATTCTCTCCCCTTTTAAATGTTAAAATTATTTTAAACTCAGAGATTATCAAAGGCAGAGTTTTAATGGTTAAAGCTGAAATGGAGGGTCACACTTTTAATCTGATTAATGTGTACGCACCAAACCAGGGCTCTGAGCGGGAAGAAGTTTTTAAAACTCTCCAAGAAGAAATAAATAAGCTTGACAACAGAGAGTGTGTGATTTTAGGAGGAGACTGGAACTGTTGTACAGATGTGACTCTGGACAGAACAGGAGAGGAGTCACACTTCCAGTCGTCCTTGTTTTTATCTCAGCTTGTAAAGAAGAGTCACGTGGTGGACGTGTGGAGGATGAAACACCCTGACGTCAGACAGTACACGTGGGTGAAGATGTCAGATGGTCGAGTCAGTGCTGCTCGTCTGGACAGATTTTACCTTTCTGATGTTTTTACTGCACGTGTTTTTAGCTGATTTTACTTTTTGTGAGAATTTTAAGTTGTTCTGGGAGTACTGGAGATCCAAGAAGGCGGATTTTAACTCTTTTAGTCAGTGGTGGGAGGTGGGAAAGGCCCAGATCAGGGTCTACTGTCAGCAGTACTCAGCCTACTCCACTGTGAAAACTCAGAAAGCTGTGCAGGAGTTAGAGGAGGAGATCAGGGACAGGGAGAGTGTCTCTGTCTCACACAGTGACTCCCAGAACATTTTAATTAAAGAAAAAAGAAAAGAGCTGAGCTCTCTTTTAAATGAAAGAGCTAAAGGAGCTCTAGTCCGAGCTCGTTTCATCAAACTCCAGGACATGGACGCGCCCTCTTCCTTCTTCTTTAACCTGGAGAGATCTGCAGTTGAGAGGAGGGGGATGGTGTGTCTCCGTCTTCCTGATGGAACAGTGACCACAGAGGCAGCGCAGATGAGGAAGCATGCAGTGGACTTCTACACAGACCTGTTCAGGGCGGACAGTTGTGATGAGGCGGCTGCTGCAGAGCTTCTCCATCATCTTCCTCCGCTCAGTGTGGGAGACCAGGAGGTGCTGGACTGTGACATCAGCCTCGAGGAGGTGACCTCTGCTGTGTTCCAGATGGCGTCAGGGAAATCTCCAGGAGTGGACGGTTTACCTGCTGACTTTTTTAAACACTTCTGGAATATAACGTTTTTAAAGAGTCTTTTAAAAGGGGGACACTTCCTGTTTCCTGTCGGTGTGCGGTCCTCTCACTGCTCCCCAAAAAAGGAGACTTGACTCTTTTAAAGAACTGGAGGCAGGTGGCTCTTGAGCCGTCCTATCCCAGTCAGTAGAGCGATCAGACAGGGCTGCCCCATCTCGGGACAGCTCTACAGCATCACCATCGAGCCCCTTCTGTGTAGGCTGAGGAGCAGGCTGGGGGGTCTGGTTCTGGCTGAGCTGGGCCAGAGTCCTCCAGTTGTTGTGTCAGCCTATGGAGACGACGTCAATGTTTTTATTAAAGACCAGAGAGACGCTCAGGAACTAGAAAGTAGCCTGTCGCTATATGAAAGAGCGTCTTCTGCCAAAGTGAACTGGGGGAAAAGTGGGGCCTGTTTGCTTGGTCGCTGGGACCCTGGTAATCTTCCTGGTCTTCCAGGCAATCTCCAGTGGGGGCGGGGGGGCATCAGGGTTTTGGGGATCCACTTAGGCAGTAGAGAGGTGCAGAGACAGAACTGGGTGGGAGTGCTGGACAAGGTTGAAGCTAAGTTGTCTAAATGGAAATGGCTGCTCTCTCAGTTGTCATACAGAGGCAGAGCCCTGATAGCTAACAACCTGGTTGCCTCGACTCTGTGGCACAGGCTGGCGGTTCTGACGCCACCATCGGGGCTGTTGGAGGAAGTGCAGCGGCTCCTGGTCAACTTCTTCTGGTCTGGTCAACACTGGCTGAAGGCATCGGCCCTGTACCTTCCTGTGGCAGAGGGGGGACAGGGACTTATTGACACTGTGTCCAGAACCGTTGCCTTCAGGCTGAAGGCTGCACAGAGGCTGCTGTACGGCAGCAACCTCTGCTGGTTCCCCACCGCACGGATCCTGCTGAGGAGAGCCGGACGTCTGGGGCTGGACAAGCAGCTCTTCCTAATGGAAACGTCGGAGGCCGATCTGACTGGACTTACACCTTTTTACAGTTCTATGATCAATGCCTGGCAGACACTAACCATCACCAGAACTCCTGACCCCACACCCGGAAGGTGGTTATATGAGGAACCACTTTTCTTCAACAGGTTTCTGCCCACACACACACTGTCTTCTGCCACCCTCAGGACTAAGTTTGTTGAGGCTGGAATAATAAAACTGGGTCATCTCGCCAAAGCCTCCCAACATGAACTCTGTGAGATCACGGACATCAGGTCTTCCAGAGTTCTGTAGAAGATTGTGGAGGACGTCTGGCAGTGTCTGTCTGCGCCGCTCAGAGCTTTCACAAGGAACCGTACTCTGACTGACCAATGGGATGATGACTGTGAGTACGTCTTCCCCTCCCTGTCTGTCAGTCCTGCTGTAGACGGGTGGACAGAACAGCGTGGGCTGCTTCTGTCTCTGAAAACACCAGCACTAGGAGTTTTCAGCTCCTGTGACAAGAAGCAGCTCTATCTAAGCTGCGTGAAGGTTCTGAACCTGCGCTCGCTGGCTGGTGTCCTGGAGTCCAGGTGGACCCGGGTGTTTTCTGCGGGAACGGTCTCTGAAGGTAACTGGAGGCTCCTGTATAAGCCCCCCGTTGAGAAACGGGTGGGGGACCTCCAGTGGAGGATCATACATGGAGCAATAGCTACAAACAGACACATAGCTCGCCTTGATCCAAACACTGGGGAGGGATGTCCCTCCTGCCAGCAGGCGGGAGACCCTGGAACATCTGGTGCTGCTCTGTCCTCGACTGGAGAGCTTATTTAAACTACTGCATGAGTGGGTGGAGCCTCACTGAGATGACTCATTACTCCCGAGTCATACAAAAGATTAGTTCATTTTGAACGAAACATTCACGAACGACACATCACTATTGTCACCTCAGTTTCACGTTCCAGCAGCTGAACTTTACCTGCTTATTACCATCTTATGGAAGCATGACACAATTCATACTGATCTGTGACGACGTCACTGAGATATTCACACGTGAACTTGTTCAATTCAACTTCACATGTTAGATTAGAATAGAATAGAATAGAATAGAATAGAATAGAATAGAATAGAATACATCTTGAAATGTCCAGGGTGTACCCCGCCTATCGCCCTTTGTCACCCCCCTCATGTGGAAGATAAAGCAGTAGAAGATGGATGGAAGAATACGTCTTTATTGTCTTTGCTCATCAATTACAGACGACAAAACAACACTTAGATTGTTCTTGTTCTTAGATTACACTAAGAATAAGACCTAAAACCTAAAACCACAATAAAGACACGTTAAAATCATTTAAAATCACTACAAAGTAGAATAAGAGTAAAAAGTGAAAAGTAGAGCAGTTCCAGTGACTCTGTGTCTGTGGTCTGGTTACTTTGTTACCCCTTGTACCTTTGGCCAAAGGGACACAGTAGCACCTCTCACACTGAAAATAAATGTAGGTTGCCACCAAATCTGGAATCCTGAATCCAAAAATGGTTTGTTTTTTACAGTTTTGCTCATTATAAGAAACATTTTTTGTGATGTCATGTGGGTAGTGGGTAGATTCTTCCCAAAATCCAACAGGAACGTACTTGGGTAATTATCTACCATCACAAAAAACAGTAAACAGTAGACATGATGCTAACAGAAGGACAAACTTACCCATGGGTTAGGGTTAGCCTCCTTGATGAGAGGTGACACGGTCATCAAGAACCTTACAACCTTACACTTTTGTTAACTATTTAATTCAATTGAATTTGTATAGCACCAAATCACAACATACACTATCTCAAGGCACTGTACATAGAGAGACGGAAACATTTACACTATTATATAGAGAAGAGAAAAACAACAATTCACACAATGAACAAACACCAGTGGAGACAGAAAAACTCCCTTTTAACAGAAGAAGAAAAAATCCGACAGAACCAGACTCACAGATGTGCAGCATCTGCCTCGACCGGTCGGGGGGTAAGAAAAATGGGGGACAGAGGAGAGGAGGGGGAGACCAGGAACTCCTGAAACAGACAGAACCTTTCTGATCAGCTATGACATGTTTATAGAACTACAGTCATTTATACAAGCAGCAGCAGAGATTTCATTATACTGATATCAACTTTAATTATAACAATAATGACAACAATACCACTGCAAGTGATAATAATATCTTTGAAACTGGATCTGGATCCTGCAGCCTGCAAGATAAGGAGAGAGAGAGAGACCCCAGTTTTCCTTAACATTCCCAAACCTTTGATAATAACTATTGCTGTGTATGTTCTCCCTGTGATGGATTGGCGACGTGTCCAGGGTGTGACCCCACCATTCACCCTGTGTCAGCTGGGATTGGCTCCAGCGTGACACTGACCCTCATGTGGAGAATGAAGTGGTTGATGATGAATGAAAGAATGAAACTGACACGTGGCTATTTTTATATACAGCAGGATATGAGATAATCACATGATCACCCAAACTAACTTGGATGTGATATGTGCATGAGGAATGGAAGAAGATAGTATGTGTGTGTGTGAGTTCCATGCTCTGTCACATCCACTCATTGTAACATTCAGTTCAAGTCATTTTTATTTATATTGCCAAACATCACAAACAAAATTTGCCTTGAAGGGCTTTATAGTCTGTACAAGTGACACCCTCTGTCCTTAGACCCTCTGTCTTTAGACCCTCTCTCCCTGGCTCAACAAAGAGGTCCGGTCTCTGCTCAAGGTTAGGGATGCAGCATTCAGGTCAGGAGATGCACTGGCTCTCAGGGCAGCCAGGAGGGAGCTGATCGCAGGGGTCAAGAGGGCAAAATCCACCTATGCTCAGAAGGTCCAGGATCACTTCTCCTCCAATGACCCACGGAGCATGTGGAGGGGCATAAAATGCATCACGGACAACAACACTAAAGATGCACATGCCCCCCTTTTCTGTTCACCCTGCTCACTCATGACTGCTCACCTAAACATCCGAGCTGTCACTTTGTGAAGTTTGCTGATGACACAGCAGTGGTTGGACGCATCAGCAACAACGATGAGTCCAGCTACAGGCGGGAAGTGAAACACCTGGTGGGTTTGTGCAGGGTAAACAACCTCTGCATCAACACAAAGAAAAAAAAGGAGATGATCGTGGACTTCAAGAGGAGCAGACATCCCCCCCATTCTCCCCTGCACATCGGAGGAACAGCTGTGGAAGTTGTTTCCAGCTTCAGGTACCTGGGCGTGCATCTCAAGGACGACCTCACCTGGAGCAGCAACACTTCCAGCCTGGTCCGGAAGGCACACCAGTGCCTCTACTTCCTCAGGAGGCTGAGACGCGCTGGACTAGGAAGGTCAGCCCTTATCACCTTCTACAGATGTGTAGTGGAGAGTGTCCTGTGCTCCTGCATCACTGTGGCACCGTGTGGCACGGCAGCTGCTCTGCAGCAGAGAGGAAGGCTCTGCAGAGAGTGGTGAAAGCTGCACAGAGAACTGTGGGCAGCAGCCTCCCCACCATCACGGACATCTTCACCTCCAGATGCAGGAAAAGGGCCACCTGCATCATGAAAGATCCCATCCACCCAGCACACACACTGTTCACCCCCTCCCCTCAGGCAGGAGGCTACGGAGCATCAAGAGCAGGACTACGAGACTGAGGAACAGCTTCTACCCTGGAGCTGTCAGACTCCTGAACTCTCTGTAGCCCCCATAGCCTTGCTGCCCCCACCCCCACGGACTGTACTTTGCACATGCCCCCAGTACTGTACGCCACCTTTTGCACCAATTTTTGCACAGCACCTTACCTCCAGAGGTTTTAAAGTTATAATTTTTTTTTTATTTATATTTTGTTAAGTTAAACTGTTGGTTCTTCTTTTCTTCTTTCTTTCTTTTATTGCTGGTCTGACCGGGTTCTGGAGAGACTGAAATTTCCTTCTGACCTCATGTCTAATGTGTGTTGGTATGACAATAAAGAAATCTTGAATCTTGAATCTTAGACCCTCTGTCTTTAGACCCTCTGACCTTAAACCCTCTGTCCTTAGACCCTCTGTCTTTAGACCCTCTGTCCTTAGACCCTCTGTCTTTAGACCAGACTTGCAGTAGGTGTCACATGTACAGAAACAAGTTCAGCAGACTTCAAACAAAACATCACATTTACAACGAGAGTAAAGTGAAGATAGAGACCAGGAGTATTTTACAAAATGAACATGAATGATAATTATCATTAGCACTATTGTCTTCATCATCTCATCCAGGGTGTGACATGAAGCTTTCCCAACGCTATCTGGGATTGGTTCCAGCTGCTCATGTGACCTTCAGAAAAAGACAAGTCATGGATGAAGGATTGAGGAAGATAATATTAATGTTAGCAGTAATGAGTAGTTTATAATATAAAGTAACTTACTTATAGTTGTATTATTTGAGCTGTGGTGTTAAGGCTCTGGAAGGAGAGAGAGAGCGGCATAATGGCTGTTGGTCCAGCAGTCTAGGTCTATGGCATCATAAGTAAGTGATGGTTCAGAGTTCACTTGAACCAGCTCTAACGATGAGCTTTATTAACAAGTTGAGACAGAGTTTCCAGCCTTTCATGTCAGCTGAAGTACTGTGAACGCGCTTCTTTCTGCGAGCAATTCACAAAGTTTCCCTGCAAAAGTCACAGTTGTAGAACATGGAAATGAAAGTGTTCTTTTCTTAAAAGGAATCTTAAGGATTCCTTTGATTTCTAGGATTCTGGCATTTCTTCATGCAACTGGTCTATATGTAAGAATATGAAACACATCTTACTTCTAAATCTAACCCTTTAGAAGAAGCACTTTGAACTTCTGTGCTGACGAATTTATTCAAAGCTGAAGAGTGTTGAAAATCAACTTTGAGTTGTGTTTAAGAACTGTGGAGGGCAGCATTGCTCCTCTCAGTGTACAGCCTGCCGAGAAATATTATTAGAAGAAAGAGGAATTGGCATGGTTTACAATCACCAAACAAGAATGCAAGCTGCTGTTAAACCTCATAGAAAAAGAAAAAAACGAGAACTGTTTAAGTTGAAGCTGAACAACTGCAAAGTGCCATTAAACATCAACAGAAGAGATATTATGTGATGTAAATGGTGATGATAAACCACTTTTACGTCTGATGCCAAAATACAGTGACATAAATCAACCTCACAAACTGGTACGAGTGCAGATGCTCCTTCATCCTTCTCTTCCTCACACACTCCTTCATGTGCCACTTTACTTCCAGCATCACGACAAGAAGCAGTTTTAGGTTCCATGCAATAACAAAGGAGGTAGATAACAGAAACTACAGCTAAGTTACTGTGTAAATATGCAGTAAATTGCGAGTTGTCCTGTAAAGCACTGATGATATGACAGCAGCCAATGACAGAGCAACAGGGAACTGGGCTTGTAATCGAATGGTCACCGGTTCAAATTCCAGGACAGGTCCATGGCTGGGGTGGTACTGAGCAAGATACCTAACCACTTTTGGTCCTCATGGACTGCTCCTGCGCCGGTTTGTGTAATAAGAAAGGGTTAAATGCAGAGGTCAAATCCACTATCAATAATTGGTGTGTGTGCAAATCAAACTCATTCTAATAAAGAGTCTGAGAATGCTCTGGCACACAGTGGGCAACACACACACATACACAGTGAACACAGTGCAGGAAACAAATGCAGCATTCTCTTCTTTCACCAAGTATAATTTGGACGCCCCCCAGTTTTCTGTCTGGGACGGACGGCCTGTGGAGAGCAGTGAGTGTGCAGCCTGTTAGCCTCAGTGAGTGTGCAGCCCGTTAGCCTCAGTGAGTGTGCAGCTATATATATACATATATATATATATACACATATATATATACATACATATACACATATACATATATACATACATACACACATACACACATATATACATATCAAATCAAATCAAATCAAATCAAATCACTTTTATTGTCATTAAGCTGTACATACAACAAGTAGTGCAACAAAAAGAGAGAGCGTTTCCCAGGGATCCAAAGATTTAAATATTTAAATACACATTTACACCCCCGGCTCACGCACATTCACACTTCCCTAAGACGTTAAGCAGCAATTGTCAGTGTAGAGATCAATGTAAACATCACAGTACAGTTAAAGTGCCAAGTGAAATGCTATGTAAAAATACGAAAAACAAGGCTGGAGAGAAATAGAGCAGAGCAGATTAAGGTGCAATAATGATTGTCGTCCAGATTCATATCAGCAGTTCAGCATTCTGACAGCTTGTGGAATAAAGCTGTTGATCAGTCTGTTGGTTCTGCCTTTTATGCTCCGGAAGCGTTTGCCTGATGGCAGCAGTTCAAAGAGTTTGTTGAGAGGGTGTAGGAGGTCATTGACGATGGTCAGTGCCCTCTTCTTGCAGCGGGACTGGAATAGTTCTTCGATAGAGGGGAGGGAAACTCCGATGACCCTCTCCGCCCCCCTGATGATCCTCTGCAGGGCTTTTTTGTCTGACATACTGCAGCTGGAATACCATGTGGAGATGCAGTATGTCAGGACGCTCTCAACTACACCTCTGTAGAAGGTCGTGAGGATGCTGGGTGGGAGAGAGGTTTGTTTCAGCTTCCTCAGGAAGTATAGTCTCTGCTGGGCCCGTTTTGTGATATAAGAGGTGTTCTTATTCCAGCTTAGGTCCTGCGAGATCTGCACACCTAGGAACTTGATGTTCTCCACTCTCTCCACTGTACGGCCGCTGATGCTGAGGGGGGCGTGCTCTGTTTGTGACTTCCGGAAGTCGATGATCATCTCCTTCGTTTTGTCCACGTTGAGCAGCAGATTGTTTACCCTGCACCAGTCCTCCAGGTGTTGCACTTCGTCCCTGTACATAGCTTCCTGACTTCCGTGGACGAGTCCCACCACGGTGGTGTCGTCCGCAAACTTGAAGATCTGGTTCCCCTCGTGTCTGGGTGCACAGTCATGTGTCAGCAGTGTGAACAGCAGTGGGCTGAGCACACAGCCTTGGGGGGATCCAGTGCTCAGTGTGATGGAACTGGAGATGTTTTTTCCAACACGGACCGTCTGTGGTCTCTCAGTCAGAAAGTCCAGGATCCAGAGACACGTGGCGGTGTTAAGGCCAAGAAGAAGAAGTTTCTCCATTAGTCTCTGGGGGACAATCGTATTAAAGGCTGAGCTGAAGTCAATGTACAGGACTCTGGCGTACGTGTCTCTGTGGTCCAGATGAGTGACGACGGAGTGCAAGGTGGTGGATATTGCGTCCTCTGTGGAGCGGTTAGGACGATAGGCAAACTGGTATGGATCAAGTGTTTCAGGGAGGCTGGCTGTGATGTGTGATTTGACGAGCCTTTCGAAGCACTTCATCACAGTAGATGTCAGTGCGATGGGACGGTAGTCGTTTAGACAGGATACAACTGCTTTCTTCGCAACAGGTACAATGGTGGATGTTTTGAAGCACCTGGGGACGATGGCCTGGCTGAGGGAGATGTTGAAAATGTCAGTCAGTACCTCTGCCAGCTCTTCAGCGCAGTCTCTGAGCACACGTCCCGGGATGTTATCTGGGCCTGCCGCTTTCCGTGGGTTGACCCTCATGAGGGTTTTTCGTGTGTCTGCTGCACTGATGATGAGCGCTGGCCCCACAGCAGTTGGAGAAGGGCCGTGCCTCCCTCTGGTTGTAGGGTGTGGTGCTTCAAAACGTGCAAAGAAGTTGTTGAGCCTGTCTGGTAGAGAAGCGTCGTCGTCGTCGACCGCCTGCTTGGACTTGTAATCCGTCAGCGCTTGGACCCCCTGCCACATCCGTCTGGTGTTCCCTGTGTCACAGAGGTGACCCTGGATTCCTTCAGCGTAGGTACGCTTCGCTGCCTTGATCCCTTTGGAGAGCGCAGACCTAGCTGAACGGAGGGCAGTCTTGTCCCCCGTCCTGAAGGCTGCATCACGGGCTGTCAGTAGCGAGCGCACCTCTGAAGTCATCCATGGTTTGTGGTTGCCACGTGCAGTGAAAGTCTTCAGTACAGTAACATCCTCTGTGCACTTAGCGAAGTAGCCGGTTACCACCTCAGCATACTCATGAATGTCAATATGCACTCCCTGGGAGGCTCCTGTCTTGAATACCCCCCAGTCCGTACATGCAAAGCAGTCCTTAAGTGCCGAAACTGCGCCCTCTGGCCATGTTCTGGTTTGTATTTTCACTGGTCTGCTTCGCTTTAGTAGGGGTTTGTAGGAGGGCACCAGCATTACAGAAAGGTGGTCCGAACGGCCGAGGTGAGGGCGTGGTGTGGCCTTGTATGCGTCTGGGGTATTTGTATACACCAAGTCCAGAATGTTCTCTCCTCTGGTTTTAAAGTCCACAATTTGCTTGAACTTTGGGAGCACCTTCTTTAAACTTGTGTGGTTGAAGTCCCCTGCGACCACAACAAAGCTGTCTGGGTGTTTGGTCAGAAGCTCACTGATGGCGTCGTGTAGCTCCCCGAGTGCCTCGTTAGCGTTAGCTTTAGCATTTGCGCCTGGAGCTATGTAAACAACTGCTATGATCACGTTAGTGAATTCCCTCGGCAGGTAGAATGGCCGACATTTCACAATGAGGAACTCCGCCAGCGGAGAGCAGTGTTTTGTGGCTAACGTGGCATTAACACACCAGTCCTTGTTGATGTAGATGCATAAGCCCCCACCTCGACTCTTACCGGAGCTCGCTGCATCTCTGTCGGCCCGGAACAATGTCGTCCCCTCCAGCTGAATGGCCGTGGCTGGGGTGTTCTGTAGCCATGTCTCCGTGAAAGCAAACACACAGCAGTCTCTCCACTCTCTGTTGGTTTCTCTCAGAAGACGTAGCTCATCCAGCTTGTTGTCGAGGGAGCGGACATTGGAGAGAAGGAGCGACGGTACTGCTGATCTGAAGGGGTTAGCTTTTAGCCTAGCATGGATTCCGGCTCGCTTTCCCCTCTTTTGTTTACGCTCGCACCGCTTACGCTTCCTCCTCACTCGGGTGGTTGCCGGCGTAGTGTCCGATAATATTCCGTGCTGGCGTAATGTTTCGAAAACGCAACCAAGCGCCTCGATTCTTGCAGCGTTCTTTACCTTGATGTTTAGTAAGATCTCTCGGTTGTAACTTTTGCCAGCTGAACGTCTGGGCACGACAAAACTTCCAAAACTTTCATACTCGCTGATCCCTGAAGGGGCCGCTGCGACCGCTCGCGCCGCCATCACTATCCTGATGGCTATATCACTATATGTACTATACATATATACATATATATATATATATATATATTTTATATTTTTTATACATTATATACTGTATATACACATGTTACAACCAGGTACCCTAACTGCAACACAACCATGACCAGAGTCAAAAGGAGCACATGTCTAGGGGTATTTATTCACAAAATAATATTCAAACAGGGAATTCGAAGCAATCATGAATGTGAAAGCATAACAAAATGGCAGGTGCTTCAGTCGGTGTGGAGACACGCCTCAGATGATAGAGAGAGAGCCTCACACTGCAGAAGACCTGCTCTTATAGATAGTGGCTCCACCCCATGATTAGGATCCACACCTGGAACACATTAGGGAGAGGCAGAGAACAAGAGCAGCCACCAGAAAATATAGACAGGGAGAACTACACCACCCAGAGGTGGAAGAGGACATAACACCTCCACACCGAAATTGTGACTACAGTCTCCATAATTACACAAAGAGGCAATATTTTTAGCCCACACATCCATGGCTGGGATGTGCAGAGCTCCATTTTACAAAAAAACCCAAGAAATACAGCAGTGCTGTAATAATTGAAACACACACACCAACACAATCACCTAGACACAACAGATCAAACGCATACATTCATACTCAAGACACACACAAACTCACAATCCAACCCTAACACGCTCACAAAAAAAAACAAAAAAAAAACACTATGACATACAGTTAATTCTAACCATAGGAATAAGAACAGGGACTAAGGTACCCTCGACAGAGCGCCTGCAATGACGTTATCAGTGCCACGCACATGCTTGATCTCGATGTTAAAGGGCTGCAAGATCAAGCTCCACCGCATCAGACGCTGATTAGCGTTTCTCATGCGGCACAAAAATTTCAGAGGGTCATGATCACTGTACACAACAATTTTATCTAAGGCCCCCAGATAAACCTTGAAATGTTGGACTGCAAGGACCAGGGCAAGTGTCTCCTTTTCAATGGTGGAATCCCGCCGCTGGTGATGGTTAAACTTGTTAACAGATACTGATACCCCCCCCCTTGAGCGCACAAGCGGACCAACAACATCAACAATGACATGATCAAAGGGCTGGCCTATGACTGGAATTGGGGATAGGGGAGCAGGCGGAATCGTCTGGTTGGGCTTGCCAGCAAGCTGACAAACATGACATGTTTTACAGAAGCGAACCACATCCTGTTTAAGGCTTGGCCAAAATAAATGCTGACTAATGCGATTGAGTGTTTCAGGAATACCCAAGTGACCGGCCAAACCATCATGACCCATGCTCAAAATCTCATCTCTATACCCAGATGGCACCACAACCTGCTCTAAAGAGTTACACTCGTCTGGAACATTATAAGATCTCCACTTCCTCATCAAAATGCCATCTCGAAAAAATAAGCACTGCGGCTCCTTGTCCAGATCAACATCCGATGAGGCAAGCTGAAACAATGAGGCCAGGGACACATCAACTTTCTGAGCATCAATTAGCTTCTCACAAGAGAGGCGCACTCACTTTACGTTACTCGTTACTCACTTTACTCAATCTCTCAGACCCAGCACAAAGAGCACTGGTAGGAGAGTTAGGTGTCTTCTTAAAATCATCTCGGGCAACAAGAAAAGAATCAGACAAATCACAGAATGAATCAGAAGAATTTAAATCAACAGGAGAAGTCAAGCACTCTTTCCCATCAGAGGAGCTAGAACACGCTGCCATAGCACGTGTAACTGCACAGTCAGGGAAAACATCAGGGTGTTGTTGAGTGCACTGATGGACTAAAGGCTTGACTGGAACAGCAACATGAGGCAACACTTCACCATCATTTTTCCACACATTTCCCCCGCCAATGTCATTCCCAAGAATAAAAGTTACATCTGGAATTGTCAAAAATTTGTGGATACCAACGGCAATGCTACCATTAACTACATTGGACTTCAACTCAATTCAATGGAGAGGAACCAAAGTTGAGGCCATCTCAAAGCCACGAACAAGAACACTGGTGCCGGTCTTTGACTCTTCAGACACAGGTAGAACCCCTTCCAATAGTAATGACAACGCAGCGCCAGTATCGCGCAAAATGTGCACTGGAACAGGATGTTCACCACCAGGCAAGGCCACAAAACCGTCACTGAGAAAAGGCTCGTACCCAGACTTGGAGTCGTTAGGAAATGCAACAAGAGATGATGGCTGTGGAGTCACTTTAATCAAACCTACGGCCTTAGCAGCCTGTTTCTTCTTCAGAACGGGATATTCTGCCAACATATGTCCGGTCTTTTTACAGTAATAACAGATTGGTTCAGAATTACCGGAAGATTTACTCGACTTCTCTGTCTGACGAGTGGGAAAAGTCAGACGTGTGCGATGGGTCAAGGCAAACTCATCTGCCATTACTGCAGCTTCCCGCAAGGTGTTGACCTGACGTTCATTCAGCTATGTCGACACAGCCATAGGTATACAATTCTTAAACTCTTCTACCAAACATTAATTCACACATCTTCGCCTGACAATTCACTTCCTGTGATCAGTGATCAAAAAGCGCTTCTTTCTCACGTGCAAACTCCATATAGGTTTGACGCTCAGTTTTCTTATAGTGCCTAAAGCGCTACCGGTACGCCTCTAGAACAAGTTCATAGCAGCGTACAATAGATGCTTTAACTTTGTTGTGGTCTGCACTTTGTTCTACAGACAGTGCCGCATACACCTCCTGAGCACGGCCAGTTAAAACAGACTGAAGCAACAGTGGCCACACATCTCAAGGCCACTTAAGAGTCAATGCCACTTTTTCAAAGTGCGGAAAATACTTTTCTACATCCTTCTCAACAAACAGAGGTACAAGTCGGATGTTCTTTTTTTTTTTTTAAACATAATTTTTATTGAACTTTTTTCGCAAAGCAGGCAAGACAAGGACTTTAAACGAACATAACATTAGTACCATTAAATTCCGGCACACAGACTCAAGACAGAGGTACATAATATAAAACACAAGTAGAAAAATAAGTACCAAAGATAAATAAAAATAAATAACACACACAAAAAAAAACAAAAAAACAAAACAAACAAACACAGGAGCTCTGGGAATACAAGTCCAGCAAGGACAGCATAATACAAACTACATCATGATATCACAACAAACTATGGCTCTACATCTCGCGACCAGGCTAGACCTAAAAGTCCAGACCTCAACCTACGAGATACAGATGCACCCAGATACTCAAGGAAGGGATCCCAGGTCTGATAAAATAAGAAGGGTTTATCCCTCAACGCTGTAGAATAAGCCTCAAGTGGGATGATACTCATCACAGTTTGCCGCCACTGAGTGAGTGTGGGAGCTTTATCAGTGATCCATAAGATCAAAATACATTTCCGGGCACAGTGTAGTAGAATGTCCAGAAGGTCACTGTTGCGAAAGTCAGCAGGCAACTCATCATTAAGTCCCAATAGGCAAGTCCTTGTGCCCAGGTGTAGAAGGCGCTTAAAAATTACGTTGAACTGTTGAGTAATTGTAAACCAGAACCGCTGGATAAGAGGACAGCTCCATAGACAATGAATGAGTGACCCGGCAGCAGACTGACATTTCATACATAACTCTGACAAAGTTGGATTCATTTTATGTCTGGCTTCAGGGGTAATAAAGAGCCTATGCAAAATCTTAAATTGCCTCTCCCAGGCAGAGTTAGACAACAGAACACTAGAGGGCTGGCTACATAGGGCATTCCAATCCTCAGGCTCGATCGGACCCAGATCAGATTCCCATTTGCCTTTTACTTTGTCAGAGTTATCTGCATTGAGATTACAGAGGGTCTTATAAACCTTTTTGGTGAAGAATTTAAGTCTCTTGTCATTTACCAATAAGGACTCTATAGGGGAAATAGCCAGATCCCCAGTGGATTTTTTCAAATTACACAGAATAAAATTTTTAACCTGGAGGTATTTTAAAAAATCGTTATTAGTGATGTCATATTTGCTTTTCATTTGTTGGAAAGTAAGGATTGAACCTCCCTGTAACATGTCTCCTGTCACGGCTTAGCAAGAAACCCAGAACGAGACTCTGACTGACGAAAGAAAAAGTTTATTTGAGATGAGGGAATGCGGGGAAGGAAGGGTGCTGGTCCGGGGGGAGGGGGGATGACGGCTGGAGGGCTTGAGGTGATGGCTGGGCTGGCAGACGGGCAGGCAGGAAGGACTGAACAAAAGACAAACAGGTTTAAATTTTGCACCGACTGGCAACAGAGTACAGTTTCTAAAGGTTAGCTCGAATAGTAGTCTTCTTCCAACAAACCGTGTACACTGAGTGACGATCCGGCAGAGACTGAAGGTAGGGACAGGAACTAAGTGCAGACTGGGTGATGAGCTGATGGAAACCAGGTGGCTTGATTGCAGCAGAAGGGCAGGTGTGGAGTGGGAGGTAGGCAGGTCCAGCAGAGGTGACAGAGTGCAAGGGGGGAGGGGAAGGTGACAGGCAGACAAAAACAAACACCAAAACTGTCATGAGGCTGGCCTCATGACAGTACCCCTCCCCCGACGGACGCCACTGGGCGGCCCACCAGGCCCGGGTTTCCCAGTCGACCAAGTATTGAACGCCACGGCCGCGGCGGCGACAGTCCAGGAGACGCCGAACAGTGAAGGCGGGATGGTCGTCAATGACCCTGGGGGGAGGAGGGGGAACCAGCGGACTGGAGACAACAGGCTTGACAGCAGACACGTTGAACACAGGGTGAACCCGAAGGGTCCGAGGTAACTTCAGCCGAACAGCATTGGGGTTAACAATCCTCAGAATCACAAAAGGGCCAATAAATCTTGGGGACAGTTTCTTAGAGTCTGTCTTTAAAGGGAGATCCTTGGTGGAAAGCCATACCTTGTCTCCAGGAGCATAGCAGGGCGCAGGGGTGCGATGGCGGTTCGCTTGGCGCTTGTAGCGGTCAGAGGCTTGGAGTAAGGCAGAGCGTGCACGGTGCCAGGTCTTGTGGCACCGGCGGGCATGGGCTTAGACTGAGGGTACTGAAAGCTCCTTCTCCTGTGAGGGGAATAGGGGAGGCTGATATCCAAAAACACATTGGAATGGTGACATACCTGTGGCAGATGAAGGCAACTCCACCCACGGAATTAGCGTCGACCAGGTTGAGGGGTTGCAGGACAACATGCAGCGGAGTGAGGTCTCTAGATCCTGGTTTGCCCTTTCCGCTTGACCATTAGATTGTGGATGGTATCCTGAGGATAAACTGATGGTGGCTCCAACAGAGGAACAGAACGCCTTCCAGACAGCGGAGGTGAATTGAGGCCCACGATCTGAAACTATGTCTGTGACCAAGAGATCAGCTGTCTCCTTGGCCGAGGGCAGTTTAGGTAGAGGCAAGAAACGGGTAAACTTACTGAAACGGTCAACAACAGTAAGGACTACCGTGTTGCCAGCAGAGGCGGGCAGACCAGTCACAAAATCCAGGGCCAGGTGTGACCAGGGACGTCGGGGCACCGGCAGAGGATGCAATAATCCAGCACTGGGTCGAGTTGAAGACTTGTTTTGTGCACAAACAGGACAAGCAGACACAAAAGATTTGATATCTGCAACCATTGATGGCCACCAAAAACGACGTCTAAGGAAGGCAAGTGTTCGATTTAACCCTGGATGGCAGGTAAGTTTTGAAGAATGGACCCATTGCAGTACTGCGGGCTTTACAGAGTCTGGGACATACAGCTGACCCGGAGGGCCATTACCTGGGTCTGGTTGTGTCTGTTGGGCCTCTTTTACCTCCTCTTCAATCCTTAGAGACACTGCAGCGACTAAACAGGACTCCGGGATGATGGGTTCTGGGGGCTCGATGGGGCCATCCTCCCTCCCAAACATACGGGACAGGGCATCAGGTTTCGTGTTTTTAGAACCGGGCCTGTAGGTCAGAGTAAAGTTAAAAAAATAGGGCCCACCTGGCTTGACGAGCGTTGAGCCGCTTAGCAGACTGGATGTACGCCAAGTTCTTGTGGTCCGTCCACACCACAAAAGGCTGTTCCGATCCCTCTAACCAGTGCCGCCATTCCTCAAGAGCCAGCTTCACAGCCAAGAGCTCACGGTTGCCCACATCGTAGTTCCTCTCTGCTGGAGATAACCGGTGGGAGAAAAATGCACAAGGATGGAGCTTACCATCCATGGCGGCGCGCTGAGAGAGGACTGCTCCCACCCCAATGTCTGAAGCATCCACTTCCACAATAAACTGCTTCTCCCGGTCCGGCTGGATGAGAACTGGTGCAGAAGTAAAATAATCCTTGAGCTTGAGGAAAGCTGCTTCAGCGGCGGGCGTCCACTGGAAAGGCTTAGAGGTTGAGGTTAGTGCAGTTAGCGGGGCAGCCACACGACTATAATTTCGGATGAATCTTCGATAGAAATTAGAAAATCCAAGAAACCTCTCTAACGCCTTACGACTGCTAGGGCTGGGCCAAATCAGGACTGCCTCTACCTTGGCTGGGTCCATCCTCATCTGTCCTTCAGCGATGATGAAGCCCAGGAAGGAAGTTGACGAGGCATGGAACTCGCATTTCTCGGCTTTCACAAAGAGCCGATTCTCCAACAGTCTTTGGAGAACCTGGCGGACATGTTCTGACAAACTCCTAGAGAAAATGAGAATATCATCCAGGTAAACAAAGACAAAACGGTGCAACATGTCCCTGAGGACATCATTTACCAGGGCCTGGAAGACGGCTGGGGCGTTGGTGAGCCCAAACGGCATAACCCGATACTCAAAATGGCCCAGAGAAGTGTTAAAGGCCGTCTTCCATTCGTCACCGTCCCGTATCCTCACCAGGTGGTATGCATTACGGAGGTCGAGTTTAGTGAACACCGTGGCCCCCTGGAGTGAGTCAAAGGCAGAATTCATTAACGGCAAAGGATACTTATTCTTTATGGTGATATTGTTTAACGGGCGAAAATCAATACATGGTCGGAGGGACCCATCCTTTTTACCAACAAAGAAAAACCCTGCTCCAAGGGGTGACGAGGAGGGACGAATGATGCCAGCAGCCAGGGAGTCCTTTATATACCTCTCCATGGCCTCCCGCTCAGGCTTGGAGAGACTGTATAGGCGGCTACTGGGAAGGGGAGCACCAGGCAGGAGATCAATGCCACAATCATAAGGACGATGAGGGGGCAGAGACAGAGCACGTTCCTTACTGAATACCGTCTGGAGGTCATGGTATTCGGGTGGAATGGAGGCTAGATTAGGGACTTCAGGCTGGGTTTCAGGACTGGGCACCGAAAAAGGAGGGGCTGATAGCAAACAACTTGCATGGCAATGAAGGCTCCAACTGGTGATCTCTCCTGTCCTCCAATCAACTTGGGGATTGTGTTGTGCTAGCCAGGGGAGCCCGAGAACTAAAGGGACTGAAGGCGAGTCAATTAAGTAAAAGCTAAGGCTTTCCTGATGATTACCAGACAGAAGTAATTGCACTGGTACAGTCCTCCGAGTTATGCTGGCTAAGAGTCTACCATCTAGTGCGCTTGCTTCTAGTGGCTTATCCAGACAGATAGAAGGCAAGTTTAACTGCTTGGCAACAGTGGCATCAAGGAAACTCTCATCTGCACCAGAATCTAGAAGAGCAGAACATTCCAGGGACTGACCTTTCCACGACAAAGTCGCATGTGCTTGTGCTCGGGGTCGGGGAGAGAGAGAAAGGGAGGTGTGGCTCGACAGGATTCTCCCCCTCACTGACGAGCCTGGTTGTTTGACGAACGAAGAGGACAGGAGGCCAGGAAATGCCCAGGTTTCCCACAATACAAGCAGCTGTTACTCCTCATGCGACGCTGACGCTCCTCGGGTTCCAGATGGAAACGTCCCAGCTGCATTGGCTCAGGTGAGGGATCCCTTCCTAGTAAACCAGGGACTGAGCCTTCCTCACCTTGGTGCGCGCGGGATCCTGAGGCTGATGGAGAGTGCCCTGGGGTGGCAGTGGGTGGGCGCCGCTGCCTCTCTCTTCTCCGCTCTCGCAGTCAATTGTCTATGCGGATAGCCAGGGAGACTAGACCCTCAAAATCAGAGGGCTCCGGGTAGGAAACAAGTTCATCCTTGATTGAATCATTTAATCCGTGACAAAAAACAGTTTGAAGAGATTCATTGTTCCAGCCACTTTCAAGGGACAGGGTACGAAATTCAACTGAAAATTCTGCCACACTACGCATACCTTGGCGCAAGGAGAGTAACCTCTTGGAGGCCTCCTGGCCATGAACTGGATGGTCGAAAACCTTCCTCATCTCGGTGGTAAAGGCAGCATAGGAAGCGGTGACTGGAGACTGCTTCTCCCACAGAGCAGCAGCCCAGGCCAAGGCGTTTCCACGCAGGAGCCCCATCAGGTAAGCAACTCTCAACTGCTCCGTAGAGTAAGACTGGGGCTGTTGACTGAACACAAGATTGCATTGTAACAGAAATGAACGACATAATCCAAAATCACCCTCATATCGATCCAGGGGAGGAACCCAGGGCTCCTTAACGGGAACAGAAGTGGACACTGCAGGAGTTGGGACTGGTGGCCTTGTCTCGGAACTGGAGGGCTGATTCACCTGATCCCGGATCTCCATCACCCGGGTGGTGAGCTCTCTGAGGCTGTCCATTACCTCCTTCAGTGCCAGGGTGTGCTGTCCAAGCAATATGCCATGGTGGGAGACTGCCTGGCGGACTGGGTCAGTGTCTGCTGGGTTCTGCATGGCCGGATCGTTCTGTCACGGCTTAGCAAGAAACCCAGAACGAGACTCTGACTGACGAAAGAAAAAGTTTATTTGAGATGAGGGAATGCGGGGAAGGAAGGGTGCTGGTCCGGGGGGAGGGGGGATGACGGCTGGAGGGCTTGAGGTGATGGCTGGGCTGGCAGACGGGCAGATGTCATGAGGCTGGCCTCATGACATCTCCGATGACTCTAATACCCTTATGCCTCCAGGCAGCTAGACCAGCCTGAAGACCAGGTTGAAAGTCTGGGTTTTCATGAATAGGAGTTAATAAAGAGAAGCAATTACTATACCCCTCCAACTTCCTCACCTTACGCCAGATATTCACCATGTTCCTTAGAAGCACATTGTCTTTTACCAGAGCTGTGACTTTGTCAGGAGACGTATACAATAAATTCTGCAAAGGGATACTGCCTAAGGAAGCTGATTCGCAACTGAGCCAGGTAGAATCGGGATCATCTATGAACCATTCCAAAAGAAACTTAAACTGAGCAGCACAAAAGTAAGATGAAAATGAAGGTGCTGCCAACCCACCATTTCTGATGGGAAGACAGAGAAAACTGTATCTTAACCTGGGTCTCTTCCTACGCCAAATGAATGATATGACAGCACTATTCAGTTGTGTAAAAACTTTCTTCGATATCATAACCGGTATCATCTGAAATAAATACAGGAGACGAGGAAGGATGTTCATTTTGATCAGATGAATACGGCCCAAAAGAGACAGGGGCAAGCCACACCACCTATCAAGATCGCGTTTTATAGTTTGTAGAAGGGGGGCGATATTTAACTTATATAAGTCTTTTAAACACGGTGACACTTTTACGCCCAAATATAAAAATCCTGCAGGGGACCAACGGAAAGGCTGAGAAATGCTTGGGTCTATTGTTTGTGAGGAACAAAGAGGCATGGCTTCGCTCTTAGAAAAATTTATTTTATAGCCGGAGAAACAGCCATAGTTATTAATCAGTTCTGTCAATTTAGGAATAGACTGTGCGGGGGAGCTTAAAAAAATTAAAACGTCATCAGCGTACAACGAAATTTTATGCTGACATTTATTTAACAAAATTCCTCTAATACTAGTATCCTGTCTAATAGCGGCAGCCAAGGGCTCCATAGCTAGAGCGAACAACAGAGGACTCAGGGGGCAGCCCTGCCTAATCCCTCGTTCAATGTTAAAGCTACTAGATCGGAGCCCATTCGAGATTACAGCTGAGAGGGGCGATGTATACAAAATCTGAATCCATTTAATAAATACCTCCCCGAGGCCAAATTCTTGAAGTGTAAAGAAAAGATAAGGCCATT
Source organism: Solea senegalensis (assembly GCF_019176455.1). Lineage (NCBI taxonomy): Eukaryota > Metazoa > Chordata > Actinopteri > Pleuronectiformes > Soleidae > Solea > Solea senegalensis. Next base: position 266,112 of record NW_025322474.1, read on the forward strand.
CCAGCCTGTCAAAGGCTTTCTCTGCGTCGAGAGAGATGACCAGGGCATCTGCGCTGTAGAAGGAAGAATGCTGAATAGAATAGCCTTTATTGTCGTTATTTTGTGGACAACGAAATTTGGATAAATAAACATAAGAAAAGTAATAAAAGGGCGCACCAAGTCGGAGAGCTAAGAGCCGCTGCACCAGTGCGCGCCGCCATCTTGCTGAATAATGTTAAGTAGGCGTGTCACATTATGAGAAGAGTACCTTCCACGTATAAAACCAGTCTGGTCGTTAGCAATGACGGTGGGGAGAACATTTTCTAAACGCGAAGCGAGAATCCTTGCAAGGAGTTTCAAGTCTAGGTTTAGAACCGATATAGGTCTGTACGAAGAGCATTCTTCAGACGGTTTCCCCTTTTTTAGTACCAGGGAGATATTAGCCTCCATCAAAGATGGTGGAAGAGCCCCGGCTACAAAGGAGGACTGCAGCATTTCTAATAGAGGGTTGTCTAGAATGGTATTAAACTCTTTGTAAAACTCTGCATTAAAACCATCAGGGCCTGTGGCCTTGTTGTTGGGGAGTAGCTGGATACAATTCTTAATTTCACTCAGGGTAATTGGTTTGCACAAGCCATCTCTCTGTCCATCTGAAATTTTTGGTAGATCCACCTTTGTGAAAAAGTCAATCATATTTTTCTTTAAGAGCGGTTTGAACTGAGAAGTATACAACTGTTTATAAAAAATTTTAAAGTTTTCATTAATTATCCTATAATCATAGTTGTATATACCCGAAGAGTCCCTGATATGTAAAATATTCTGAGCAGGAGACCTATTACGAAGAAGATTGGCCAAATACTGATTAGGTTTGTTTGCAAATTCATACATCCTTTGCCTCATGAAGAACACAGATTTTTCAGCAGGAAGTATTATTGACTTAACAGTGTGTTTTAAGCGTTTTTCCTTTGTGAGGCTATGAAATGCCTCCACTGATGGATTTTCAATGAAATCTTCTGCCCCGATGTCATGGTGAAAATCAACAACAAACAAACAAACAAACAAACAAGCAAACAAACTCGAATGGCTGCAACCAAAATGAAAAACTAAAACGACCACAACTTCCTCAAACAGGCCCTTTAATTACCACCAATAAAAAAAAAAACTAAAATAACAAAGTGACGGAGTCTGTCTCCGCCCGGTGGCTACTAATTGAGATGCAATCACTAACACCCAGTAAAAGTTGAGGTACTCACCAAAGTCACAATCAACACCTCCAGCTTCCTACTTACTTCCTAAAAAAAATGTGATCCCGGACCTCTATCCCGGAACCTCTCGCACCCTAAACAAGAATCATACCCCTAGACGAGCCCCCATTATGTTACAACCAGGTACCCTAACTGCAACACAACCATGACCAGAGTCAAAAGGAGCACGTATCTAGGGGTATTTATTTACAAAATAATATTTAAACAGGGAATTTGAAGCAATCATGAATGTGAAAGCAAAACAAAAGCAGGAAAATGGCAGGTGCTTCAGTCGATGTGGAGACACGCCTCAGATGTGAGAGAGAGAGCAAGATGAGGAGAGAAAAAATGGTTCTGTTTTTGTGAATAAAAACATCATTTTCATAAATCAATACATTTCAATTCATTTTTTGAATTAAAGCAATGCATTAAAACAAGCTTGGTTTGATGGAAGCATACATGTTTACATTGTTTTGGGTTTGAGACAGGAAGTTACTTGCACAGGTTAAAGGTAAAGTAAACCCCCTCTTAACCAAATAAAAAAATTTTTTTTTTTTAATTTATTCATTTATTTATTTATGTATTTATTTCGGTCATGACATTTAGATCACTCATCACACAACAGTGCAGTTCACACAATATACATAAACGAAAGGGAAAGCGGGAGAAGCAAAGCTTAACTAGTCCCGCCCCCATTATCATCATACATTTCATTTCATCTTTTTTTTTTTTATGACATTTTGACAAACAAAACATGTTTCAGCATCCGGTAGCACTCAGAGATATAGTCTAGCTCTAGACAGTCAACTCGGACTCCAGACTCTACAGATTTCTGTCCCTGACCTTTGTCATACTTTCCTTCTGTGTCATTCTGTATTGTTTAATAGTCATCTCTACATATTTTTTTTTAAATACACTCAGTTTTGCTTATTTTTTCATCTCCTCATCCAGATTATTCCACTGTCTGACCCCCGTGACCGATACAGTAAAGGATTTTAATGTAGTTCTTACCCTTCTCTGCCTAAACCTCATGTTCCCTCTTAGATTGTGTCCCTCCCCTCTGTTCAGGAATAATATCTGTAGATTGTGAGGGAGGCTTTTGTTGGCAGCCCTATAAATCATCTGTACTGTGCGGTATTTTATTAAGTCATAGAATTTAAGTATTTTTGATTTGGTAAATAGTTGATTTGTATGTTCTCTGTAACTGGCATAATGTAGGATTCTCAAGGCTCTTTTTTGGAGTATAAACAGGGGATAAGTAGTGGTTTTGTGTGTCCCCAGACCTCTGTACAGTATTGCAGGTGTGGAGAGACTAGTGCGCAGTACAACAAGTACAGTGCCTTCTGGTTTAATAGTTTTTGTGCCCTCCAAAATATGGACACACTCCTGGCCAGCTTGCCTTTTAAATGTTTGGTGTGTGGCTTCCAACTTAACATGTCATCAATAATCACTCACTCCCAGTTTAAGGGTTTAGTTACACTTACACTACAAATTAAACCTTCTGTGGTCCAAAAAGTAATGAAAATGCAAAGTATGCCTGTTGTTCTAAGATATCTATCTACAACCTGACAGGTATTGTATTTCAAAAGGACTTACTAAGAAGTTTCAAATGATTATTCATAATATTTAAACAGTTCTGAAGAATTTGTATTTGGGCTAGTCCAATGAAAGCACTCAGCCCCCCCACCTCCTCGATCTGCCCCTCCCCAGGTTATCAAATGTTGCCATTTGAGTTCGACTGGAATGGAAGTGTGTGTGTGTGTGTGTGTGTGTGTGTGAGAATTGCCTTTATAGCCTTTAATGCTATGAGTAGACTTGAGTGTCCAGCTTACAGTGTTATGTTGTTTACAGTTTACAGTTATTATTATTATCATGTAATATTAGTGACACATTGCTTCGCCAAAATGGATGATTAATCATTGGTAGGTAACCAGTAGGGCTGTTATGTTAGGCTTATTCGATTGTTAATCGATGACTAAATTAATCTATTTTGATAATCGATGAATTGGTTTTTCAGCTTCTTAAATGTGAATAATATCATTAAAACTGAAAAGATATTTAACATCATGATTTCCAGGTTTATTAAACACTGATCGACATTTTTCCACATTTTATGGACAAAAGAATACTCGATGAATCTCAAAACAAACAGCACATTTCATTAAACAATGAAAAGACATCTTTAGCAGCGTTTCTTTGACACTGCGGTCATCTCTCCCAAGATGAAAGTCTCTGTCACTGGTGAAAGAGCGTATCCATTTATAACATGGTTACTCTCTTATTTGCTTATGGAATGAAGAGAATTAGGGGAAATGATTGTACTTCTCCATGGTTGTCATCCCACGTCAGCGTCTGTGTTGTCGTCTCCATCAAAACGAATAAAACAGGTACAACACAAAATCGGAACTGCCTGGAAAAAACAAAAACAAAAAGTTTAAAATATTGCTTCTAAAAGTATGTTGGAAAATGAATTATATTTTAGATCAGATATGTTGAACTGTTTTGGCAGATTAGGGGTGAAGACTGTGGAGGGCAGCATTAACCTCTCGCTCTACAGCCAGAAGAAGAAGAAGTGGTGAGTTGTGTGGAGTAGACGTCTCATGTCTCCTCAGTACTTAGCAGACAGAGTGGTCTCCTCCGTGGACTGCACACTTGTGAGGACCCAGACACACTTTCTGTCTCACATTCATACACAACAAGATCTCTTTCAGTGACAGAGTGTTTCCCAACATGTTCCAGACACACACACAACATGGGAACCCCCCTTATGCAATACTAAACACACACATGCATCCACTGTTGGCCAAAACCTGCATTATTGCAAGTCAGGAACATTCACAACATTTATATAAATCATGTAGAAATCTCAACTGAAGAGAACAGGAGCTCTCTGTAGAGTTTAGTCTGGGATTATTTAAAGGTCCAGTGGGTTAATTGGCAGAAACTGAATAAACTACCCATGCGTATGTCTCTTTAAGTGTATAATTGCTTTAATATAAAAGTCATTTGGTTTTCATCGCCTTAGAATAAACCTTAACAAGTACTTGAAGAGAGGGTCTTTGACAGCAGTGTTTCTACAGTAGCCCGAATGGACAAACCAGCCCAGTGTGTGTTTACTACATGAAACCACAGTGTGAGTGGAGAATGGACAGTTGTCTGTGAGTGTTTCTTGTATGCAGAGGCCACTGGAGTTCCTGATACGCTGGGAAGGGGAGTGGTGAGCGAAGAAGTCCTTTGTTTGTTGCAATCTGCATTCTCACCATTAGATATCACTAAGGGTGCATTCATACCAGCCTGGTTCAGTGCCATTAAATCGAATTACACATCACTGATCAGTGATGTGAACTCTATCCACATCACTGATGTGAACTCTATCCACGTCACTGATGTGAACTCTATCCACATCACTGATGTGAACTCTATCCACATCTGTGATGTGAACTCTGTCCATGTCACTGATTTGAACTCTATCCACATCACTGATGTGAACTTTGTCCACATCTGTGATGGGAACTCTGTCCACATCTGTGATGGGAACTCTATCCACATCACTGATCAGTGATGTGAACTCTATCCACATCACTGATCAGTGATGTGAACTCTTTCCACATCACTGATCAGTGATGTGAACTCTATCTTCATCACAGATGTGAACTCTATCCACGTCACTGATGTGAACTCTATCCACATCTGTGATGTGAACTCTATCCACGTCACCTGAAACTCAATCTCGACAAGACTGAGTTTCTTTTTCTCCCAGGAAAGGGCTCTCCCACCACAGATCTAACCATCACCCTCGACAGCTCTGTGGTAGCTCTTTCTCATACCGCAAGGAACCTGGGTGTGACACTTGATGACCATCTCTCCCTCACTGCCAACATTGCTGCAACAGCTCGATCTTGCAGATACATGTTGCACAACATCAGAAGGATACGGCCTCATCTAACCCAGAAGGCAGCACAGGTTCTGGTCCAGGCTCTTGTCATCTCACACTTGGACTACTGCAACTCCCTCCTGGCTGGTCTCCCTGTGTGTGCCATACGACCTCTGCAGCTCATCCAGAATGCAGCAGCTCGACTGGTCTTCAATTTACCAAAATTCTTCCACACTACACCACTCCTCTGCTCCCTTCACTGGCTTCGTGTAGCTGCTCGCATCTGCTTCAAGACTCTAGTGCTTGTGTTCCCTGCTACAAACGGATCCAGTCCAGCCTACATCCAGGACATGATCGAAACCTACAACCCAGCCCTTCCACTCCGCTCTGCATCGGCAAAACGGCTTGCTCCCCCCTCACTGAGAGGATCGCAGAGGCATTCGCAGAACTCGAGACTGTTCACTGTCCAAGCTCCCAAATGGTGGAACGATCTCCCCATCAACATCCGGACAGCGGAAAGCCTCCACATCTTCCGCCGCAGACTAAAAACACATTTCTTCCTTTGTACCCAAATGCACTTATTGTAAGTCACTTTGGATACAAGCGTCTGCTAAATGACATGTAATATAATATAAAATACCCAACGGCTGCACTATTAGCTTCATGGCTACTCCGCACCCGGTCAATCGGCCCAGTCAAAGTATCATCAGCTCGCTGGTCTCCGATAAACTCCTGCTGGGAGACAGAGAGATATTCAGGTACATTCAAATCAATTTCATTATCATTCTCTTCTTCCTAAACTGAAGAATCTATTTTAGCTTGTGACATTGCCCATGTTACAGCACAAGCTGTGAAGACCTTTGGGAACTCCTGTTTACAATTATCTGGTTCTTTTAACAAACCTCACCATTCACCAAACCACAAGCCAGCATCACCCTGTGTACAGGAACCAACAGAGTGGTTAAACCCATTCCCCGTACCGCAACACAGTCCCCAGAATCCGAGTCCTGAGAAAAAGGCAGAACAGAAGCATGAATAAATGAACTCTTTGCTCCTGTATCTTGGAGAATCTTCACCGGCATTTTAACATCACAGCCAATGAGAGACACAAACCCCTCTGACACAAAAGCTTCAAAACCAGAAAATTTACTAGTTTTAGGTTTCACTAAATCAAGTACCTCCTCCGAAAGAACTGGAATGTGTATCTGCGTCATTACCTTGTTTATGAAACCCTAAAGTTTCAGAACAAACAGTTCAGCCACTGCTGAGAAAATAGTGTTGTATTGTTTTCCTGGGCTCTGCGAAGCGGATCGGCACTTCCTTAATTTGATGTCGTCATCAGAAATCCTCACCACTCCTCTCACCACCGTAGCGCCTCCTAGTGCGGGCACTAGTCCAGGCACATCCGGTTGCATACATTCAACCGCAGAAGAAGAAGAACTACTCTCGTTGTAGCTACTGAGATGCAGAGCATCCACCATGCCAGAGGGGGAGCTGTGTATCTGAGGGATGGCCTATCTATTACGTCACTTCCAGGTATCTTTCAGTGACAGAGTGTTTCCCAACATGTTCCAGACACACACACAACATGGGAACCCCCCTTATGCAATACTAAACACACACATGCATCCACTGTTGGCCAAAACCTGCATTATTGCAATTTAGGAACATTCACAACATTTATATAAATCATGTAGAAATCTCAACTGAAGAGAACAGGAGCTCTCTGTAGAGTTTAGTCTGGGATTATTTAAAGGTCCAGTGGGTTAATTGGCAGAAACTGAATAAACTACCCATGCGTATGTCTCTTTAAGTGTATAATTGCTTTAATATAAAAGTCATTTGGTTTTCATCGCCTTAGAATAAACCTTAACAAGTACTTGAAGAGAGGGTCTTTGACAGCAGTGTTTCTACAGTAGCCCGAATGGACAAACCAGCCCAGTGTGTGTTTACTACATGAAACCACAGTGTGAGTGGAGAATGGACAGTTGTCTGTGAGTGTTTCTTGTATGCAGAGGCCACTGGAGTTCCTGATACGCTGGGAAGGGGAGTGGTGAGCGAAGAAGTCCTTTGTTTGTTGCAATCTGCATTCTCACCATTAGATGTCACTAAGGGTGCATTCATACCAGCCTGGTTCAGTGCCATTAAATCGAATTACACATCACTGATCAGTGATGGGAACTCTATCCACATCACTGATGTGAACTCTATCCACGTCACTGATGTGAACTCTATCCACATCACTGATGTGAACTCTATCCACATCTGTGATGTGAACTCTGTCCATGTCACTGATTTGAACTCTATCCACATCACTGATGTGAACTTTGTCCACATCTGTGATGGGAACTTTGTCCACATCTGTGATGGGAACTCTGTCCACATCTGTGATGTGAACTCTATCCACATCACTGATCAGTGATGTGAACTCTTTCCACATCACTGATCAGTGATGTGAACTCTATCTTCATCACAGTTGTGAATATCCACGTCACTGATGTGAACTCTATCCACATCTGTGATGTGAACTCTATCCACATCTCTGTCACACTCTGATGTTCTATCCACTGATTGAACTCTATCCACATCACTGATGTGAACTTTGTCCACATCTGTGATGGGAACTCTGTCCACATCTGTGATGGGAACTCTATCCACATCACTGATCAGTGATGTGAACTCTATCCACATCACTGATCAGTGATGTGAACTCTTTCCACATCACTGATCAGTGATGTGAACTCTATCTTCATCACAGTTGTGAATATCCACGTCACTGATGTGAACTCTATCCACATCTGTGATGTGAACTCTATCCACTTCACTGATTTGAACTCTATCCACATCACTGATGTTAACTATATCCACATCTGTGATTTGAACTCTATCCACATCACTGATGTGAACGCTATCCACGTCACTGATGTGAACTCTATCCACATCTGTGATTTGAACTCTATCCACATCACTGATGTGAACTCTATCCACATCACTGATGTGAACTCTATCCACATCTGTGATGTGAACTCTATCCACGTCACTGATGTGAACTCTATCCACGTCACTGATGTGAACTCTATCCACATCTGTGATGGGAACTCTATCCACATCTGTGATGGGAACTCTATCCACATCACTGATCAGTGATGTGAACTCTATCCACATCACTGATCAGTGATGTGAACTCTTTCCACATCACTGATCAGTGATGTGAACTCTATCTTCATCACAGATGTGAACTCTATCCACGTCACTGATGTGAACTCTATCCACATCTGTGATGTGAACTCTATCCACGTCACTGATTTGAACTCTATCCACATCACTGATGTGAACTTTATCCACATCTGTGATTTGAACTCTATCCACATCACTGATGTGAACTCTATCCACTTCACTGATGTGAACTCTATCCACATCTGAAAGTGTAGTGTTTATGGCTACAGTGTTCACATCTATATGAGAAGAAGGGAGAATTGGGAAGACAGTTGCTGACTCCGTGTCTGGGTCCCATCTCTTGCTGCTAGCATATTTAGGTTTCTCAGGCTCTGCACTTACCCTACTCCAGTCCTATCTTCAAAACCGAACATACAGAGTAACCTGGAGAGGATCTGTGTCGGAACCCTGTCCTCTAGCTACTGGGGTCCCTCAGGGTTCTGTCTTGGGCCCTCTCCTCTTCTCTCTATACACCAACTGTCTTGGTTCTGTTATTCTCTCATGGTTTTTCCTATCACAGCTACGCCGATGACACCCAACTCATTCTTTCTTTTCCCAGCTCCGACACACATGTAGCAGAACGGATCTCCGCTTGTCTGACCGACATCTCTCAGTGGATGTCTGACCATCACCTGAAACTCAATCTCGACAAGACTGAGTTTCTTTTTCTCCCAGGAAAGGGCTCTCCCACCACAGATCTAACCATCACCCTCGACAGCTCTGTGGTAGCTCTTTCTCATACCGCAAGGAACCTGGGTGTGACACTTGATGACCATCTCTCCCTCACTGCCAACATTGCTGCAACAGCTTGATCTTGCAGATACATGTTGCACAACATCAGAAGGATACGGCCTCATCTAACCCAGAAGGCAGCACAGGTTCTGGTCCAGGCTCTTGTCATCTCACACTTGGACTACTGCAACTCCCTCCTGGCTGGTCTCCCTGTGTGTGCCATACGACCTCTGCAGCTCATCCAGAATGCAGCAGCTCGACTGGTCTTCAATTTACCAAAATTCTTCCACACTACACCACTCCTCTGCTCCCTTCACTGGCTTCGTGTAGCTGCTCGCATCTGCTTCAAGACTCTAGTGCTTGTGTTCCCTGCTACAAACGGATCCAGTCCAGCCTACATCCAGGACATGATCGAAACCTACAACCCAGCCCTTCCACTCCGCTCTGCATCGGCAAAACGGCTTGCTCCCCCCTCACTGAGAGGATCGCAGAGGCATTCGCAGAACTCGAGACTGTTCACTGTCCAAGCTCCCAAATGGTGGAACGAGCTCCCCATCAACATCCGGACAGCGGAAAGCCTCCACATCTTCCGCCGCAGACTAAAAACACATTTCTTCCTTTGTACCCAAATGCACTTGGATACAAGCGTCTGCTAAATGACATGTAATATAATATAAAATACCCAACGGCTGCACTATTAGCTTCATGGCTACTCCGCACCCGGTCAAACAGCCCAGTCAATGTATCATCAGCTCGCTGGTCTCCGATAAACTCCTGCTGGGAGACAGAGAGATATTCAGGTACATTCAAATCAATTTCATTATCATTCTCTTCTTCCTAAACTGAAGAATCTATTTTAGCTTGTGACATTGCCCATGTTACAGCACAAGCTGTGAAGACCTTTGGGAACTCCTGTTTACAATTATCTGGTTCTTTTAACAAACCTCACCATTCACCAAACCACAAGCCAGCATCACCCTGTGTACAGGAACCAACAGAGTGGTTAAACCCATTCCCCGTACCGCAACACAGTCCCCAGAATCCGAGTCCTGAGAAAAAGGCAGAACAGAAGCATGAATAAATGAACTCTTTGCTCCTGTATCTTGGAGAATCTTCACCGGCATTTTAACATCACAGCCAATGAGAGACACAAACCCCTCTGACACAAAAGCTTCAAAACCAGAAAATTTACTAGTTTTAGGTTTCACTAAATCAAGTACCTCCTCCGAAAGAACTGGAATGTGTATCTGCGTCATTACCTTGTTTATGAAACCCTAAAGTTTCAGAACAAACAGTTCAGCCACTGCTGAGAAAATAGTGTTGTATTGTTTTCCTGGGCTCTGCGAAGCGGATCGGCACTTCCTTAATTTGATGTCGTCATCAGAAATCCTCACCACTCCTCTCACCACCGTAGCGCCTCCTAGTGCGGGCACTAGAACAGGCACATCCGGTTGCATACATTCAACCGCAGAAGAAGAAGAACTACTCTCGTTGTAGCTACTGAGATGCAGAGCATCCACCATGCCAGAGGGGGAGCTGTGTATCTGAGGGATGGCCTATCTATTACGTCACTTCCAGGTACCTGGCCAATCACAGGATAGTGGGAAAGCTCTCATTGGCTGGTCAATCACAACACAGTCTGGGGGTGTGGTTTTGGTCTGAAACAGCACGGCTGACGAGAGCGTCAGTGAGGAGATATTTTGGCTCGTTTGCAGCGATTAGGATGTTTTTAATCATGAAAACAAGTTATATATGCAAGTAGACCTCCATAACTAACATATATGTGTGATACAAGCATTCTATGTCACCTTTAAAGCAGTCCTCAATGACCCCTTAATTTCTTCCTTCAACCAACTGTTTCCAATATAAACTTCATAATATTCAACTGCCCTCACAATTTGTTCTTTCGTGTAATTATTCAACAGTTCCTCAGAAGGAAACTGGACAAAACTAGCAATAGTAGCCATAATTGAACAGTACAGATCCCTGCAGTGCACTTTGGAATGAAAGCCTCCCGCTAACTACCTAGCCAGAAACTTACTAACCTCAACCCTGTCTCTTCATGTGGCTTGCGGCGGGAATTTATACACTGGAAACCAGTGGGGTTGAAAGGCGACCTGAAAAGATAGCACTAAACCTTTAACCTTAGCCATATGCACAACTAACAAACAAAGCCATAATATATGCAACAACCTCAACCAACCAAAGCAACTAAACCTATTTAACCAACCAAATTAATTTTAACCACAACCAATAAACTATGTGGCCTCCCACAACTACTACCTACTAGCTATAATATCCAGCCTACCATCTCAGATCATACATAGCTAAACCGAAGACAAATTTACTCTCTATCCTAAAGGCAAAGCCCAAACCTAAACTAGTATACTAATCTGAGATAGAGGTAACACAAATAGTATTAGCTAGTTCAGACCTAACAGCTGATACACAAGCTTCTACTCAGTATTAGAAACCTACCAAACAAAGCCTTCGGACGATCCCCCATTTTGTCAAAACCTGGCTCAACGTATGAGACAAAAAAGGGGAGACCACACATAATCTGAACATAATTTAACATATTTCAATTAAATTAAAGTAATCAAATATTTAAACATAATGTGTAAACCAAAACAGGAACCAAAATGTCAGTCGGCAGGACAGAGGAAGAGGGAGAGCATCTGTGGCAGGTCTGCTTAAATAGCCTCTTGAGCTGTTTGCAGGTGTACTGCATCATTCACTCAGCCACAAACAAACATAACCAGCCCTGAATCCGTCATAGTTGTGAGTGGGTGTTGATGGTGGTGTGTGTGTGTGTGTGTGTGGGGGGGGGCTTTGGTAACTGTAACACATGGTGCTTGTGCCACTGAAAGCTCGTCCACTGCCATCGTCCCAATCACAAACATATTTATACTGCATTGACTTTAGATGCAGCACATTTGCTATCACACATCATCATCTTCATCTTCATCCATTCACACACTGCTGGAACAGCCACCAGGAGACATTTGGGGTTCAGCTTCCAGTTGGAAACCACTCATAAACCTTATAAATAAAGTCTGATTCATTCATTCATTCATGCCTCCGGCTGTTTGAGTGAGCCACAGAACCAATGGCTGTTATAGTTTGCATCAAGGATCAGAATCTAAACATGTTGTCAATGACATCATGTCTACATTAGATTAATGCCATATTCAGTGAGAGTCAGTCAGAGTATGAAATACTCTGGCAATTTAGCACGTTCATTTCATTTAATGGTACTTTCTTTTTTTACACTTCAGATAACACGTTCCTTTCACTTCCTGCACACGGGTCACATGGATCACACCACTGCAAAGCTCCACGTCCTCACCTTCCTACAATAATGGCCTGTCATTTTTTGAGGTTTATTATACTATAATCTAGGCTATAAATATTGCATGTGTGGCGAAATGGTGGGAGGTGAGGACAAACCGACAACGCCACCTCAGGGAATTTCACCCCGAGGAAATAACTAAATAAAATTACTGCTATAGCCCACGTTAAGTCTCCACCTAGACTAAGGGCACAGGTTCGAAAAGCAGTGTTGGCATTGTTGCGTCAATGGGATCGTCTGGTTGAACACGAAGGTGTCTTATACCGTCAGATCTTCCGCTCAGATGGGGGGGAGGAAAAGTTTCAGCTTGTTTTACCAGCAGTCCTTAGATCAGAGACCTTGAGACAGCTGCACCAGGAACATGGTCATCAAGGTATTGACCGGACTAGTGAGCTGGTGCGACAGCGCTGTTACTGGCCGGGGATGTCTGCAGATATTAAGCAGTGGGTTCAAGAGTGTGAACGCTGTCAGGTTGCAAAGGATTCTGGCTCAGTGCCACATAGCTTCATGGGTGACTTATTGGCCTCTAGGCCAAACGAAATTGTGGCAATAGATTTCACACTGTTAGAACCCTCTCGGGGTGGACTAGAAAATGTCCTTGTGATGACAGACGTGTTTAGCAAGTACACTGTGGCTGTCCCAACACGGGATCAGCGAGCCTCCACTGTGGCACAGATCTTGTCTACGGAATGGTTTTTCAGGTTTGGTGTTCCCAGCCGCATCCATTCAGACCAGGGGAGGAGCGTTGAGAGTTCCTTGATCCATCAACTTTGTGATGTGTACGAAGTAGCGAAGTCTCGTACTACACCTTATCACCCCGGCTGGCAACGGACAGTGCGAGAGGTTCAATCGAACACTCCACAATCTTCTGCGCACACTGCCATCCTCCAGGAAACAGGACTGGGCTTCTTGCCTACCACAGGTACTGTTCTGTTATAATACCACTCCTCACCAGGGTACTGGAGAGTCTCCCTTTCTGTTGATGTTTGGTCGGGAGCCAAGGCTACCTGTAGATTTTCTTTTGGGCCGTGTTCGTGACCCTGTTCCAGGGCGAGTGCAGGACTGGCTTGTGGAGCACCAAGCCAGATTGGGTATTGCCTTGGAAGGCGCTCGAGAGAGGCTGTTGGCTGCAGCAGGTCGTCGGAAGGAGCGGCATGACCAGAGGGTTCATGACGCACCTTTTCAGGTGGGCCAGTTGGTCTACCTTCAGGACCGTAGTATCCGGGGTCGCCATAAAATCCAGGACAAGTGGAGTCCCGTGGTCTTTCAAGTGCTGCGTGTACCTGTAGGTGAAGGAGCGGTTTACACCATTGCTCCTGTGAATGACTTGTGTAAGGTACGTAATGTACATCGCAACATGTTGAAGGACCAAATTCGGTCAGAGCCTTTAACTCCACCTGCAAAGGTTTCACAACCACTCAAACACATGTTGCAGCGGGTCTGAGGATGTTGACCTGTGTTTGCTGGTCCCTGACACCTCTTCGCTGCCTTCAGGAGTGGTTTTTAACTCTTCAGAGGCCAGAGGGTCTTCTGTAGTCATCCCTGTGGAAGCTCAGCCAATCCCAGATACACCTTTGGTACCAGAAAGTTCTGGTCCACCAATCCACTCCTCCTTTTCAGCAGGCCAACCCAGTTCCAGTCAGATGGTCTTGCGACGAACTGAACGCTCTACAGCTGGTCAACATTCAAATGTCCACCGCCTTCCTCGGGCAGCCGGTGTGGCGGACAATGGAGCAGTTGAAACTCCAGCGCCGGCCTCTAATGCTCAATTTGCCATTTTTAGACCTTGGTACTAACCCTCCAGGTCTCTTGTGTCATCGTCGGGGCGACGACGCAAAAAGGGGGGGTAGAATGTGGCAAGTTGAAGTGACCCGCATTCTTCACGGGTGCACTCAATCACCTGACAGAATCAGTCGTCACGTCATTGCGTAATTGCGTGGCAGTGCCGGATGCTGTGATCCGTCAGATCGTGGTTTGGCGTGGCCGTGACAGATAGATCGGTGATCCATACTCCCCTAGTGTGCGGTAGGTTACTCTGGTAGGATTCCTGAATATAGTGTTGAAGTTACGGCGAGTGGTAGTGGTGTCACGCTTCCACTCTGTTGTTTGCAGAGTCTGCTGCATTGTCTGTGCGGAGCTGAAGTGTGCTCCCTCCACTGTGGGTGAACACATCAGTGTCGGAAGGTAAGCTGGCTACATTATGCTCTGGCCGCTGGTAGCTCATGTTGGGCCGCTGACTGAATGGCTTTTTGGTCTTTAGTTGCTGTGGACGGCAAGTGAGCCGTGCGCTCTCTCTCGCTCTCCCTCTCCTCACGAGTCGGAAGCGCTGCGCTGCTATCCTCTGGTAGGTACTGTATATGCATGCTGATCCTGGTGTGTTTTTAAATTGTTACACCACGTTAAGATTGAGTATTTTTGCTCTTTGCTCGCTTGGCAGGTAATTGGGCCAGCTTGTGAATCGCGGTGCTGCGGCCCTGTAGAAATGTTTTGTCCCCCGCTCTTCTTTTATTGTTTTAGTTCATGTTGCCGCTACTACTACTACTACTACTACTACTACTACTACCACTACTTTCGTGACGAGTACAATTTTGTGATGGTTTAAATTATAGTTATGAATATTGTTTCAGTTTGTTAGTTGTTTTATTTTTGTTTGGTTGTTTGTGTGTTTATTTTTGACTAAGTTGTTTTGATTTGAATTACTGCATGTTTTCTCTTTACGATTAATTTGATTTGATTATTTTGGTTTGTTCTTTAAAGTGCCTTGTGAATTATTTAGATTGTGTTTCTTTGTATCCTGTTTATTTGTATGTTCATTCTGATTTATTCTATTCCATTTTGTATTAGTTGGGTTTGGGTGTGTGTGTGTGTGTATGTGTGTGTGGGTGTGTAGTTGTGAGCTGCTGGCGTTTACTCCGCTGATAATGTTTGTGTTTTGTGCAGGGCAGGAGCTGTAGGGGCAGATAGCGGCTGGTCCCCTGGTGGTGGTGTCCGTCATTGGTCCCTCGATTGTACACCACTTGGGTGTCATCCGGATGGTGTACGGTAATCACTGTGGTGTATACTAAGACCCCTTTTCCTTCTCAGATTTCCTCCAGCCGCACTAGGCCCACAGCCCTGGCCCAGCCTTGTGTTTTTTATTAAGCTGAGCTTTGCGGGCAAGTAGTCGACCTTGTCCCCAACTAATATTAAAACAGTGTTTGACTCCTTTTACTAATAGTATTTTTAAAGATTGTTAATAAAATATTGACTTATTGTTGGACTCACGTCTCATCTCAAGTGCTTTTTGAACCTGTGCCCTTAGTCGAGGTGGAGACTTAACGTGGGCTATAGCAGTAATTTTATTTAGTTATTTCCTTGGGGTGAAATTCCCTGAGGTGGCGTTGTCGGTTTGTCCTCACCTCCCACCATTTTGCCACACATGGATATTTAGTCTTTTTATTCATTCTTTTGATTCTTATTCAGCATCTAAATCCATGAAACTTGCCTTCAGTAGCGAGTGGAAAGGCTCCAGAATCTGTGTTGTCAGTCACCATCCTGCAAGGTGCTTCTTTGTACAATCCATTTATTTTTACATAACTACATTAGAAAAATCAAAGTTTGAATGAATGAATAAGTATCTGATTGTTTGGGTCACAGAGACAGAGAACTGTTGCCTTGTTTGCTCTTCCTTGTGTTCCTTTATTGACTTTTTGATGTGCTAAACTATTTTCATGATGAACAGCTTTTGTTGGATGATAAAAACCTCCACATGGACTGAGGTGTGGTGACAGTTCCACACCACCTGTGTGTGCACTGACTGTCCTGCAGCTGGTGAGGTGACGAGTGTGTGAGTGTGACTTTCTAACATAGCTCACCTGCGCAGCTGGACCAGGATCATGCAGAGACACCTCTGCAGTCTGCAGCTGGTGCTGTGCTCGCTCTTTAAAGACTGCTGTCAGTCAAATACTTACTTTACGTCACTTTTGTTACCAATGTATAAACCCGTGTTACAATGGTTTCAATGTAATGGACATTTGTTTGGATTTCATGGGACACACTAAATGACTTTGTCAACAGTGTTGGAAATAAATGCTTTTGATTGAAATAATGACTGGATAATGACATGCTTTCCAGTATGTGAGGAAGCATCAGAGTTCCCTGACTGAGGGGAGAGCAGAAGATTAGTCCATCATGATTTGCACTATTCATGTATGGTCCAACCATTAGATGTCACCAATTCTCCAGCTTAAAGTCCACAGTATGATTTTCTCTCACCATTAGACTGGGAACTGAACTTTGTAAACCGCTCACTCTCCTGCACCAAAGTCCATAGAGAAACTGAGTGTTTTGATTTGAAACACTCACGTCTCTGATTTTCTCTGGAGACTTTGGTGCAGATATGCACTGCTTTATTTTACAGTCCTAGTACATGTTCATTACACAAACAGTGATATTCAAGTACCGGGAAAGAACATGTTACTTTGACAGTTCATTAAGCCAGAACACAATACTTCTGGATTGGCAGTAAATGCTATTTAAAGGTAAGTAACTGGAACTCACCAATGTACTGTAGGTACTTACTAGGTAATAACTTAGTACTGACTGTCCTTGAATCTGATACTTTCTTAATATGTGTATTGTATTACCATCTAATTTCCTAGTACTCCAGTTTCCATGTACTTACTTTGTACTTTATTCTTTCTTTCTGGTACTTTGTTAATATGTATATTGAAATACCATCTACTTTTCTAGTATGTTTCCATGTACTTAGTATGTTATAACTTAGTACTTACATCCGTTCTGTATGGGTACTTCCTTAGTACATCGATTGTATTACATGTAGTTTCTTGTTAGTTTTTCATGTACTTACTAAGTAATAACATAGTACTTCCTATCCTTTCTGTATGGGTACTTTTTTAGTACATCGATTGTATTACATGTAGTTTCTTGGTAGTTTTTCATGTACTTACTAAGTAATAACATAATACTTACTATCCGTTCTGTATGGGTAGTTTTTCAATACATAGACTGTATTACCATCTGGTTTCCGAGTACGTTTCCATGTTCTTACTAGGTACTAACTTAGTAATTACATAAAGTTACTTTGGAACTTTCCTATTAACTATGTTTTGTTACCATCTAGTTTCTTACCAGGTAATTAGCGGGCTGTAAAATAAAGCGTTACTGACTTTGGTACATGGAGAGAATGATTTCAAAAGTGACACAAACTTTGGTTTCCTGTCTTATGTTGAGATACAGCAGGAAACATATTGTTGAGATATTGTATGAACCGTTTCATTCTTGTGTCATCACCAGTCAGTCAGTGTGGGCGTCTGTGTCTCACACTGGCAGGTCAAAGGTCAAAGTGCCCCATACAACCACACCTAAAAAAGCTGAACTACCCCTTAAATGAGCGAATGATCCTTAATGGGTTGTGTGTGTGTGATTATTTGTCTTGACTGTGACTGTGTTCTCTTGTCATCAGTGAACGCAGCAGAAACACAGGATGAGTGAGTGTAACGCGGGAACACCCGTGTGGACGGGGCGGAACTCTCACGACGACAGCGCTCCTCGTAAAAACGTCCCATGAACATTGTTATGCTAATGATTTTTCAGAGGACTTCCTGGTCTTTGTCCAGTTGTGCGGCTCCGCCCATGGTGACAGCCGGTCATGCTGTGGGAGGAAAAAAACACAAAAAACACACGCATTTACACAAATGACAAAGTTAATGGACTCCAAATGCTATGGACATGGAAACTGGATGATTGCTCACATGTCTTTGTATGTGTGTGTGTGTGGTCCTGAGGGTGTGTGCTGCTTTGAGCATGTACACACACACGAGACAGGGACACAGAGAGAGTTATTTGGGTAAAACATGTTTAAGACTCTTAATTTCAGCTCTGTAAACCCTCAGAGGACAGTAGTTTGTTTTTGTCTTTTTCAACATCTGCTTCTGTTGTTTTACAGTAACTGAAGCCAGTGTTTGGTTAAAACAGCAAGAACTGTTGCCATGATTGATCAATAATTCCATAATAACCTTTCCACGTTACGCAAACATCCAAGAGAGACAATGATTGTTACATCGTCCTCCCTGATGAGCCTTGAGTTCGGTATGCAAACTAGTCTGCGTGGTCCCTCGCCTGCCATTGGAGCAGATGGGTGGAGTCACAGGTGGACTGGACAGTGATTGGTGCGGCCGCAGAACTCTCAATGGAAGAAGACAAGAAGCGGTTTCCCAGTCCATGCCGGGCGCCTCTGAGCGTCACAGCGCCTCCTGCTGAGTAGCAGTTTGTCTTGTTTGTGAGTTTGCTGAGTGACATTTGTTCCAAGTCTTTGGCTCCAAACTGGGCTTCGGTACTTAGATTGCAAAAACTGATTCCTCCTTTTCATTGTAGACCTGTTTATACTCTTGTCTGGAGACACTAGGGTTAGTTATTTTAAAAGTGCAGTTTTATTTCTGTAGTTAACTAATAGCTAACTTAGTCCTTTTTTATTTGCTTTTGTTTTGTTTGAACAGCATGCTGTTTCTTTTTCTGTGTCAGATTATTTGTAAAATAAATGATTTTATTTAACCATATGACATCTTGGTGATTCATGTTGCTTCCCTTCTGACGAGCCAGGACGTAACAATTATACTTTCCAGTGAGCGTGAGGATCTGTGTCCAGTAAGCTGTGAGCCAAAGATGCAGAGATGTTGTCTGCACAGGTGACCAAGTGTTTAGGGAGAAATGATAGAATTGAGCAGATGCTGTGCACAGAGGGACGCAGCAGTGCTCTGCTGTTTAACCCTCACAAGCATTAAGTTTAAATGTATTTTTCATTTAAGGCCATGTTGAATCCATCCATCCTCCACAGGAGGGTCACAGGTGCTGTGGCAATAGGCGGGGTAATAAGCCCTTCTTTGTAATACTGAAGTTAAATGGTACAGTAAGGTCAGGGTGGAGCTCGACAGGTTCCACCCACAGTCACAGGAAAACATCACTCCACTGTGATCGGTGTAAATATCTCATGGAAGTCAAAGAAAATCTAAATAGACGATAAAAGAAGACGATAAATGCTCAATGTCCTCTATTGTTATCTGTTGTGTTGTGTTGATGTTGATGTATGTTGTCTTCACACCGCTATAACAATAATAATGATAATAATAATAATAATTCATTTACTTTAAGGGCACCTTACAATACATAATTAAAAGAGCAGTAAATACAATAAAAGTAAATACACTCTAAAATGTAACTCACAGGGCCTGTTAACACCACTTGATTTAATACATGGACGCAAGTTAAAAATTGTAATTAGTTAATTTAGATAAACCTTCTAAGTTGCAAACTTTATTTTTTAAGTTGTGATCAAATAATAATGTTGGTAATTAGATCAAATCAATTTTGTATATAATTTATACTCAAATTTCATTGTTGGTGGGTTTAAAACAAAATTCAAGTTGTTGTAACTTAAAAAACTTAGTTTAATAACTTAATTTTTCTCTCAACATTGACTTGACAAGTTGAAGTTCCCTCTCCTACCCACACAACGTGCCTGGACTAGTTCTGAGTAGAGACGGTTGTTAGGAGGCTGAACAACCTTGATAAAAGCAACATTTCATGGTGAGTCAAACTGAATTCTAATAGTTCTACTGAAGTATTGGGTTTACATTTGTTTCACTGACTTTCATTCAGATAAAGCCTGTGTGCCCAGCAAGAGAGAGCTGTCCACAGCCACAATTAAAAATAATAATAATAATAATAATAATGATAAGTGTTCATTCACATGTATATAGCTGTGTTGTTCCAAAGTGTGGTTTGATGTTTCTGTGAGAGGAATCAAAGAGGTAAGCAAACTATGTCTGCCTGTTTAAAATCTGGAGAACGAGATTTTAGTCATGTGTTTGTAATAGCCATGTGACTGTAATGATGTCATCGTAAAAGACTTTGGACAATCTAATCAGATTTACACTTTGTAAAATGTCCCATTGTTTTCAAAGATGGGTTTTGAGTGCAAACTGTGTACATTTGAAACCTCCACACAAAGTGGGTTGCTACGGCACTACAAGTTACGTCATGGTCACGGTGGGGAACGTCTGCCATGTATTCACCAAGACTGTTTTTGTTCATTTAAAACATGGGGTAGCCTTAGATCACATCTGTCAAGACAGCACTCTCATGAAGCTCAGCAAGTGTCAGATCACAAACTGGAAGACTATAATTCCCTCTTTTTTTGCTTTACAAGGACAATTTAGAGTTCGAGACCAGCTTTGAAAGTCACGTGATGAAAATTGCCATCGTTGGAGACAGGTCTAACCCTGGATCAGATCACTGGATGACAACAATTGTCATGGAAGGAACCAAATGTTTGGTTGAGAAGGATATTCCAAGGTCCTGTGCCTTGTTGATGGGCATCATCTATGCCCTCAACATCAGCTACTGCAAGAAACTTAAATAGACTTTTGAAGTTCTTCAAAAGTTGTTCCTTGGCGTGGATGGGCTGACATGCAGTGCTAAAGTCATGGGTCTGAAAAACACTATTTTCTAAAAATCTCAGATCCATCATTTTCTTCAGATGAAGCAACCAAAAAAATGAGAATGTTTCTGTCAGGTTAGTTAATGTTCTGCTGTTCAATCCTGTCTTGACAGTGGACAAAACAAAGGTCTTGTTTAAAGAAATATGTCCATATTTGAGCCCAAAGAGAATATGTGTGTTTTTGAAATGAATGATGTGGGCTTACTTGTGACGATTATATTTGTGTTGCTATGCAGCTTTTAGTCACTTGCAGTCAGTCTCTTGCCGTAACACTTGCAAAGTTCCATGGCTTTTGCTGTTACAGTACGTATCCATGGAGACAGCGATTTTGAGGTGGTCACACTTATTTAAGATGTTTAAGGAATACATAGCACATCAGAATTACATAATGCTTTTGTCACTGAGGAGAAGTTGAAATTTGAGTTTGTTTTCTTATTTTGCAATCTCAAGTTTAGTTCAAAATAATAAAAAAAAGAAGTTAATTGCAAAAGCGTTGGTTGAACTGTCTTTCTCGAAAGCTACTATATTACCAAAAAAAAGAAAATCTAATTGGAGCAACAGATTTTTTTATACTGTTGCTACTAAAGTTGTGAGCATTATTACTGTAATTAACTAGACAACAAATAAAAGTACTTTATAATAATATGGTAAAGCCAGTTGAAGTAACTTAATTTTTATGAGTTATCAAGTTAAAAACATGCCTTTAGGCTAACCGTTATTAAGTAAACAGTACTTAATAGAATCTTTCACTGAAAAGGAAAAGCTAATTCACCCAAAGTAATATAGTTTGTTGTAATTTCAAATTAAGTTGTCACAACTAAGAAAGACTAATGGAAACTGTTGGGGTTTTTTTTACAGGCAGTGATAAATACTATATTCAAAGCTCAAATGTTAAAAACTTAAAAACAACAAGAGAGCTTGGAGGGCCTGGTGGAGACATAGAGTTGGGTGTCATCTTCAAAGCAGTGGAAGGAGATGTTAAGTTTTCTGAAAATATGGCAGAGGGAAAGGAGATAGATTATGAATAGGAGGGGCCCCAGGACAGAGCCCTGGGGAACACCACATGTGCACGGGGAGGATTGGGATCTCTCGTGCTTGGTATTTAATAAAACAGGTGCCAGAGAAACCGGGTGAAGTAAGTCTGTCCAGGAGGGTGGGGGTGGGGGTGTCAAATGCTGCAGTGAGATCAAGGAGGATGAGGATGGTGACGAGTCCAGAAGGACGAGGGCTGTTTCTGTGCTGTGGGAGGGTCTGCAGCCGGATTGGAACTGTCCGTAGAGATTATTGTTGGTGAGATGAAGGTGGACCTGGGCTGCAACTGTTGTTTTGTAGGATTTTGGAGATGAAAGGTTGGAGATGGGGTCGAAGTAATTCTGGTTGGTGGGGTCTGAGCCAGGTTTCTTTATTACTTGAAGAAGAGTTATTGCAGCAGTTTTAAGGGAAGATGGGACATGCTATAATTAAAGTTGATATCAGTGAAAACATTTTATCAACAATCTTTGCTGCTGCTTATATAAATGACATTGTAGTTCTATAAACATGTCATCACTGACTCTAACTGTCCTGTATAAACTTGATACAGTTGTTGTGTATCTGCTCCTGCTCTCTCTCTCTCTTCTGTCTCTACCTCATCTCCCTCTTGTCCTTTCTCTCCCCCCTTTCTGTCCCCCACCTCTCTGTCCCTCATTTTCCTTTCACCCCAACCGGTCGAGGCAGATGACCGCACATCTCTGAGCCTGGTTCTGTCAGAGATTTCTTCCTGTTAAGAGGGAGTTTTTTCTCTCCACTGATGCCTAGTGCTTGCTCATTGTGTGAACTGTTGGGGGTCTCTGCTCTCTTTGATGTTGTCTATGTACAGTGCCTTGAGATAATGTATGTTATGATTTGGCGCTATACAAATAAAATTGAATTGAATTGAATTGAATTGAATTGAATTGAATTGAATATATAAAATCCTCTGTAAAACACTGTGCTCCACTGTGCAGCCACCAACAGCACACTTGTCCCTCCACATTGACATAATACCGCTCTTCCTCCCTCGCCTGCACTCTCGCAGGGACAAGGTGGAGCTAAGGTGGAGCTCTCCAAGTAAACTTACTGGTGGGGCGGTAACATTCGCGGTGAAATGCGCATGCTGCCATCATAAGCGCAGGGAATTCAACATGGTGTGTTTTATCGCCTATACTTACACTAAGGGGGACCACGAAAACATGACTGAGTATTCTTTTTCCACACTTTGGCGACTGGTAGGGCCTCCAGAGTCCCAAATATAAGTATTGAAATGGTTAAAAAGTTGATTTTGCATAATATGTCCCCTTTAAAGGTGACATAGAATGCTTGTATCACACATATATGTTAGTTATGGAGGTCTACTTACATATATTAACTTGTTTTCATGATTAAAAACCTCCTAATCGCTGCAAACGAACCGATCAAAATATCTCCTCACTGACGCTCTTGTCAGCCGCGCTGTTTCAGACCAAAACCACACCCCTAGAATGTGGACTGTGTTGTGATTGGCCAGCCAACGAGAGCTTTCCCACTGTCCTGTGATTGGCCAGGTACCTGGAAGTGACGTAATAGATAGGCCAGCTCTCAGATACACAGCTCCCCCTCTGGCACGGTGGATGCTCTGCATCTCAGCAGCTACAACGAGAGTAGTTCTTCTTCTGCTTCGCAGAGCCCAGGAAAACAATACAACACTATTTTCTCAGCAGTGGCTGAACTGTTTGTTCTGAAACTTTAGGGTTTCATAAACGAGGTAATGACGCAGATACACACACAAACGCAGCGTTAATTGGAGCTTCCGGTCTATGTGGGCCTTAAGTAAACACAAGCACTGCCCAAATTAAATATCTCCTGAAAACATACAAACATACATACATTTAATATAGGTATAGTGAACTGACTACCCTGACTACACTAACGGACCGGACTGACTGAAGAGAAAAACTGTGTCAACATAAGAGTCTGTTCTGTGTGTCATGTGAAGAGTGTTTTGAAGAGTATGTGTTTGTGCTGAAAGTTGTCCAGAATGTGTTGCCAATCAAACTCATCTATGTTACAACTGAACCTTGCCATCTGAATTTCAATGTTTGAATGAAAAAGTACAAAGTCAAATGTGCTAATCTGGAAATGGTGTTCTGTTTCAAGGTGTTTATGATGGTGTTGACATTTATTACTTTTATTTGCAAAGTTAAGATACATACAATGGTCATTTACAGCTGATTGGAATAAAATTGAAAGATAAATGAACAGTGTATGTAAATAGGACGCAGAGTTGATTCAAATGTAACATTTCTGAAGCATCTTTGCTCACTTATTTCAAACCAACGATGTTCAAACACCAATAATTGCACTTTTCTTCTCACCTATAGTTGCTACCAGTGATTACAAGTGTTCTAAACACCTTTTGTTCATTAAAACCTTTAATCCCAGTTAAATTGAAGGGATTTATTGATTGAATTTTCCTCTTATTTAAATGATATTTAATTCATTATGTTGGATGTTTTTTGTCTGATACTATTTTAGACCTTAGAGTAGTATGTGTTCAATTCACTGTTATCATTATATTCAAATCATTCTTACATTTAAATGATATTCATATAACGATCAGAAAATATTCAAATCAATTCAGGCCAGAAAACCCACAGACTTATGATCATACTGTTAGGAACAATAACCAAGACAGTCTGGCTGCAGACCTGCACTGTGAGGTCTCCTGCACTGTCAGGACTGGAAGTTGATTCGAAGCCTTTCAAAATAAAAGCAAGCATACCGGAACATACCGGAAGAACGTAGTTTTCGTTCCCCAAGTGTGGAGACGACGAGGTGAGTAAAAGTCAAGTGACAACAACTTTGTGTCATACGAAGAAACATTGTAGAACCTGATAATGTAATAAATCCCCGATAATGTAATAGACCACCCATTACTTGGGTTCAAGTGGTGATACTGTGTAAGCAACGCAAGCTCGAGAGCTCTAACGCCATCAACAGGAAAAAGTTGGACATGCATGTATGTACATTAACTTTTGACTTGTTCATCCGTTTTTCACAAACGATGTATCACTGGAATCCTTGGGCCAAGCTGAGTTCAACACACCCTTAATGTTTTATATTAATATAAAATATATTAATACTATATTATCATATTGGATTTTCTGCCATCTTTGATTTGATCCATAACCTTTCAAAGGCTTCTCTTGTCACACATTTTATGTAATCTTCTCAAAACATCGTTTAGATGATCTTCACACGAACACGAACGCATTCAACATCTTGAAATTCAAAGGCACTTGGCCATGGCAGCCAATCAAACATGACGCTGAGGTCACCAAACAGGAAGTAAGCCAATTTCTCTGCAACCCTTTAACATATTTTCAAAAAATAAAAAATAAAATAAAAAGACATTTAAAAGTGTGTTTTGTGTCTACTGTTTTCTCTTGTAACGGAGGTTATTGGTTATCTGGGTTATGTAACTAGGTATTCAGTAATTCACTTTGAATACACAAAGCTAAGTTCATTTAAAATCATCAACCCTCACACCCTCCATTGGCAAATCCATGTGGTCCGACAGCACAAGGTAGGAACATAGCACAAACAATATTAAGCAATTATTAAATGAATTATGAGGTGTTACAATTGCAAACATACATAAGATATGCCTATATAAAAAAATGAGTAAATCAATATGTAAGTGGTCCAACAGTGCAGGGGGCTACATTTTCAATGATAAATAATGGTATAAAAGAACAGTCAGCAATAGGTTGGAGTGTAGATGCATTATGCCATCACACATTAAGGTACCTGCTGCTGAAACATGTTCTGTCAAACTGTCATAAGAAAAAAAAAATAGTATGACGAAATTATGTATTGTATGATAAAAATATGTATTCTGTGGGTAATGAGTGCGGGACTAGATAAGCTTTTGCTTCTCCTGCTTTCCCTTTCGGTTATGTGTATTGTGTGAACTACATTAAGATGATGTGGGATAATGATTGATCTAAATGACATGACTGAAATTAACATATAAATAAATAAAGGTGTATTTACAGAGATTTATTATTTCAAAAGGAATTTGGAGTGCAGACTAAACTAACAGCTGTCCTTTTTATGAATTAAATTAAATTAAATTAAATTAAATTAAATTAAATTAAATTAAATTAAATTAAATTAAATTAAAAATACTGGCATAAAATAATGCATGTTTTGATTAGGCGAATAATGTTTTAAGTGGATCATAACAATAGCTGTATATCTAGTTTGCACTGATTATCTGTAGAATAACCCTAGAAGTGGTCATAACGTTTTGTATTTTCTTTTTTTTTAATAATATTTTGTTTGTTTTTTATCTTGACATTTTCCTGCGTTTTTTTCACCTTATCCAGTTGAACTGGAAATATATACCGTTTTTTAAATCTCTTAAATTAAACACATGGATACACACAAACATATTTACATTGTATACATAAAATAAAGACCCAAGAAAGAAACATTGGGAACAAAAAATACGTGCTTCCGGTATGCTCGCTTTTATTTTAAAACGCTTCGAATCAACTTCCGGTCCTGACAGTGCAGGAGACCTCACAGTGCAGGTCTGCAACGAAGGGTCCTGACAGTGCAGTTCTGCAGCCAGACCCCTCTCACAATAAGTGTAAATAATAAATTAAAGTCCTCAAAAATAGATGTAGAACTCTCGCGCTGCCTCTTTATTTCCTGCTGGACTCATTTCCTGTAAGAGAAAGTGAAAGCAACTATTCTGTAACTTTGCTTCAGTCGCCATTTTAACTGCGCAGCACGAAGACAGACTGGTGAGTGTTGACGTGATTATGATGATAATATAGCGGAAGACGGGTGTTGTTTTTACATTTTTTACATTTATACGTGTGTGCGGGTGAATGAGTGGTAGAGACGGCGACCGGAGCAGAAAGGGAGAGAGAGTTGGATGTTAACGTGTAAGCAGCAAATAAACTGGATACTCTTCAGCAAACAAACGGCCTGTCATTTTGTGTGCCACCACATACCAACTGCGGAGTAAAGTCTCGGGAGTTAACCCCGGAAAGGAACGCTAACTCCGGCCCTGGAGAATATAGATCTCCCCTGCGTTCCCCGACCACGGTCAGGAGACACAAGCAGGAAAGGTTAACAAAGTCTTAAAGTTTGACATTTACTCTACTTGAGTATACAAATCATTTCTGATATAAAATGTAGTCAAAGTTGCTAGAAATAACAAAGTAAAGTACAAATACGTGGAATGTGTACTTAAATACAGTCATGAAGTATATGTACTGCTTAATCCTGACAGATTAGAATGGAAACTTCCAGCCTGTCATAACTCCAGTCTGTCGTCTTTTGTTTTTCCTAAATGTGAAGTGCGTCATGTTTTCTAGTTTATGTCAATTCTACTCAAGCGTCCAAACCGAAACATAAAGTCCCGTCAAACGCGAACACAATGTTAAATGAGATGAAATGAACGATTGTAAATGACCATTTGGATTAAAAGTGAAATAATAATGTCATATATTCATATTATGACTTGATTTAGTAGGTTTTAGTACTGTAAGTACTATAAGGGCTTAATGCACTAAAGTCGGATTAAGTGCTTTTACTGTGAACTTTTGACTTGAACAAAACTGAGGTTATTCTTTTTTTGAAGTCGTATCAAATCCACATTTATGATTTAAATGTAATTGCACTTAGTCCTTTTTGTCCTTGATGAACAAATATGCAGTTAATAAGTAATCCAGGATCTAATTGGACTTTTGCTCTCAAAACTGAGCTCATCAGCTGACTTGAATGCAGACAACAGCC
Source organism: Solea senegalensis (assembly GCF_019176455.1). Taxonomy (NCBI): domain Eukaryota; kingdom Metazoa; phylum Chordata; class Actinopteri; order Pleuronectiformes; family Soleidae; genus Solea; species Solea senegalensis. The sequence goes on from NW_025322474.1 coordinate 293,816, forward strand.
CTTCAGTCACATACAGAGTAGCCTAGCACCATCTACTGGCACAAATATGTAAGTGACATGAACAGCAGGTTTCATAAAACACCTTCTCTGACAGAAAACTCCTGATGTGTTACAGTTTTCTCTCGTGTGATCACTGGACTGAACACAGATCCACATCAGACGTCCTCCAGGAAACATGAAGGAGATTTTCCACTCAAACTGAGAGGTAACTCTTTAAAGTGCTTTCAATATGATGCTTTGAGTGGAGCAGTGATAAGTCAGTGAGGAGCTCATTTGCACAGACTCATGACAACAACAAAGAGAAGACGTGCTTTTTATATATGAGGTTTACACTTTACAGTATAAAACAAGTTATTCTCTGTAAATCTGTATATTGGTTTATTCAATTGAATTGTATTTGTATAGCGCCAAATCTTAACATACATGATCTCAGGTCTGTACATAGACAACATCAAGGAGAGCAGAGAAACACAACAGTTCACACAATGAGCAAACACTAGTCATCAGTGGAGAGAAAAAACTCCCTCTTAACAGAAGAAGAAATCTCTGACAGAACCAGACTCAGCGATGTGCGGTCATCTGCCTCGATAGATGATAGATGATAGATAGATACTTTATTCATCTCACAGAGAAATTCACAGTTCAGCAGCTCCAGAATATGTTACACGATAGAAACGTAAGAGGCATGCAGGTCTATGTACAGTCTAAATATAAACTGAAACATATGTATAAAAAAGAAAAAATATATAAAAAATATAAAGGCGTTGTAGAATGAGATGTACATGTGTGCTTGCGTGTATGTGTCATGTATGATGCAGGTTGAAGAGTCTGATGGCATGGGGGAGGAATGATCTCCTCAGTCTTTCTGTGGAGCAGGACATTGACAGCAGTCTGTCACTGAAGCTGCTCCTCTGTCTGTGTATGGTGCTGTGTAGTGGATGGTGTGGATTGTCTATGATGGACAGGAGCCTGTTGAGTGTGCGTCGCTCAGCTATCGATGCCTCGGTTGGGGTGAAAGGAAAATGGGGGACAGAAAGGGGGGGAGAGAAAGGACAAGAGGGAGATGAGGTAGAGACACACATCTTCTAAATTTCTGCATCAGTAAATCTGTGATCAACCTGTGTGTGTGTGTGTGTCTCAGAATGACTGAAGTCCAGCAGAAGAGTGGTTGTGTGGAGGAAGACGAGGACAGAGCAGAGTCTCCAGGACCCAGCGGTCTGTCTGTGAAGAGAAAACCTTTAACCTTCAGTCATGAACCTGGAGCCTCAGAGACAAAGTAAGAGACTCATGCACTGACAACAAGAGAACATCATACACTCTTAACCAGAATTAGTTGACTTTACTCACAAATCGCGTGGCAACCCGTTGCCCTATACCACTTTAGTTTTTACACAAGCTGAAACTAAATATATCAAGTTGTATTAACATAAAACCTTATGTTTAGTACTTATATTTATTATAGTGTTTACTCACTGTAAATCATTAAATAAAACTATTATGACAGATTATTGCTACTCATCATTTATTACAATTACTGTATTTTCCTCTACTTTAATTAGCTTTTGATTTTTTTTAATATGGTATAAAACATAGTTTTAATTAAATTGGATGGAAAAAAGAAACACCTGTAAATGCTCCAATGTGTCTGTGTTGTTTATGTGTGTTATGCGTGTTGGTGTCGTACGTGTGTGTTATGTGTGTTGTTGTGCGGTCTGTGTTGTTTAACGCGTGTGTTGTTCGTTGTTGTATTGTGCGTGTTGGGTTGTTTTTGTTATGCGTGTTGTTGTGTTTGTGTTGTTTGTGTTGGTGTTGTCTGTGTTGTTTAGTTGTCTGTGTTGTTTACGTGTGTTGTGGGTGTTGTATGTGTCTGTGTTGTTTACGCGCGGTTGGTGTTAATGTCTGTGTTGTTTACATGTTGTACATATTTCTGTTATGTGTTATGTGTTGTTGTGTTGTGTTGGTGTTGTGTTAGTTGTTTTATTGGTTGGTTGTTTTTGGTCTGTGTTGTTTACTTGTGTGTTGTTGTACATGTCTGTGTTGTTTACGGTTGTGCTGTTGGTGTTATGTCTGTGTTTTTGTTGTGTTGGTGTGTTGTGTTGTTTACATTTGTGTGTTGTTTGTGTTGTTCGTGTTGTTTACGGTGTGTGTGTTGGTGTTGTACGTTGTCTGTGTTGTTTGTGTGTTGCGTGTTGGTGTTGTAGGTGTCTGTGTGTGCGCGTTGTATGTATTGTTTACGGTGTGTTGGTGTTGTATGTGTCTGTGTTGTTTACGTGTGTTGGTGTTGTCCCTGTCTGTCTGTTATTTGTGTGGATGTTGAATGTGTCACAAATTTACAAGAAAAAAACATGGATGTCCCCTGAGATTAAAGTGGTAAATCCATAAACAAACAAAATTCACAGGAAATCCTCACTCAAATGTACAAGAAACTACAAATAAACAGGATCTGTTTCCTCTTCCTAAATCAAGGGAGACCAGAGCATTTTCCCAATTTTCCCATCCTTCAGCACGCTTCCTACAGCATTTAAGTGTGTGTCAGTGTTGTTTGTGTGTGTTGTACGTGTGTGTCTGCGTTGTACGTGTGTGTCTGTTCATCTGCTTGCTTAGAAAATATAAAGGTTTTCCCCACACATCAACAGCAGAATTGACATCTCTTTACATTTCAAGCTGATTTTTCAAACTCTGTAGCTTTGGCTTTAGGTCTAATGAGAGCAATACCTGTTGGATGAACTGAAATGTGAGCTTCATAGTCTTGGGGTAGTTAAGATGGAGTGCATACGTGAGTCCAAACAGAATGCACATTGCTGTCGGCAGATTTTGAATGTTTTCCATCACAACTTCTCCCTCAATGATAATTTGCAACGAGGCTGGACTGAGATGCTGGGAACATGTGTGCACAGCACCTTCACGCTCAATGACAAGTGTCCCAATGTCAAGGTCATGAAAAGAATCATCATCATCAGATTCCTTAATAAAGAGTAACAGAAGAGCACAATCATAAGTTTAATCAATATAAGAGTGTCATGGCAAAAATGATAAGAAAGCAAGAGCTTACTTACAAAGCTTGCTTTAAAGAAGTTTGTGGGGTTGTCCCCAAGGATGATAGGAAGCCCTCTGAGCACCTGTGTCCGGAGCGCAGTTGGCTCTGTAGTCTTTTGGGAATTAAACACAGTAACACATGTTAGATAGCTAAAATGAAAAAGAAATAATGATCTATAAGAAAGCTTAAACAAACCAAGCAATGTTTGGATTAAATTATACAACTAATAGAGTATCATTGTGATATGATGTTTTTCAAACAATGCCAAGTACAAAATGTCTATGGACCTACATTGGTCTGTTGTGAAATCTGTGTCAACAACTGTCCAACATTCCCTCTCTTGGATCCAAATAACTCCAGGAGACGAGGACTGTGCCCATCGATGTTCTCATAAAAGTCCTGCTTGAGGTTCTTGCCCACGATCCTGCTGAACTCCATGAACACCTGATAAATAAAGAGTTACACACTAAATGAGTTACACTACTAGAGACTATTTCTGGCCTGAACATCTTCCAGTTGTGTGTTCTGTGTGCATTAAATGTAGAATACACATGTGTGTGAAGGTTACACTGGACTCTGTGATTTACCTTTAAATGTGTACTGTGCAAGTGAGTGAGAAAGATTGCTTCTGTGCAGGGTGCAGAAAAATCACATGACTGACAGTGAAAGGTTACTTTAGCAGTTTCACTCAGTTGTGCATCCTTCTTAGCTAAGTGGACCTTTAGTGCATTAATGGAATTGAATGTGCACACACATTCTTAGTGTAAGCAGGGAACTGGGACAGTTCTACCATAGATTCTATAGATAATGTTTTAAAAGGTGACCCCTTTTATCACAGATAAACTCACAATACTTACACTTCCAAAGCTTCCTCACACCACAGGGATCTGTAAAAATAGAAAACAAGAAAATGTTTAGTTCAACAACTCAGCTCAACAACGTCACTGTTAAATACAATAAGGTATTAGAAGCGAAACGACGCGTTGCTTCCAAGTTAGCGTACCGTCTGCTGCTGATGCCTGCTCGTCCCGCCAGGTGTCCAACCCCGAGGACGCAAGTTACACGACGCTGGTCTTGTCACCTGACCTGGCAGGTTTTTGAATTAGCCCCCTCCCCTTTCTTATAAAAGTAAACATACCAAGTTATCTCTGCTAAACCTGATTAGTGCAATTGATATTTCAGCTAAATAGTACAAACAACTAATGTTGTTTCATAATGATAACAGGTTTTTACTAAACATAAAAGAATAAGTCATGATCACTCGGAAGTTTAATAAACAAAATCTGGGTTTACAGTGTACTCTCACTCTTGTGCACTCTAAATGCTGTACCTGCAGAGCAGTGGTCCTCAACCCCCGGGCCGCGGACCGGTACCACTCCGTGGGTCAATTGGTACCGGGCCGCAGAGAAAGAATACATAACTTACATTATTTCCGTTTTATTTATTATCAGATTCTGAACCATTCTCTCACCACATCTGTCTATGACTCACTCTTGACACATGTCAACATGCTTGCCTCGGTCACATGTCACGGTCGAAGAAGAAGATCAACTGCTGGAGATGGCAAAATGACGGCGGCATTAAAGGGGACATATTATACCCTATTTCCCCCCTTAAAATAGTTCCCTGTCCTAATGAACATGCTTTGGTCAAAATACCATAAGGATGAAGAATCATAGCAGTTCAATAACCCTGCTAAACCCGCCCCTTTCAGAACGCTCGGTTTTGTGCATGGTCCCCTTATATGCAAATGAGACACAGGCAAACACACACCCACTTCTTCCAGGGCGTTTCTGATTTGTCCTCTTTACAGCGCTTTACAGCTCTATTCCTCTTCCCCTCCCTCCACTAGTTCTCTGACAATATCAACATGGCAGTGTGCGCAGAAAACAGCGAGAGTGCCGTCACAGGAAGAGACGTCCTACATAAGGATCGAGCCGAACAGTGCCGAACTGTAAATCAGTTAAAAACACTTAGGTACAGCAAACTGCATGTTGCTGTATCAGACCGGATCACCACCGCTGATCGCCACTGTGCTCCGGAGACCATGCATGCTGCATAAACTGCTGCTGTATGTTACTGTATCAGACCGGTGACTGTGCTCCGGAGACCTCGCCACCGCCGGTGCTCCGGCGAGCAGGCGATTTTGATTCTGATTTTCACAGAGAGTGCCGCACCGCTGATCGCCACCGCTGACCAGCTCCGGTGCTCCGGGCAATTTAGGCAGATCGCCGCTCACCGCTGGCGATCAGCGGTGACACAGAGAGTGCAGCACCGCTGATCGTCAGCGGCGAGCTGCATAAACAGCTGCTTTATGTGATTGTATCAGACTGAGTCTGTGCGTACTGAACAAATATTTTTAATTAGGACGTGTCAGAATGGTCAGTTATGAGCTCTGTGTGATCTTTTCTTAACAATGTGTGTGTTTGTACGTCGGTGAAATATGTACCCTGACTAAATACGGCGACCGCTGGCCGCAGTCTGATGTGAAGTGGTGCGAACATACGAACACACGTTTGCTGACTTTATCCGGCACATTAGCTTCATATATAAAATCCTCTGTAAAACACTGTGCTCCACTGTGCAGCCACCAACAGCACACTTGTCCCTCCACATTGACATAATACCGCTCTTCCTCCCTTGCCTGCACTCTCGCAGGGACAAGGTGGAGCTAAGGTGGAGCTTGCGAAGTAAACTTACTGGTGGGGCGGTAACATTCGCGGTGAAATGCGCATGCTGCCGTCATATGCGCAGGGAATTCAACATCAAGCGTTTTATCGCCTATACTTACACTAAGGGGGACCACTAAAACATGACTGAGTATTCTTTTTCCACACTTTGGGGACTGGTAGAGTCCCAAATATAAGTATTGAAATGGTTAAAAAGTTGATTTTGCATAATATGTCCCCTTTTAAAGTATGTTTGAGACGATAACTCTGCCGGTGTTGTGGATTAAAGTCATGACAGAAAACCCTGAGATCACCACAACAGCAACATCCTATCTGTGTGAAGCAGGGTGAGCGGGTGCTGCTGCTGCTGCTGTTGACGAAGCACCCGTCTCCTGGCTCGCCTCATCTGGGTCCTCCGTTACCACTGCTGCGCAATGAACAGACGGGACTTCACATTTGTCCTTTGGTCAGCGGCAGCATCCGCAACTGGTTGATGGACTCGGCCATTTTTCCCCCAGCCGGTGCACATGCCGCTGACGCACGGCTGCGCTCTGTGCAGTATCGTTGGCGCGTTGTTACGAGGACGCTGCTAATACATTTGCATACACAGTGGATTCACGTTTATTATTATATTCCGAAAAGACCAGTTTTTATGCCGGTCGTATCATTTTATTTAGTTTTTTATTTATTTATTTTTGTATTAAAGGCCGGTCCTGAAAATATTGTCTGACATTAAACCGGTCCGCGGCCGGGGGGTTGAGGACCGCTGCTGTAGAGAATCAGTCTTTACACAAAGATCAGCGACCACAGGCTGTAAACCTGAAATCATTCCCTTCACTCCAGACTCTGGAAGTCACACTGACACTGAGGCTGCTTTGTGATCAAAGTGTCTAAACAAAGACCATCATCAGTGATCATGTGATGTTTGTGTTTGCAGAGGTCAGAACCAGAGACAGAGAGCAGAGTCTCCAGGACCCAGCGGTCTGTCTGTGAAGAGTGACTGGTCTATGGACCCACCTTTATACTTCAGTCATGAACCTGGAGCCTCAGAGACAAAGTAAGAGACACTTTGTCCTGTGAAGAAGTCACAACCAAACCTGTGTCCTCACAAAGACAGAATCACACACAGACACAGCTGTTTTAGCGTCATAAAAACTTTTATCCTGAGAAAACTTGTAACAATGCACTGACAACAAGACAACAACAGACTTTGTTGTGCACTAAACACAAATGCAAAAAACGAGTGGAAAACTCAACTAGAAGTGAGTGAAAAAGTCACTAGAAAGATTCATGTGATTGGTTCTACATCAAAGTCATTTGTCATCAGCTGTGAGTTTTTAAACCAGCTGCAGTTGTCCTTGGGTCACATGACTCACTGCACGTCATCATGATGACATCCATTGTATTGATCTTTGTCTAAATGTTCAGAAATAGCAGGCTTGATCATATTGACCATAACTCTTTGGAAACACTGTATTTCCTGTACTTGTTTGTGTTGTTTTCAGCCGGACATGAGAGCTTCAGCACAGGAATGATAATAGAACGCTTCCATAGCTCTGGAACAACAGGATTCTCTGTCAGTTTTTCAAAGATTGCACAGAAAGCATCATGAAGTTCAGGAGAGCAGTTTTTTAGCACAGAGGCTGAGAAACCATCAGGTCCTGTAGATTTCTGACTACCGTCATGTCTAAATGCTGACTGTACCTGTAGAGCAGGGCCGTCACACTCTAATGACCTGGGGGCCAATGAGCGTCTATTCTGGTCAAGAGGGGGCCGGACTACGGAACATAGAGTCGTCAAAAAACAAGTGTTCAGTAGCACGAGCTTCAAGTTAAAACACAATCTTGCATCATGATATCACACGTATACTTTGTGATACTGTTTATGATACAAAATCAATCTGTTCATATCAAATACACATTTATTTCAAATGACGCAAATAATAACGTGGATGTCGGCAGAGCAAGGTCATACAGTGGCGACACGTGGCGAACCCAGATCAGCACGAACTTAAAGGAAAAGAAAGAAGACGCTCTTCTCCATCACTCTGCTCCACGCTCATGAACTGCAATCAGACGCAGCTTTGATTGAACACGCTCAGTATCACAGGTGGCTCGTCACTTTCACACATGAAGTTTGCCCAACATCAATAAACAATCAATACAAATAAACAAAGAATAACTGAGGGCACAGTTCAACAGTGGACAACTGTAATGAAACCATCAAACTAGGACTGATGATGGGGAGTCGGGGAGTGCAGCAGTTTCCTGACCTCACTTTTGAATCCACGGAACCTTTTGACAACTTTTCACCTTTCATGTGTCAAGTACAAATTGGCGCTTTATAATAATAATAATAACAATAATAATAATAATAATAATAAGGATAATAATACATATTATAATAATGATGATAATAATAATAATAAGAAGAAGGATAACAATGGTTTCCTCACACAAATTTGTGCCAGGAGCCGTTTCAGCCACTGCCATTTGTGGCTCGGTCCCTAACAAGCTTATTTATATATGTAATTGAATGTTTTATGTCATAAATTTAATAATGTGATCATTATGAGCAAATGTCTTATTATTACTGTTATAAAAACATATATTCTATCACCTAGCTGGCAGCTGTGCCTCAGCTACACACTGTGTTTAAAACAAGGTGAGGTCGTGGGCCATGTTTGTATTATAACATGATATTTAAGTGGGGGGACCGCATGTAATCGATTGAGGGGCCGCATATGGCCCGTGGGCCACCAGTTTTGCACCGCTGCTGTAGATGATCAATCTTTACACAAAGATCAGCGACCACAGGCTATAAACCTGAAATCTGTTTGTGATCAAAGTGTCTAAACAAAGACATCATCAGTGATCATGTGATGTTTGTGTTTGCAGAGGTCAGAACCAGAGACAGAGAGCAGAGTCTCCAGGACCCAGCGGTCTGTCTGTGAAGAGTGACTGGTCTATGGACCCACCTTTATACTTTGGTCATGAACCTGGAGCCTCAGAGACAAAGTAAGAGACTCAATAAATAATGCTCTCAAATCAATATGATATGCTCTTGAATTAAGATAAGAAATAACCTCCATCTGTTGGAGGGAAATGTCCAAACTTCAGAGCAGCTCTGAAAGCAGCTTCACATCAACAGCTCATTTCTTTTATTTGTGGTTCAAATTGAATTTGACTGGACTTTTGTGAAGGAAGAAGAACTAAATGTGTGTGTGAGCAACAGACTGAACTGAACTGATTCAGAATCTGATGAAACGGATCAATGAGTCAAACCATTGACGAGTCAGAGAGAGTGTGAGGATGAGCCTCAGGGTTAGACCTTTACAACAGTCCATCAGAACCACTGTGAGACAAAGCTGTAAAGATGTCTTCACAGAGACATGTCCACCTGTCCCTGACGTGTCAGTGATAAAGAAATGTCTCCACAGACACATGTCCACCTGTCCCTGACATGTCAGTAATAAAGAAATGTCTCGACAGACACATGTCCACCTGTCCCCGACGTGTCAGTGATAAAGAAATGTTTCGACAGACACATGTCCACCTGTCCCCGACAGTCAGTGATAAAGAAATGTCTCCACAGAGACATGTCTAGCTGTCCCTGACTTGTCAGTAATAAACAGATGTCTTCACAGAGACATGCCCACCTGTCCCTGACATGTCAGTGATAAAGAAATGTCTCCACAGACACAAGTTTGCTGTTTCTGTGGACGAGCAGACGTCCTGCTGTCAGGACGTCCTGAAGGATCCAGTCACCACTAGCTGCGGTCACCAGTTCTGCAGACGCTGCATCTCCTCATACTTGGACCAGTCTGGTCCACCAGGAGACTCCTGCTGTCCCCAGTGTGGGAAAAGACCCAGGACAGGACGTGGACCACAGAGCATCCGTGAGTAAGACTCATAAGGAGAGCAGCTCTCATCAGCACTAGCAGACTTTAGAAATGGAAAAACAGGAGAAAACTGTTTAAAAGTTAAAAATGTGACTCATGATGGAGTTTAACTCTCTGCTGCCCCCTGCAGGTTGAAGAAATGAAGGTTTCCCCTCATTTTGCTGCTTTTCTCTCATGATTGTTCTCTTGTATGCAGATGATACTCTTTCCTTCACAATCATCCCAGTTCTTCTAGAATGATTCAGTCTTTCAGAATAAAGTTATTCAAGTCATTACAGTGAAAATGTAGTTTTTCATTTGGCAACAAACAACATAAAACAACAACGTCACAGAAAAACATGACACTGATGAAAATAATCCTCAGCTGCTCACATTCTTTGTCTCTTGTTTTTCAGCAGATGTTGGTCTGCAGAAGGTTCTAGATGAACATAAGATCAGTCTGAGGAGCAGATTTGAACATGTGACTGAAGGAACTGAAGGAACAGGAAGTAGAACCCCCCTGAACAGGATCTTCGCTGAGCTCTACATCACAGAGGGACAGAGTGAAGAGGTCAATACTCAACATGAGGTGATGCAGCTGGAGACGACCTCCAAGAAGAAGACGGTCCAGGACACTCCCATCAAGTGCTGCGACATCTTTAAAGCCTTACCTGACCAGCAGGGGAGCATCAGAGTCGTCCTGACCAACGGCGTCGCTGGTGTTGGAAAAACCTTCTCGGTGCAGAAGTTCACTCTGGACTGGGCCGAGGGTTCGGAAAACCAGGATGTGAATCTGCTGATTGTGCTCTTGTTCAGGGAGCTGAACCTGATCAGAGATCAGCAGCACAGTCTTCTCACGCTGCTCCATGTTTTCCATCCAACATTAGAGAAGGTCAGAGCAGAGGAGCTCGCTGTCTGTAAACCTTTGTTCATCTTTGACGGCCTGGATGAAAGCAGACTCTCACTGGACTTCAGCAGCAGCACGCTGGTTTCTGACGTCACACACAGGTCATCAGTCAACGTGCTGCTGACCAACCTCATCCAGGGGAATCTGCTTCCCTCGGCTCTCGTCTGGATAACTTCTCGACCTGCGGCGGCCAATCAGATCCCTCCTACATGCGTTGCCAGGGTAACAGAAGTACGAGGCTTCACTGACGACCAGAAGGACGAGTACTTCAGGAAGAGATCCAGAACTGAAGATCTGTCCAGCAGACTCATCTCACACATCAAGACGTCCAGGAGCCTCCACATCATGTGTCAAGTCCCAGTCTTCTGCTGGATCAGTGCTACAGTTCTGGAGCACATGTTGACCACAGAGCAGAGAGGAGAGCTGCCCAAGACCCTGACAGACCTGTACTCACACTTCCTGCTGGTTCAGACCAAGAGGAAGAAGAACAAATATGATAAAGGACACGAGAGGAGTCCACAGGAGCTGATGGAGGCCGACGGGGACTTTCTTCTGAAGCTGGGGAGGCTGGCCTTTGAACATCTGCAGAAAGGAGACATCATGTTCTACCAAGAAGACCTGGAGCGGTGTGGTCTTAGTGTGACAGAAGCCTCGGTGTACTCAGGAGTTTGTACAGAGATCTTCAGAAGAGAGAGCGTGATCTTCCAGAAATCAGTCTACTGCTTTGTTCATCTAAGCGTCCAGGAGTTTCTGGCTGCAGTCTACATGTTCCACTGTTTCACCAGCAGGAAAACAGAGGTAATGCAGGACTTCTTCAGAAAAAAAGTTGATGATGATGATGGTGGTTACACTTCTCTTGATGTGTTTCTGAAAGCAGCCATGGAGAAATCCCTTCAAAGTGAAAATGGTCACCTGGACCTTTTTGTTCGCTTCCTTCATGGACTCTGTCTGGAGTCCAACCACAGACTCTTAGGAGGTCTGCTGGGTCAGACTCAGAACAGTCCAGAAATCATCCAGAGGGTCATTGAGAACCTGAAGAAGATGAACACAGACAATATCTCACCTGACAGAAGCATCAACATCTTCCACTGTCTGACAGAGATGAACGAGCAATCAGTGCATCAGGAGATCCAAGAGTTCATGAAGTCAAAGAACAGAGAACAGGAACTCTCTGAGATCCACTGCTCAGCTCTGGCCTACATGCTGCAGATGTCTGAGGAGGTTCTGGATGAGTTGGACCTGAGCAAGTACAGAACATCATACCAGGGGAAACAGAGACTGATTCCAGCTGTGAGGAACTGCAGGAAGGCTCGGTGAGTTCAGACATGATACATAACATCTGTTCACACAATGAACAAACACTAGGGGGCAGTGGAGAGAAAATCTGTGACAGAACCAGACTCAAACATGTGCAGCATCTGCCTCGACCAGTTGTGGTGAAAGGACAAAATGGAGGACAGAGGAGAGGAGGGGGAGAGAAAGTGAAAGAGGGAGGTGAGGTAGAGACAGAAGAGAGAGACCAGGAGCAGAAATATAACAGTTGTGTGAGCTTCTAAGTTTAAACAGGACTTATGACATTTTTATACAACTACAATGTTATTGATGTTCTATTAATGAGACATAAACATTAGACTGATATCAACTTTAATTATAGTATCATATTAATAACAATGATAACAATACTACTGGTTTCAAGCAGCAACTTTGTCTAAACTAGTCATGTGTCGTTCGTGAATGATTTGTTCAAAATGAACTAATCTTTTATATGACTCGGGAGTAATGAGTCATCTCAGTGAGTGATTCGTTCATTTTCATGCAGTACCTTCCTTCGCCACATGGCAGACAGCTGCATAAGCTCAGCAGGAAAGGAAACAGAAATGATTAGTTCAGGATTCACTCAACTGAGCGAGCGTCCGTCCTCAGGTCACGTGACAGCTACTGAGTCACTGTCGTGCTGTTAAACAACAATGACAGAGAGGATACAGGACACAAGTCACTTGTCACTTTATTGAGGTGTGTATTTGCTTTCCTCGGGTTTCATATGGTTTGAATTGCATTTTGTTTATTATACTTTGTCAGCTGAAGCGAAACGATGTTGCCTACAGTGTTAAGTGTTTGAGAACCGTGGTCTCTTTTACAACGCCCACAAGAGGGATACAGCGCCACCCACTGTAAAAATGAATGAAATGAACGAAATGACTCAAAAAAAGATTAGTTCAATTTACTGTCCGAGAGTAAAAGATCTGAGTCAGTTAGAAGAGTCGAACTCTTAAGTCTCATCTTCTATTCTTTATTCAGGTTGTGTTACTGCAGTTTGACAGAGATAAGCTGTTCTTGTCTGGCCTCAGCTCTGAAGTCCAACCCCTCACACCTGAGAGAACTGGACCTGAGTGAGAACAAGCTGCAGGATTCAGGAGTGAAGCTGCTGTGTTCTGGACTGGAGAGTCCACATTGTAGACTGGAGACTCTGAGGTGAGTTCACTGACTCTCTGTTACTGTTGTAAATGTCAGATGTTTCATCCACAACTGAAAGTCATTCATGTTGTCACATGAGTTGAATCAGTGATGGTTGTTCCATGTTTCCACTTTTTCTTCCCTCAGATGTAGAATCAGGATCTTTTCACAGCTGACGTGTTTTTTGTTTTCTAAAGTGTTTCAGTCGCTGTAGTTTTCACGTCAGTCACAGCTTTGACCTTTTCTGACTGAACTTTCTCCTCTGACACGTTCACATGTAGCCAATGAGAATGAGTGTTGTTGATGATGTCACAGCTGTGACTGTTTACAAACAAACAGGAGCGTCCTTGGTTGGCTCAAGATGGCGACCTGGGCGGTTGGAGTGTGGTGAGCTCCCAAACTATAAGTTGTACCACGTCAAAAAACGGCAACTAAACCAACTACTATGACTGCTGTGGCTACTCTGTGAGGATAGAGCACGTTGTAAGTAAATTGATGGACACCTCTTGCTGTTTTCTTGTGAAGTAAGGTGTTATGGAGTTCAACTTCCTAGCTTTGTTAGTATAGCATTAGCTTTAACAAACCACTAGAACCATGCCGAAAAGAGAAGTGAAATCCAATAGCAGTACCAACGTCACGTCACTACTTCAACATGAAGTTGAAGGTTTTGACGGTTTGTTCACATCGCTACCAGTTAAGCCGAGTAAAGGCCCGGACCCAAAGAAACAGCGTCAAAAAGGCGGAGGTGATGCTGACGATGTTTCCAACACTGAAATCATGAATGCAGTAGTGGAGTTAACAAAACGCTTCACTGCGCTTGAGCAAAACATCTCCAGAAACAATGAAGCCATTACGACAGTCTGCGAGCAGTTGAAAAGGATGGAATTCCAAGTTGAAAATAACAAAGAACACATTAAAGAAATGTCAGGACAAGTCTCACAACTGCAACAGAGAAGTGAAAATAGCGAGCGGTTCAGCAGGCGCTGGAATCTTCACATGTATGGATTAGGAGAGACACCTGCAGAGAACATCAGAGGGGAGATCATCAAGTTGCTGGCGCTGCTCGCACCTGAAGACAAAGAAAAGCTGGGCTTTCTCGTTGACACAGTGCATAGAGTTGGAGTTCCCCGGGATAATGCAGCACGACCTGTCATCGTGCAGTTCACAATGAGATCCTTTGGAAACAAAGTCTGGAAGATTTCACGTGGCCCTGAGATTCTCAAGGAGAAGAAACTACTGGTTAAGGAAGATTTGACACAAACCGACAAGATGGAAAGAAACAAGCTCTGGCCGCTTGTGGAAGCTGCCAGAAAGCAAGGGAAACGTGCTGGTTTCCAGAACCCTATATTGAAGGAAAAAAGGTGACTTGTTAAGGTTAGAATGGGTTCTGGACTTTAAGGGTTATGTTAATTAAGTCACAGGAGCACTTTTGGTTTTGGGGATCATTTTATTAATAATATAATAATGTTTTATAAAGATATAAACAGCTCTGTCATTTTATATCCCAGCATTTCCAAAAGGTTTCCAATTTCAAGAGGTGTATGCCAAGGATGTCCTATTTCTTGTTTTTTATTTTTGATTGTGGCTGAAGTTTTGTTGTTAAATATCTCACATAGCCCCGATATTCATGGTTTGACCATCTTTAACAGACAGATCAAAATGACACAGCTAGCCCATGATACACTATTGTTTCTAAGGGATAAAGGGCAAATACAAAGTGCATTACGTGCAACTGGTGCATTTTCAGAAGCTTCGGGTCTTAAACTTAATCTCAACAAAAGTCAACTTTTATGTTTCTATGAGACTGAAGAGAAACTTATGTTTGATATTCCTGTCAAACAGTGTGTTAAATATCTTGGTGTTCACATTTCCAAGGACATGACTCTCAGACAACAGCTACATGTTCTTCCCAAAATGAAGAAAACTAAGACAATTTTGAATTGATGGCTTCAGAGAGACCTTTCAATCTTTGCTCGAGTGTTATTGTCAAAAGCTGAAGGTGTATCAAGATTAGTTTATCCTGCTTTGTCACTTTTTGTTAGTGATATGTTCTGCACAGAAATCAATCATTTATGTATTACATTTGTGTGGAAACATAGGAGACATTGCCTCAAAAAAGAAATTCTCACTTTAGAGAGAGCAGAAGGAGGATTGGGCGTCTTAGATTTGATCCGTTTGAATTGCACCTTTAAGATCAAATGGCTTCAGAAATGTTTGGAATGTCCGGAATCGCTATGGAATTTTATACCATATAATATCTTTGAAAATGGAAGCGGCTTCAACTTTCTATTGGGATGTAACTAGTCTGTTTCTAAATTGCCACTAAAAGTCTCAAAATGTCATCAACAGGCTTTATTGTCTTGGAAAGTGTGTTATGTTCACAACTTTTCACCACATAAAACTCTTATTTGGAATAAC